>NC_140775.1:179347041-179947041 GCF_044657685.1 Stegodyphus dumicola
GTAGAATGTTTCTTTTAATGTCTGTCATTGGCTGGCTGGCATATGGTTTTGGCTAGCTTGAACTGAATAGTTTGATTGAAATCCTATTTGAAAAGGGAAAAATAGTCAAAGGTTGAGAAATTGCAAATAAAATGGCTGTGTCATGACAGGAAACTGTTTTTAATCAAAGAGACTCAAGCTGTTTTTTCAAACACTGATTACTTTGTAAGCTTTTTTTTAACCAGTTATTTTATGTTAATTCACTTTCCTGTCATCCTCATTTCCATTTTCCTACCAGAATAAAAATTTCTAGCTCGCGTGATATTTAAATGAGGCACAAAGGAGATAGTATTCAGAGGAAGATTTTAGAGGATAGACAAGGGGCCTTCCGCTGAAGGCTACGTTGCTGATTTCAGTCACAGAGATTCTTCCCAGAGATTTAAGTTATCATCTTAACAAAATGCAAGTGGCCCATAAGTTAACCAAGCGTGACTGTCCTTCCCGGAAACAATTTAGTACAGTTATCGACCTAATGGACAAGAACAGAGACATTCTTGTCAAGCTGATTATGTGGGATGAGGCACACTTTCAACTGACAGGCCATGCCAACAAACAAAGCATGCGATACTGGAGCAATGTTAATCCACAAGAATTCCACGAAAAAACACTCCATAGTGAAAAGGTCACAGTTAGGTGCGATATTTCAGCTTCCAGGATTTTTTTTTAGAGTAGTTCTGCCGCGTTACGTTATTCTTGTCATTACGTTTGCCACACCGGCTTTTAGGTCAGAGAAGTACTACGCGTTATGAAGTCACACACAACGGCATTTTCACCTCTTACGTACCTATCTGATTTTGTACACAAACAACCGGAATCAGCATTGCGCATGTACTGGACCCAGCAGAACCTACCATTTTCAATGGTTGGTAGCTCGTAGGCCACGCAATGAGCATAAAATCGAGTAGGGTAGTGTGGAGAAGGAAAAATGCCATTTTAGTTACAATGGAGCATTAGACCAAGATGCATCATACTTTTGTGACTGAAAGCATATTTCAAAAGTGGTGACAGTGTGGTAGCTACGCAGCGGAAGTTTCGACAGCAAACCAACGTTAGGAGACATGGAAGAGTGCCGGAATGGCACTTACTTCGGAGGTGGGTTGAGGAGGAGTTTCGAACTACTACAAATGCCACAGATAAGAAGCTATCGGGAGAGTCGAGGACAGTGCGGACATCAGAAAACTTTGAAATGGTACGGAATGCTGTTGATAAAATCCATGGCGTTTGGTAAGTACACTTGCCAAACACAAGTGCCCACAGAGATTCTTCCCAGAGATTTAAGTTATCATCTTAACAAAATGCAAGTGGCCCATAAGTTATCCAAGCGTGGCTGTCCTTCCCGGAAACAATTTAGTACAGTTATCGACCTAATGGACAAAAACAGAGACATTCTTGTCAAGCTGATTATGTGGGATGAGGCACACTTTCAACTGACAGGCCATGCCAACAAACAAAGCATGCGATACTGGAGCAATGTGAATCCACAAGAACTCTACGAAAAAACACTCCATAGTAAAAAGGTCACAGTTAGGTGCGGTGTTTCGACTTCCAGGATTATTGGACCATACTTTTTTAACGATCATCAAGAAAACGCAGTCAGAATCAATTCGAAACGTTATAAAGGCCTACTGACGGCTTTCCTGAATTACAGAGACAGGCGTTAATTTGTCATCAATTTATTTCCAGCAAGATGGGGCAACTTCGAATACATCTGGAGACACGACAGCAACACTACGTACGGTGCTCGCGGGCAGAATCATCTCAGGTTTTAGGGACATACCGTGGCCAGGCATATCATCCGATCGGAGTGCTTGCGCGATTTCTTTATGTGGGGGTATCTCAAGAGCTGAATGTATGGATCACATATTCCCCAACTTGGAGGTTCTGAAACATCGCACCAGTGAAGAGGTTATGGCAGTTCCACCTGAAATGCTGGTGAAAGTAATGGGCACAAGGAACATTTCGCTTTAAAATTTTTATTTGGAAATGAAGAACAGCATTCATATCAGTCATTTGATGACAAATAGGAAAAATTCTAGTTTTGGCCTTCGAATCTATCGCAGTAGGTGTTCACTGGATTAAAGAAAATGATTATTTGTGTTAATGATATTCACTGGATTGATTTTGATTTATTATTAAAACTCTGTTTATAAATACACGGTATTTCAGGGAAAGCAGATTTAGATATCACGGTAGTAAATGTTTTCAGTTGCCGAGTTTGGTAGAAATTGTTAAAAATTTTAAAACGTTGTAGACGCACTATATATGTATCCCATTATGATTAATTTTATCTCTAAATGAATCTTCTTGTTTATAATTTATAAAAGAATAATTTTTCCGCATTTGCTGAAATATATTAATAGTTGTTATACTTTTCTAATCTTTGTGAATATATTGTAAATACCATTTTGGTACATCCTCATTCAGCAAGGAGCATACTGTGAACAAGCTATCCTACCTCTTAAAGCGCTCCATATCTGCTTTGGAGAATAGAAAATAATCCTCTATGCCTTTTTTATTCGCTTCCAGTTATCGCTACAACCCTAGCATTCGCTTAAGGTGAAATACGGAAGGTATTTATTTATCCCGGATCGAGCAGAAAGCCCCTTTTTTGCCTTCCAACCTTCTCCTTCATACCCTCTCAAATTCGGGAAACCTTAAAGCTGGTTAAAATATCGCCCCGGTCAGAGAAAGATAAACAAAAAAAGTGGCAAAGGAAGCGTAAAATACACTTCTTCTTGCCCTCCTCCCCCAAATATGACCGGCGCCCATATTGCGGCGAACTGGAATTGCTTAGCCAATCTGTTTTTTTCTTTTTTGTTCTTGCTTTTTTTACTCTCTCAAATCCATTTCACGAATGGAAAGGTCTGTATGGAGTAAAGGTCTAGTGTTGTCCATGAAGACCATCGGCGGTGCAGTTACTGGCACCTGCAGCCTAGGGCTCCTGTGATGATGATGGTGGTGCTGACCGAATTCCTGCGCACTATTGGGGTTGCAAAGGGGATTGACTACAAAATAAATTTTTGTCTGCGACTGGGGAGTGCGGCACAGGATCGACCCCGCGTAGTTTCTGCAACCTCTGGACCGCACAGGATCCCACGGCAGCTCAAATACCGGTTTCGACCTTGTGCTGATGTCGATCATACACCAGGACCGATCCTATTCAAACAATATAAAAAATAGCAATGTAATCCAATTCCTGCCTTATTGACTATGCATCTTTGTTAAATACTTGGCTACATGATTTAATGTTGACTGCATGCCTGCATCTCACTTAGACCATGTCGATCATAAAGTCCTGGTGTTCCGTAATCGCCTTCCTGTTTTGTTCTGTCGGTTCTATACTGTACTTTCCAACGTTGAATGAAACCTACGCCATGTCCGTGCTATGTCGGCGTTCGATTTGCTGATTACATGCGGTGTCGATCTATGCCTCTGACCAGGTCTGTGAAAGTGACAGAATTTTACTTATTACTGTAGTACCATTCTCAAAATTTAACTTTTTTATATCATATCGATTCTAGGCCGCTAACTACGGTCCGTTATACAACATGTCGATCTAATTAATGTAAAGTAAAAATTGTTCTCTTAATTTCAAATGAAAGTACCCATATTCCTTAAAAGGTCGAGATGCTGGTGGTTCTATTTGTTTCTATTGTTTGACAATCTTATATGCGAACGAAATGAAGCTGGCATTAAAGTTATCAATATGTAGCTGGCATTTGGGTGAATTGTTAGCATTTGCAGTTGGCATTTATATTTATACACTTCTTATTGAATCCCTGCCAAACATATACTGACGACGTTTAGAGCCAAGAAGATGGCTATGTCTAAACGGTACTTATATAAAGTTGCTGTTTAAGACATACCCAACTTAAGCATTATGTCGTCAATCTATCAGTACATTTAGATAGAACTTTGTATTTTGGAAAAATTATCTCTCTCAGAAACGTACATGTAATCATACCTCGATTTCCTTCTCCATGAGGCTGGGCCAACCAATTACTGATTGAGAGAATGAAGTTTGTTTTTCACTTGATGAGCGTGTCCTAAAATTCGCTACTGCGTAGAAACTTAGTTATTTTTTAAACAACAGTTTGGACCAGTACGTTTTTGAATAAATCACCGTAGTTTTCTTGACTGCTCTAGACTGAGAAGTCAAGTCTGTTTTCTTAATTGCTCTAGACTGAGAAGTCAAGTCTGTTTTCTCGACTGCTCTAGACGTTTTCGTCATAGACTAAATCTCAGTTTTCAGTTTTGTTACTCATATTTACTGACGTCAGCGGTAAATCTTTGAGGTTGTAATTTCATGTAGTCAGTCTTATTTGTAAGCTCTACTATATTTTAATTCTTCTTTCCAGTTTAAACTATTTATTTTTTTAATTCAAGTCAAAAATACTTTAGAATTGGTATCAAATTCAATAGGAAAAATAGTAAAAAAAATCTAAACTAAGTTTTTATTTTATTCGAATTTTTGAAAAAATATTGTTGCCAAATGGCTACATTACGGGGAAAAAAAAAGGATAGGCAAATGTGTAATAACAATTTTATGTAATAATACATACCTTTATAAACTTGTTCAGACAATTTCAAAATAACAACAAACACAAAATCAAAAATTCATAAACACAAATGACGTCCACACCCTACGCATCAACTCACAATAACGTCCATTACATCATTTGTATTACACTGAAATTTTCAAAACTGTATATATAAACAGTATGTATACGATTGGTTACACTGTGCAGTAAGCTAAAATTTGTGTTTTGATTTGATTTACATGACTAAATGTTAGTAAGTTGCCAAATGCATTTAAGGGTTAAAACATAAAGCTTTCACGTTTTATATTACACCCAAAGGGGCTTTTTTGCATTTACACACACATACATGTTTCGAGAGCATTTGGCTAAAAATATTTAAAAACAGCATATCTTCAGACTTTGCTATAGACATTCTCCTGCGCTGGATATAAAAATGTTTTATTCCGTACAGTGTTACCAGTGCTTGCTTTGAAATTATTGAGTTTTTTTAATAAAAAATTCATTGAAGATTTGCAAGATACGAAGTAGATAATAAAACAAATTCAGGATTCGGGTTTCCAGGTGCCAGTATTTGGGTATAGGACAACGTTATTCAAAATTTGATGCCTCTATATCGTTGTTTTGTTTCAGTGCGAGTAAAATGCTCACATTCAGGCATATTCTTCTTTTTTTAAATATGAAACAGGGCGATAATATTTGGTGGTAACAATCTGAAAAGTCATTCAACGCTTTTAGTAGTGATTGACGAAAAATGGCGTTTTGCTACATATAGTCCCTCTGGCCTTAATACCTCTTTGGACTAGCTATTTTACTTTACTGGGACGCCAATCAGTCATCAGATCCTAAAGTTCGCAATTTTTTATCTGACTAATTTAAATTTACCACTCACTCTGGTACATTTACCGTTGCAAATATGCATGGCATTAGATAATTAATTTTAATTTGATTCATTGTGAAGATACTTGAACTTCTGACCTGCTAAGTGTAGCTTGCTGTTCCGGCAACGTAGTCCTGTTTCTCAGTTGCCCAAAAAAGCGAATTGATGGAAAAGCCATTGGTATCACAGCGTGTCGTAAGTCCAGTAAAATGATCCTTATAGATATAATGTGCCTCATGCTAATACGGTTTTAAAAGACTCAACAATCGATTAGCGAGTGTCATTTACCGAATTCTGTTCATCTTTTCTTCAGCCAGAGACAACAAGTGCCATTAAGCGTCCATCTTGAGCAATGAAGCGATGAAATTCTTATGAAAAATGTGATCCACGATATTTCAGTTAACTGAAAACTATGCTGATGTCTCGAAGAAGATTATTTAGCAATTACTGAAGAGTTCTGGAAGATGCTTGTTTTACTTAAATGAAGTGTTTTAGATGGCGGTGGGTATTCAGTATGTCGTGTTGATGGACAGCATCTGGTTCTTAATGTATAGAACCTTCTTAAGTTGGGAAAGATGATTAGGGAAAAATCATGATGTTCAGTAACTTATAATTTTAGCTGAACTATAAAAAATTACTGGTAACGAAGAACTGCTTCTGTTGCTGTATTTATTTTCCCTGTAACACGACAAATACGGAACAGAATTACAGCTGTATATGATATTTTCAATATATGTGATATTTTCAGTATCATATGTACGATAATATAGAGAATTTACAGCTGTGTACGATATTTATAACAATAAGATACAGAATTTACAGCTGTATATGATGTTTTCAATGCTGTTTAGTTTCACGAAATTTAAAACTTGTAGAGACATTAGATTTTTTTTAAATGCTGTAGACATGAAAAATGTACAGTACCCTCGCCGGGACTCGAACCCTGGATCTCTCGAATACGCGCCGAGTGTGCTAACCGTTACACCACGAAGGCATGCTGAAAGAAGGGAGAAAATACCTTATATACTCCCTCTTTTAAAGGGCGACTGGGGATTAGGGGACCCAACCGCCAAATCCTGATGGTGAAGGATCATCATCCACCACTTTTTTTTTTAGTTTTGGCACCACTGTAGAATCATTAGGGTTATTTTGAAGGTGAAGAGATGAAAAATATGTAGTGTCCTCGCTGGCACTCGAACCTGGACCTCTCGAATACGTGCCGAGTGTACTAACCATTACACAACGAAGGCATGTACAAAGGAGGGAGAAAATACACTTTTAAAGGGCGACTGGGGATTAGGGGACCCAATCGAGTAATCCTAGTAAAGAATGATCATCCACCACGTTTTAGTTCGGGCGCCACTGTAGAGACAATTTTTTTTAATGCTTGGAGACATGAAAAATGTGTGATGTCCTCGCCGGTACTCGAACCCTGTATCCCTCGAATACGCGCCGAGTGTGCTCGAATACGCACCGAGAAGGCATGCTGAAAGAAGAGAGAAAATACCTTATAAACTCTTTTCTCAGAGTAGCATGATGTATATCTGCGATGTTCAGGGATGTTTAAATGGGATAAGATACTTGTTAAGTCATTAAGACTATTTAACTGTAAGATTACGTCATTTTTTCTCTTCTTGGCGCCTTGCATGGCGCAGATGTTCATTACAGCAACCCTGTAAACGCTTACTCAGTTTTATTTTTTATTGCTGTTGTTGTTAGTAGTAAGTCATCGCTTGAAAGATGGCACGCATTTGATTAAAGTTGTCGAATAAAATATTTAGTACAGTCCACTTCTAGTTAATTTGAAATTGTTGTATAACAACGCACGCATCGCATGAACACTTTATGGCCCGCCGAGCCACAGGTAAAAGATATCGTTGCTAAAATTAACTTTTTAGAACATTTAGAATACTTTCGTTTGGTTGTATTACGCATAACTTCATATAGAGTGTTTGGAATGCTTTCGTTTTCGTGTGGATTACGCAATTAAGATTGAATACTGTGTCATCGTTCATTTCCGGTGTTGCTGTCGAGAAATCTGCAATCACGGTAAATGATAAATTATTTATTTGTTCATGATGAGTGAATTGAAAGCGATTAAAGCTAACAAAAAAAGTTTAAAATGCAGTATCAGAAAGTTTGAAAATAAGGTAAATTCTACAGTGGATGAAGCAGATATTTCCTTATTGGAGTTATACGAATCAAAAATATTAGAATTTAAAAAGGAATTAAGTAACATTTTCGATTATTTATTTGCACATTGTGAAGAAAAGGACACTGACGAATTCATTAAGGAAAAGGAAAATGTAGTAGATAATCTCGATGAAATTCATTTGAAAATTAAAAGAAAAATTTCTGAGATCCGTTCTCAAAGGAATAGCTGCTCAAATAAAAACGGTTCGAGTAAAGACATAATTTTTTCGGATATAAAATTGCCTAAATTGTCTCTTCCAATATTTAGTGGGAAAATCGAAGAATGGATTGAATTTGAGGATTTATTTTCCGCAGCTGTGCATAAAAATAGCAAATTAACTAATGCGCAAAAATTGCAATATTTAAAGAGTTCGTGTAAGGCAGACGCTTTAAATATTATTCAGTCCATTCCAATTTCAGATTCGAATTATGACATAGCATGGAATCTGTTGGTTGAGCGCTATAGCAACAAAAAAGATTTGATCAATTCTATCATAAAGAAATTAATTTCTATACCTCAAACGAGTGATTCTACTTCGTCGCTTTTAAAATTTATCGATAAGGTGCATGAATGTTTACGATCCTTGGAAGCATTGGAGCAAAAGGTGGAAGAATTTTCAGACACGTTAATTGTTTATTTATTAGTTGAAAAGTTGGATAGAAATACTCGGTGTTGGTGGGAAAGGTCACTTAAAAAAGACGAGATAGGAACGGTTAAACAACTGACATGTTTTTTGAAGGAACACGCTCGCACCCTATCACATTACAAACCTCCGCATGGGGAATCGAAACGTTCATTTAATACCAAGGCTCTTACATCACTTTCTGAAAATTCAAAAAATTGTCCTTATTGTAAAGCTGATCATTTATTGTTGAAATGTGCGCAATTCTTAAATCTAACAGTCAAGAAACGATTTGAATTTGTAAAGACAAAAAAACTATGTTTCAATTGCTTATCTTCGGTCCACACAATCAAGGACTGTAAAAGTTCTAATACATGTAGAAAATGTCAGAAATTTCACAATTCGCTCTTACATTTTGATCGAAATGAAGAAAATTTCGATAGAGCAAACGGCACATCGAATCAAATCACAAACAAGACTAATAAATTTAGCAGTAATCTTTCTCCAAATGCTGATACATTTACTCCAGTGGCAAGCAGCCAAAAGGTTAGTGACACTAATGAAACCAACCAAACAAAGTCCATTAACGGTACTGCGCTGAATATTTCCAGTTCTTTTAATAAACAAGTTCTACTTTCAACTGCAATTATTTTCGTTAAGGGTAATGATGGAAAATTTATCTCGTTGAGAGCCTTGCTGGATTCCGGTTCTCAAAATAATTTCATTACTAAAGAAGGTGCTGAGTTATTGAATTTGAAGAAAAGAAAAATAAACGCTTCTATTTCAGGTATCAATGGTACAGTTATGGGTGTTAAGGAAAAAGCTATAGCAACCATCGCTAACGCTACTAGAGATTTTATTCGTACCTTACAATTTTTTGTTGTTCCAAAAATAACTCGGGTAACGCCTGCTAGATATATAAACATTTCTGATGTTAAGCAGTTGCAACTCATTGGTTTAGCTGATCCAGAGTTTTATAAACCTGGTCAAATACATGTTTTATTATCTAACGAAATATTTTTTGATTTACTGGGAACAAATAGAATAAATATGCAAGACCTGATTCTCCATCAGTCAGTTTTTGGATACATCGTTAGCGGGTCAGTACGCATGCCGCAGCAAGGCAGTGTTGATAATTTTTGTGGGTTTGTGGAAAATGGGGATAATTTATCTAACAACATGAGAAGGTTTTGGGAGATTGAAGGTATTAATGAAGCAAAAAAAGTGAAAAGTCAGGAAGAGGAATTTTGTGAACAGCACTTTCTTCGTACACACGCGAGGCAAGATGATGGCAGATATGTAGTGGAAATGCCAATTAAGGAGGAAGGACTTAGCCTTTTAGGGGAATCGAGAGAAAACGCTAGCAAAAGACTGAATTATCTACTTAAACGCTTCACTCGCAATCCCGCAATGAAACACTTATACGAAGATTTCATTAAGGAATATAATGAATTAGGCCATTCCGAAGAAATTGATGAAGGGGATAGCTCTAGTTTCTCATATTATCTTCCTCACCATGGGGTTTTCAGGCCCGAGAAACCTAGCACTAAACTTAGGGTAGTGTTCGATGCCACTGCTCCTACGACTACTGGAATTTCGTTAAACGATATTCTGCTGAATGGAGGGTTAGTTCAAGACGAACTATTTGATATTATTTGCAGATTTCGAACGCATAAAATTGCCTTCACAGCAGACATTGTAAAAATGTATCGTCAGATTTTGATTAAAGAACATCAAAGAGATTTATTACGCATCTTATGGAAGAGTAGTGAAGAAGAACCAGTTAAGATCTATAGACTGAAGACTATAACTTACGGTACTTCCAACGCACCATATCTAGCAACACGCACACTTAATCAATTAGCAGAAGACGAGAAAAACAATTTTTCGTTAGCAGCGCCAATAGTACAAAGGGATTTTTATGTCGATGACGTACTCACAGGAGCCCATACTCTAATAGAGGCTAAAGAATTACAGTCGCAATTGATTAACCTATTATCACGTGGAGGAATGCGTCTGCACAGATGGTGTACTAATCATCCTGATCTTTTGCAGTTTCCGGATGGACAAGAGGAATATTCTTTCAGTAATTTCGATTACGATCAGAGCATCAAAACTTTAGGATTATTATGGAATCCAAAGATAGATTGTTTTTCATACAAATCAACCATCAAGAAACCAACTACTTACACAAAGAGAACAGTGTTGTCTGATATTGCTCGCATTTATGATCCATTAGGACTGCTTGGTCCAGGGATAACAAAAGCAAAAATCTTTATCCAAAGACTTTGGTTATTGAAGCTTGATTGGAACGATCCGCTACCCGAAAGGATAATTAAGGATTGGCAACTTTTTATTGATTCAATGCAATCTATCAACAATTTGAAAGTCAGTAGATATGTTTTACAGGATAGTTTTTCTGATATACAAATTCATGGATTTTCAGATGCATCAGAACACGCATACGGAGTAGCCATCTATTTACGCTGTAGAAGTGACAATAATTTATCTTCACATTTGGTTTGCAGCAAGTCCAGAGTAGCTCCACTAAAACCGCTGACAGTACCTCGACTGGAACTCTGCGCAGCTGTACTGCTAGCACAGCTTGTTGCAAAGGTGGTGCCTTTATTGAAATTGGACATCAGCAAAATATGTCTGTGGTGTGACTCAACCATAGTGTTAGCATGGCTTCAGAATCCCCCGCATGTACTAAAAACTTTTGTTGCTAATCGAGTGTTGCAGATCCAAGAGCTAACACATACATGCCAGTGGAATTATGTGCGTTCAGAGGAGAACCCGGCAGACCTTATTTCCCGAGGACTGAGTTTTGACAAGCTGCATGATGCTGATCTGTGGTGGAAAGGTCCTCCATTCTTGAGTGAGGGTGTCATACCTAACAAGAACATTGACTTTGAACAATTAGAAAAAACAGAGACATTTTCTAATGAACTGAGAAAAAGAACTGACATTGCTTGTTTATGCACTTTGCCTTCAAAATTTATTGATAATGTCCTAGATATCACTAACAATTATTTAAAATTATTACGTATTGTTAGTTATATTTTCAGGTTCATTTGGAACTCTAGGTGTGCAAAACAGAAAGGAGCACAGAGAAGAACAGGAGGAGTAAGTTCAAAGGAGTTAAATGAGGCAGAATCCTTTTTAGTAAGAGAGGTTCAAAAATGTAGTTTTTATTCAGATTATAACTCCCTCGCACAAGGTAAACCCATTAATAATAAAAGTAATTTACTTTCTTTGAACCCTTTTTTAGATGCAAATAATGTAATGAGAGTAGGAGGCCGATTACAAGGGGCCAATGTAATGTTTTCACAAAAACATCAAATAATTTTGCCTGTTAAAGGCAAACTAACTAAGCTGATTGCTGAGCATTATCATCAGAAATATTTACACGTAGGTTCGCAAGCATTATTGTGTTTTATGAGACAGAAATTTTGGCCATTACAAGGTAGGAATTTAACTAGAAAGATTACCCATGAATGTATAATTTGTAGTAAAAATAAACCAGATAGAACAAATTATGGGGTCATTACCTGCAGAACGCGTAAATCCAAGCTCACCCTTTAATCATGTCGGCACCGATTTTTGCGGTCCATTTTTTATTAGGTACAAGGGACAGAGGAAAGGAACTCTTAATAAGGTATATTTAGCTCTTTTCATTTGCCTTATAACAAAGGCAGTGCATCTCGAACTAGTGAGTGATCTCACCACTGACGCATTTATTGCCACCTTAAAGAGATTTATTGCTAGGCGCGGAAAATGCTCAATCATTTTCTCAGACAACGCAAAAAACTTCGTTGGCGCAAATGCCGAATTGCAAAGAATTAACAATTTAATTAGAAATCCTGACAAAAAATTAGCAGATTATTTAGGTGAAGAAGGAATAGTATGGAAGTTTATTCCCCCACGGACACCTAATTTTGGTGGACTATGGGAATCTGGAATAAAATCCGTGAAATATCACTTAAAGCGGATTGTAGGTAATGCAAGGTTGACTTTCGAGGAGTTATTAACTGTAGTAACTCAGATAGAGTCTGTTTTAAATTCTCGCCCTATTACTCCCTTATCTTCCGATGTAAATGATTTAGAGGCATTAACACCAGGCCATTTTCTCATTGGAAGACCCTTGAATGCTATAGTAGAACCCGAATTAATTGATATACCTGAAAACAGACTCTCAAGATGGAAACGAACTACCAGATTTGTCCAGTTGATATGGAATCGTTGGCATAGGGACTATTTAAACACACTACAACAGCGTTCAAAATGGAAGGTAGAACAAACGAATATTAAAATAGGTATGCTAGTACTAGTTAAGGAGGATGAGCTTCCTGTCTGTAGATGGGTGTTAGGGCGCATTACAAGAATTTTTCCTGGAGTTGACGGTAAGGTTAGAGTAGTAGAAATACAGACAGCAAAGGGCATCATTAAGCGTGGAATTACAAAAATTGCAATTTTACCCCAAGAAGAAGCTTCCTAAGTTAGTTAAGTGTTAGCTTATTATTATAAAACTTGTATTGTAAATTGTATTGTGTATAAAATTTTGTATTGAAAATTGAATATTATTATATTGAATTAAGAGATGTTATTCGTATTGCATTATTGTATAAGGTAGTAATTGTACAATTTTGTAGGTTATTATGAGTATTATCGTACGAAATTATTGAAGTAACATTTCAATGCCGGGGGGTATGTTAAGTCATTAAGACTATTTAACTGTAAGATTACGTCATTTTTTCTCTTCTTGGCGCCTTGCATGGCGCAGATGTTCATTACAGCAACCCTGTAAACGCTTACTCAGTTTTATTTTTTATTGCTGTTGTTGTTAGTAGTAAGTCATCGCTTGAAAGATGGCACGCATTTGATTAAAGTTGTCGAATAAAATATTTAGTACAGTCCACTTCTAGTTAATTTGAAATTGTTGTATAACAACGCACGCATCGCATGAACAATACTTAAATGGAAGCACTCTCGACACGCATTCGGAAGGTCCGGTTTTCGAATCTTGACGAAAACAATTGCGAATTTTTTCGATTTCTTAAAAAAATTCTAAAAATGACTTTACAGTGGCCCTCGAACTAAAAACGTGGTGGATGCTAAGTCCTCACCTCCAGGATTTGTCGAATGGGTCATCCCCCAGCCGCCCTTTAATTGGGTCATCCCCAGTCGCCATTTAAAAGGGAAGTATTTTCTCCCTTTTTTCCACAACCCCTCCTGGTATAACTAGAAGCACGCTCAGCGCGTATCTGGGAGGTCCAGAGTTCGAACCTCGGCGGGGGCAGCTGCGGATTTCTTCACGTCGAAGAATTCTAAAAATGATTCTACAAGCTGCCTAAACGTTCGATCGGCTTTGCACATGAGTTCACAAGAGAATATGTATTTTGTTTTCACAATTTTATTTGAAAATCTCATTCACGATTTGAATGTGGTTGTTCTTTCTTGTTTTATTAGACTGTTAAATTTTTCTGGCATTTAGAGATGAATAAAAGTTTCCTTTGTAATGTACTATGGTTTATTACCATTATATTCGGTATTTTAACAATGGTTACATTATGTTACAAATCTGAAGCTTGAAGAATTGTCAACCAAATTTATTCCACCTTTATCGAAAGAAATATGCAAATTATTTTAATTATATGTTTATGAAACCCTTTTTGCTGTTTTCCACCAAAAGTTTACGGAAATTTTTCTTTATACATGTGTACAAAATAAAGAATTTCTGCCTTTCAAAGCAGGATAATTTATGAATTCTTCTTCAAAAAATTGTGACTTACCCCTAAGGTTCAGTGCTGTTTTAACTTATGGGCTGTATGAACTCTACCTTTACGCCCCGCGAGTGTATGGGCTTATGTAATATTATTATCAATATTTTTGAGAAGTTTTTTTATAGGTTAGGATCTCTCGAATCCGCGTCGAGTGTGCTACCGTTACACAACGAAGAAGGAGAGCGAAAATAATCTTTTATCTTTCCAATTTGATATACATATAATCTTGCATATTTTCCATTTGATATACGTTATAATTCATGATAACTAAAATAATACGTGAACGCCCATCAGACTATGACAATCCGTTTTGCCACCCTTCCAAGACCAAGTGATATTCTGCTCTTTTTGTTGAGTGTACAACTCTTGACCTGTAATCTGTGTCGTTTTTGCTAAAATGTGCAACAGCACTGGATAGCTAGGTTAACTGACGAAGCCAAAGCACAGGAGGGCTATCGCCTAAGGGGGGGGAAGGCTTTCATGTACGTTATTCTAAGAGAAATTAATAATTTTCACGCTTCACTTGGGTGTATACGAGCCAATTTCCCTTAGAAAGTCGTCCACGAAGGCATCCCTCCTCTTAGGCAGATAGCCCTAGTGTGCTTTGCCATAATTAAATACACCATATTAAAGCGGTAATAATTGTTCTCTAATTATAACATCGCACTCTCTTTGGCCACATAAACAGTACGAAATCCTACAAAGGAACCTGGCAACTTCTCACACAGGCTTTAATGATACCAACACAGAAGAAGGGTAAAAATAACCCTTTATTATTACCAACTATGAACGCACAGCGCTCTTTACAATAACACCGACAACTTGCGGTGGAACTTAAGAAAGGTTACGCAATAAATTCAAGGCTAAAGAGTAGTGCAGGACTAGCTCTTTAAGTTAAGGCTAACTAGGTTGACTCGACAACCTACCCCGCGTGAGAATTATTTAAATGGCCAAAAAGGCGTATCAGCAACTCCGCATAAGAGCAAGGACAGATACGTGCGCCGGCTAGCAAAAACACGCTCTGAATAAATTCCAAGATTCACCCGTTTAAGTACTCACGTCAAATTAACATCCTGGCGAGGAAATGCGAAGGGAAGTTGAGGAGTTCAGAAAAGGTAACAAAAATTTGAATAATTGGTTAACCCTACATTGTCTGTCGTCCCGGCCTTAGGGCTTGTGGTTTTGCAGGGAGAAGTTACTCTGCTTATTAATAATTGTTAATAAATTCGGTTTGGTTACCATTACGTCCAGGAGGTAGTGTACAGTAGGTGCACTGTAATAAAAAGTTAGTTGCAGCATTTGAAACATGTGTATTTTTATGGTATGATGATTGGTATATAATATGTGCTGAATAATTATGTATTTTATGTCTATTTTAATTGAGAATTAGTTCCTGTTTTCCATTAGACGTTTTATTTTAGAATATGTGCTTTATATTGTTGGAATACCGGTCAATTTGTATTGACCGGAACTGTTTAACAAATCTGTAGTTTTGCACAATTTAGAATTGTATTGAAAAATTTAAGAATTAGTTTCCTTTTTTTTTATCATCTGGGAGCCAAGTCATTATTTACAAAACATTTGCTTCTGTGGATAATAGTAAAATAGTGTACATATTACAATGAAATTCCCAATTGCAATTTCATGTTTGTCTTGTGGATAATTGCGACACAGTGTGCAAATTGCTATGGACGCACATAATGAGGTGTGCTAACTGTTAAGGACACGAAGTTATGATGTATCGAAGTGGACAAGTAGTATTTACTTGAACGATGAATTTAACAAAAGTGAACATAGAATAGCCTACACAACATCATATACTTTGGGCTATGGAACTATCAACTGCCTGAACTGATGTGACTGGCTTACTCTGTGGATAACTGCAAAAATAATACGGACACACATCATTAGGTGTGTAACTGATAAGAACATGAAGTTATGACGTATTGAAGAAGACATAGGTTTAAAAACTGGTTAATATATAAGTTCCACTCTCCACAACATAGATCCTATCCATGACAATGTAATTATTAATTGATCGTATATGTATTTTCATACGGATTATTATGTAACAATTATTGTATAGATGACACTGTCAATTTAGCATTGTAATATTACTATCATTGATTCAGTGAATGCCGCTGGCGGTGGACTGTAGATTCTTTTCCATCGCATGGACATATAATTCTGATTGGTGTAGAACCTTAGGTCGGAGGTCCATGCGACTGCGTATCAGTGTTTGTACAGTAGGTGCTGCATTCTTGTTACGGAAGCCATTTTCATTCATTGCTGACATATTACAACGTACTATGGTATTAGTAGTAAAATGCTATCTCCAGTATATTTTCCGCTACCGAAGAAAGATAAATTCAGAATTTCATTAGTTATATTGCTTGGATGCAAAGATTTCGTATTTATGTCAGAATGTTTCTGCTTCAGTTTGCGTCCAGAAAGAACTATTTTATTTCTCGTATTTTTTAAGCTTAGGTACCTTTCATAATAATTATTTTCAGGCAGTTATGAAATGAAAGCTTAATTTTGGTAAACTTGTGATTCCCTTTTTCGCCCGCGTGTCGCTGGTGGATGCTCCCTGGCCACTTTTTACCTCAGGAGGATCTTTACTTCCTCGATTTCTATTCCTCCCCATCCTTGGATCTTATTTTTCCTCCGCGCCCCATTCCGCGCACGTGTCGCGCCCTCCCTTCCCAATGCCACAATTACCTGTCTACTCTCCCTGGGGAAGGGGAAGGGTCGTCTTCAACATGCCTAGTGGTACAACTTGCCGAGCATTTGTATTAAGCCTATGGGTTTTATTGGCACATATGCCGGGAAAGGCACGTGTACATTCGCTGTGAAGTTGGGTACCAAGCCTTTTTTTCAGATGGAAGTAGGTGCTAAATATGGTCATCAACTCGATAGGGGTGGGGACTTTATCTGGTTTCCGAGGGTAGATGCTAATATAGGAACCTCTTGAGCAGCCTTTTTTGTTTTTGTTCGGGGGCATCTTTTCTTGGAATTCTTTGATGATTAATTGGCTTTTTCGACTGAGCCAATAGATTTTGACTTCGTTATAATCTACTGCATTTTATTACAGTTCAGGTAACTGTAATTTGTACTCAAATATTGTTATGGAGATTAATAAATATTGTTATGATAATTAAATTACTCAATTAAAGGTCTAATAAATTTAATGGTGCAGCCATTAAATTGTGCGTATAAGCATTATTTACCTCCCGGGCAACTGACGTTGTAATTGCGAGTTGCTCATTTTTTAGCTGTTTTGAGCAACAGTAGCATTTGCAGTTATTGGTTGCGAAACTCTTATTTTTTTAGAAGATTTGCGATGCTGCTTTTGAAATTAAAAAACTGCTTGCGGAAAACTCAGCAGGTTCTCTGCCAAGTAATCTGTTTGTCAAGTTTAAATCCAGAAATAGAAATACGAGCGTTAATGTAAGTTGCGAAAATGCTTTCGAGATACATAATTATGTGCCATGCAGAAGCTCTAATTCGTATGTATTATGCAGAATCGGCCTTTTGAAGTGTGATATAGTTTGTAAGGTATATTTTACTTTTATAATAGTTATTTTAATTTGAAAGTTCTTTACCTATGAATTCTTATTTCCACTTTCAACTCCCCTTCCAGAATGAGTTTTTAGAATAGCGTTGAATGCAAATGAGTTAGAAGAAGTATTTAAGGAAGGTTCAACTTCATGAGAGAGAGAAAGCTAGGAATCCTGGGTAGTGTGTGCTTGCCTTCGGGCATTCTCGTAAAGTCCCACTTGAAGCTGTTACGTTCGGCCGTATTATTACGTGCCTTTTGATATTCGACAGCTAGTTTAAACTAAGATCCAACTACGTTAGATAGTGTTTAGCCTCGGCCGAGTCTCGTTTAGATAGTTATAGTTTAGTATTCTTATTTCTTGTTCTGAGTTCAAGCCTTAGTTGAGGCTTTGTTGTAAGCGCCTGAGAAAGGGGCAGACTGTTATTGTTATTTGAGTGAAATAAAGGGTAGTTCACCCCTTCTTGAGTCCACATCTTTAGTTGTTTGAACTCAGCGATAAGTTGCTACGCAATTCACCAGTTCATCGACGTTCATCTTAAACAAAAAGAGTGAGGAACTCCACAAGTTAAAAATAAATTTCTGTGTCTGATCGAAAATTTAATGTATTTTTGTCTGTGAAATACATCATACTTTAACATCCAATCATCTTTTATGCGGAAAACATTTAACGTTTTGGAAATTTTGTAATAACCTAGCTAAAGTAGAATTCCTTGGAAGCTAGAATGTTAAAGAACTGTGTAAGCGACTATTCTGCGAGTTCTTGTGCGTATGTAATAACTCCGGAAAGCGTAACGGCAAACCGCACATTGAGTTGACCAATGTTAAACGAATTTCGCTTACTGCGCATGCCCAAAAGAGAATTTGGCGCAGTTACGACTTTGGCGCAATTTTAAGTAACTCCGGAGAGCGTAATGGCAAACCGCACATTGAGTTGACCAATGTTAAATGAATTTCGCTTACTGCGCATGCCCAAAAGAGAATTTGGCGCAGTTACGACTTTGGCGCAATTTTAAAAGAAGATAAATACGGTATATGGTTGATATTGTGTTATCTTGGGCGTAAACAGTTCGAGGTTTTAAAACGTGTCAGGTTGTAAGTTGCTTCATTACTTGGAGTGTAAATGTCGATTGTAAACTACCCAAATTTTCTTTTAAAAAGGATTACAAAACAGGAAACATTAAAAGATGTATTAGCTAATTATACCTCTGAGGAATAAAAACAATTGAGTATTTACCATACGTTCCATTCATATATACTTTAACAAATTAAGTATTAAATCTAGTTTAAATTACTCAATTAAAGGTCTAATAAATTACTTTAAGTAAATGAAATAATGTTGTAATTGTAAACAGTCGATAAGACCTACATGACGAACAGGCTTGTGTAGAGTTGCTTATGCTTAGTTGCCAGTATTTTCTGCCACGCCAGCGGTACACCATTGAGCATGCGCAGTAAGCGAAATTCATTAACATTGATCAACTCAATGTGCGGTTTGCCATTAAGCCTCCGGAGAAGAGTTGAAATATCCTTTTTATTCCAACTCATAATACATTTACAGATGGCCTCTCTTGGGCGTACAAGAAGCCTCCATTTGGTCTTTAAGACAAAATATAAAATATAAAACTAAACTAATGCTAGATAAATTTAATCATCCGAAGCTGCGCAGAATCAGACTGGCAGAGTTGGCCCTTCATGAAAGATAACCGTTTTAATACTGGCAATTACGTATTATACTCAATACGTGACTGCCAGTATTTAAACGATAAACGGTGCCTGTATTAAAACCGCCAGTATTAAAACGGTTGATGTAGAATAGCAAGCTTTATAAGTAATAACCTGGCCGGAAGGCAAAACACGCTCTTCTACTGAAGTAACTCAGACCCTCAGCTTAAATACTCATTTCTACCGTATCTGCATAAAGTGTAATACTGAAAGCACATTCTGGCTGGGAAACGTAGGTAGAAAATTAGAAGGTAAAGGAAAGGCTTGTTCCAAAATAAAAATAACTGTTTGGAAAATAAGGTAAAACCCTACAATTTATTAAACACGAAAATTGAAATATATGCTTAAAAAGGAACCACGATGAACAAATATGCAAGGTGTTTATAAAGGTCTCTATACATTTTTGAGAAATATGTTCTAATTGCAATTTATCTTTGCGGGTGATCTGAAAGAATGCTGTCAGCAGACTAAAGAATAGCTATTGTTTGGGGCCGTACACATGAATTAACGTATCAGCAGGTGCAGGAGGACCTCGCCGCAGATTCAGCAAACAAGCCCCTACCATAGCGGCTATTAAGACCTTGGTAAACAAATGCAAGCGAACTGGTAGTGTTTTAAAGATAAAGACCGTTTGGGGAGACCTTCGATAACGCAACAAGTTGCGCAAAGCGTACAAGAAGCGATTACTCGTGGCCCCCAGGAAACTACATGAAGACTCAGCCGGGAACTTAGTATTTCGCATACTGTTTGAAAAACTCTACGCTATCATTTAAACAAGCAATTCCTACCACATTCAAACTGTGCATAAGCTTGAAGCCGAGGACCATGCAGCTTGGCCATGTGTTATGATTTGTTGGAAGCTGTGGAGAATGTTCTCTTAAGCGACGAAGCCACATTCCATCTCAGCGGCCATGTTAATAGGCATAATTGTCGAATCTAGGCTGATAAACAACCAAATGTGCTATATGAATCACAGCGAGACGCACTTATTGTTAACGCTTTGATTGGAATAACTAAGCTCTACGGACCTTTCATGTTTGTAGAAAAGACCATCACTGGAGAAAATCATCTCGATACGTTGCAACAATATCTTGAGCCACTGCTAATATCAGATGGCATTTTCGACACTATTGTCTACCAACAGGTTGGGGCACCTTCCCAGTTTGCCATTATTGTGCCTTAACCTTAACGAAACTTTTCCTGATAGGTGGACTGGTGGATCGTCATTCTCAACGGTTTTGGACTCCACGATCACTAGTCTTAACTCCACTAAACTTTTTCGTATGCGGTTACATCAAATCCAAAGTGTACCGAGTGAAGATTGGTAGCATTGAACAAATAAAACACAGAATTATAGTTGCAGCAGCTGAAGTTACACCAACAACTTTACATAAGTTGAGTAGTGGAATAGTGGCAATTGTACCTAGACACTTGGAGGCCATATTGAATTGTACTAATTTAGTGTTCTGTTATGTTGCATTTTCATGTAAATAATTCATTTTTCAAAATAAAACCTGTTTATGCAGAAATGTATATAGAGACCCTGTATTTGGATGAACCGATTGTTCGCTTAAAAAATAGTATTTCGCGAAGTATAATGATATTTTAACAGTGTAGTAGATTAAGAGGAAATCTACTGAGAAACCACAGCTGTTACAATTTATTGAATCTGACTGTAATTTGGGAATCATTAAGAAATTTATAAAGTACTTGTTGCGTGTACACCGATGATGGTTTCTTCAGCCCTTGTTAGGAATACTGACATAATGTTGTTTGGTCTCTTATAACACTGTACAAAGCTGGGCCTTGATTGGAAAACCGAGTTTGAACTTCAAACACTATTTTTTAAGCGAAAAATTGGCTCATCCGAATATGTTTGTGCATCGTGGTTCCTTTTTAAATTCCTGTTTCATTAAATTGTAAAGTTTTTTACTTTATTTTTCGATTAACGTTTTTATTTTGAACAGTTTCTCGAATACCGTAATACCACGAAGGCATGCAGAAAGGATGGAGAAATACCTTATATACTTCCCCTTTTAAAGGGTGACTGGGGATTAGGGCACCCAGTCGCCAAATCCTGGAGGTGAAGAATCATCATCCACCACCTTTTAGTCCGGGCGCCACTGTAGAGAAATCAGGTTATTTTTTGTTTGTTTTTTAAGGAGGAGGCGTGAAAAATGAGCAATGCCATCGCCAGGACTCGAACATGGACCTCTCGAATATGCACCGAGTGTACTACCGTTACGCCACGAAGACATGTAGAAAGAAGGGTGTGTTCGGTGTATTCAATTATGGCAAAGCACACTAGGGCTATCTGACTAAGGTTAGGGATGCCTTTGTGGAGGACTTTGTAAGGGAAACTGGCTCGTAAACACATTGGGAAAACCACGAAAACACCCATGCAGCCGATGCAGGATTCGAACCTCGGACCGAACTACCAGTGTTCAGCGACTTTAACGCTCGGCCGCTGGTGGGCGTACGAAGAAGGGAGAGTACATATGCAAAGTAATTATTGAAAGAGTGCAAAATATGGAACTTAATATACTACAAATAAAATATTAACTAATATACTACAAATAAAATATTAACTAATACACAATAAATAAAATTAAATGCACCGTAACACAAAATAAGAAAAAGTAAATATGCATGAATTACAAAGAAATGTATGAATATGCAACAATTTTAATACGAGTGGTTAAGGCATATATGTATCCAGGAATATTAAATCGAGTCATGAGGCGTCCGCCATGAAAATCCGTGTATTTTCTAATCTTATTGTTCTAAACAGCGTAGATTGCAATACTCTAAGCTTGTATTTCTTTCACATTTCGTAAGTGGCCGTGTACTTAAATTTAAGGATGTTCGTTTTACCTAAAAGACAAAATTTATTCTTTTAATGAAAGTTAATTCTTATCTCGGGGCAGTATTATGTATTCTCTTAAGAATTTAAAAAATATCTTTCAGTGTTTATATTTTCTTCACAGGATTTGTGGGAGCGGGGGATGAAAGAATGCTATTCGTTTTTAATCACAGCGTTAAAAGCATTTTGCAACTACCTCTATAAATACGGTGTTCATTCGAAATGTAACATAATCGGCTTAATGCCAGATCATAAAAAAGGTGTATTTCATTTGGCGATGCAAAATTGCTTCGAAGATTAATTTGAGAGAGAAAGCTTCTTAAAAGGAGAGTTGAGTTTTTTTTTAAAGAGAGTAAGAGAGAGGTTATTATTTTTTGTAAAGCAAACAAATGCGTGGTGATTAATATGCTCGTACTTCTAAATTTTTTTTTTTTTTTTTAATTCTGATTGTTTTTCGTATAGGTAAATCAAAGTGTTGTATTTTGTAGCACTTTGCATTCATATTTTACTTATTTTTGATTAGTCTGGGTGATTCAGTTTCTAAAGAAAGAGCTTTCTAAAAAGAGACTGATGTGGATGTTGTTAATTAGCTTAAAACAATCTATCTTCTCATACTTGCTAAATAGCTGTTGTATGGCTTTTGTTGAAACGTAAGACAGAATCTGCTAAAAATTGACCTTTTTTTTTTGGTGGCATCAAGTAATCAGGAAATCTTAGATGACATTTACAGATTTACAGTAGAACATAAAAAGTCTGATGTCTACATCACATGACTTCCATGTACGGAGTATTAAATTATATGCATTTTTTCCTGCATTTCATTTAAACTTATTTCCTCGAATTTCATTAGAGGTAAATTTCTCGTTCAATCAATTCAGTTCTCATTTCGGAGCAAGGCAAAAAATGCATAAAAACTCAAACTGTCTTCATTAAAAATAGAAAGACGTAAAACACCAAATGCCGTTAAAATAATTTTTACAATTAATATTACAGTTTCTACGCAAAAACAAGCTACTCGGTCAGCAGACAAGATGACAGATTTTTAGGTGCACATTTCCTTTTGGTCCCACTCAACAAAAAGACACTGAAGGTGCAGAAAGATTTAATTCACCATTCAAATGTAAACAAATAAAGCTGCTAAGGTGTTTAAAATAAAGCTTCGCAGCACTACTGACACAAATTTTAAATTGTTGATAATTCTACAAATATTGCATGTAGATTAACTAAAAGCATGAAAAGCTTAACCGGAAGATAAGAGCGACATAATTCAATTATTTTTAAAACAAAAAATGCACAATTTATTAACATCTCAGAATAAAAAAACAGAGCTCACTGAGCCGAGTAACAGAATGAGTATATATACTTTGGCGCGACTAATTGAAACCAAAATGGGAGGTGCACAACTACATGCTATATCAGTCCTATATATAAAATTTCAACGTTCTGAGGCTACTCATGTTTGAGTTATGGAAGATACGTATATACGTACGTAGGTAGGTGCAGACGCCACAAAAAAATTCTCTTCTGAATCCATTTTAAATCAGTTTTATAATTCGTTTGGGGAAATGGAGCACTTTATTCTGTTCTTGCGTACAAATGCCATGGAAAAACATCGTTAAATTGCATTCGATAGCGGTCAAAAGGATATTTCTGTTGAAATATGATGACCGGAATTTTTCGTTATTACAGACAGGACATTCTTTGTTTCGTACAAAGAAGTAAAAAGATGAGGCTGATGGCGATTAGTAACGGCGCACTTTCGTATTTTTTTTTTTTTTTTTTTTTCTTTTTTATTATTTTATTCGAATCTTTCGGCACTAAAAGACTGTTAAACATTTTAACTTAAAATTAGGACTGATTAGTTTTGCTGACGATACGTTGTGCTGACGTACAGTAGAAATGTTCATTTAAAAAAGGAGAGAGCGTGACATATGCAGTATAATTGGACATGTGTCATCTCCAGCATTTTCTCATGGTGGCTTTGAATGCCACACTCTTGATTTTCTCTCTCTTGACTTTTTGAGGATAGAATTCATGCAAGGTTTCTTGTTCCAGAAACTCGTCGATTCTTTTAACGTTAGTTTGAAGCACAGTGCTTCAAATGTTCAACTATATAGATGTTTGAAGCACTGAAGGTAATTGATAGGATGATGAAATACATGGTCTTGCTTTGAAACCAGCAAATCTTCGATGTAGTGCTGGCAATATCTTTCGATGTAATACTGGCATTCTTCCGATGCAGTATTGGCAGTATGGTCGCACGATACATTAAAGACTCCTATTCAGTTCCTGGAGGCAGAGTTGATTTTGCAAGATTTCCTGCTTCAGAAACCCAATGATTCTACAAATGTACTATTGACGTCAGTTTGAGGTACATCGAATCAAACATCCATGTCATTGATAGATGTTTGAAGCTCTGAATTTAAATGAATTGATGGATCTAACTGGGAACGAAAACTTTAAGGATGGTCGAAGTTACTACTCTTAATTTCGAAGATAACGTGTGGTTTTAGAACTTGCATTTCTGTAGATAAGTATTTGATAACAAAAGTTCTTTTGCCAAACTTCAACGAGGAAACGTTTTGTGGTCCAAAGTAACTTCCATGCCATGAATTCTGGCGTTTATTTTGATGCTTATAGAGTGTTTAAATCTTGATTACATCCCACCAAACCTTGAAATGCTGACAGTTGTAAATCTTAAGTATTTTTCTAAAGCCAGTGCTTAATATTTAAGAGAGATTTAAAAGCCTTTCTTGCTTGACAAGGCATTTTAAAAGTCCGATGCAAAAGTTTACTGTTTCTTAAACTATGATAGCCTTGGAGGAAGTCAACAAAACGTCTCGCCTGAGACGTCGCCCGTCCAATTAATTACCCTCTTACCTCCTTACGGACTCGAAAGGGACTATCTTCCCCTGTTTTCGCGCCCTTTCCATCCATGAAATCTCTTAAAATGGTACTTTCTAATGACTGTGAGCACTTTAGGGTGCACAAAGATACTTTGGGACGCATCATCCGAAGAGAGAGAGAGAGATAGAGAACACGCAGCTCAAACCAAAACTTCGTCCCTTGCAAGCGCTTTTAAAATCTGCGAAAATTTTCCCATTCCGACCAAAAATAAAACCCTGGTGATGGATGGGGTTTATGCCTTCTTTGCTACGAGAGATTTTGCCGGCGAGTATTTAAAATAGTTTAAAGAGTTTTTGATTGGAGTTAATTAATGGGAGTCATTCCAATTCCTCGCGTTGTTGGATTTTTTTGTTTGGTTTTTGCTTCCATTTTTAATGGAGGGTGTCATTACTGGGGTGCAATGGGAGGGGTTAAAAATGCGATGAAGACGTCTGGAGCAGATTGAGGTGGCGGCAAATTTAGATTAGCAGGTTCGTAGTCGGCGCGTTTTTCAGTATTAATGCCACGACAAAAATGTTCGGCTCGTTGATCCCATTTAAAAATGCGTGTTTAAACACGCTATTTTAAAAGAACCCCGTTGTTGCAATTAATGAAGAAAAAGAATTCACTGGTGGTATGAAGGAGAACTTTGAAAACTATGTGAAAACTGAATAATTTTCTTCATGCTGTGTTCGCAGTAGAAGTTTTACCAGCTTCAATGACGTAAGCGAAGGACAACAGATTAGTTATTTAACTTCATTCTATGCTTTTGTTTTTGGACGTGAGCTGGAGTTTCTTTCCTTCTCTTGCTCGAGAGCTGACCTAATCATCGTCGGAAATTAGATGACGGCGTGAAGAGAAACAATTTAATTTTATACTTGTCAGGCAGCAAAAGTTGTGAGTTAGTTCATGTAGAGCGAAATGTACATCAGAAACTTAATAGAGCTAAATACTGTACATAATAAGAAATATCTAATGAGAGAGATATACTTAATGAGAAATATCTCATGCTTTCATGCTTTCCATTTTCTGGTGTTTGTAAATGAACATATAGTTAGTTTTATTTTCTCCGTCTCTGTCTCTCTCTTTTTTACTTCCTTGTACGAAGTAAAGGAAGTATTGTCTCTTTTTTACTTCCTTGTACGGAAGTAAAGGAAGTATTGTAATGTGAAAAATTTCGAGTATCATATTTCAACGAAAATATCCATTTTGACCTTTCTCAATTTCATGTGAATGAAACTTTTGCGTTATCTCTGTACATATGGACAGAATAAAAGACTCTTTTTCCCGAAACGGATTGTGAAAAGTATTTAAAGCGGATTCAGAAGAGATATTTTATATTTTTCGTGACGTCTGTACGTACGTATGTACGTTTGTATGTATGTCTGTACGTACGTTTGTATGTATGTATCTCGCATAGCTCTAAAACGAGTAGCCGCAGAGCGTTGAAATTTTGCATATGGGACTGGTTATAACATGTGAATGTGCACCTCCCGTTTTTGTTGCAATCGGCCGTTTTGTTGGCAAAATATATGTATATATATATACACACACACACACACACACACTGTTACTCGGCTTCCATGAGCTCAGTTTTTTTATTCTTATATGTTGGTAGATTGCATTTTTTGCTTTGAAAATGATTGAATTATATTGTTCTTACGTTCTGATTAAAGTTTTTACGCCTTCAATTTACCTGCATGCAATATCATATATATTATAGAATATATATATTATAATATATATATTATAGAATTATCAACAATTTAAAAGTTTGTTGTTTGACTTCTAAATTAATTTAAAAGTTGTTTAAGTTCTACTAAGCCTAACGACGCCAGCTTTTATTTACGTATGAAACTTAGTAGCATAGTGAATTAAGTCAAGTTCTGCACCAACTTCAGTGTCTTTTTGCCGAGTGGGGCCAAACGTTTTGTGCCTAATTTTAATTAATTTACACTCTAATTTTAATTCTGAAAGCTGTTTTTTTAAAGGTTTTTAACTCTGGTGTGTTATGTTTTTTTGTATTTTACAATTTTTAATGGAGATATTTTGAGATTTTATGTATTTTTCCTTGCCGCAAAGTGAGAACTGAATTGATTGAATGAGAAATATATCTCTAATGAAATTCGGGAAAATAGGTTTAAATGAAATGCAGGAAAAAATGGGCGTAATTTAATAGGCCGTATAAGGAAGTCATGGGGTCTCCACATGACTTCTCTGTACGGCTTTAGATTTTTTTTTCTCCTCTGCGCATATACCAGTCCAAATTTAAATTCTTCGCTGTACCAGTTGATAAGTAAAGCGAAGGTACTTCCTGTTTCAAGCTTCTTGTATCTGGTTGGCAAATTTGCTTTTAACCTTCTTCGAAGCAGAATTCCTTGCTTAATTTTTAATCCAGCGTGTGCTAATATTGTTATCAGTATGTTATTACAATTTATTATTTGTAAAAATAGCCATACGAATTGTATTTAAAAAGAAATGTTCAAGCAGTAAAAATTGTAGGAACTTTCTCCTACAGGAAAAATACATGCCTAATAATTTTCTCTAGAGAAATGTATGCTCGATTTCGATACTTCCAGTGAGAAAACAAACTTTTGTCATTCATTTCGAATACGAAAATGTTTTTCTAAACACGAAATATCTCATAGTCATTTTAATAAACTCATAGTCATTTTAATAATTTAACGAAGAAGAATGACAGAACGAAAAAAAATGTATTAACGTTTTTTTATTATGAAAACGAGAACTTTGTAATAAAAGATATGAACAACACTTTTAAACTAACGGTGGTCTATAGGCAGTATTGGCGCATCATATATCTTTCTGTTGAAAAATTGCGCGTGTTGTGGTAGAACGTCGGATATAAACAGCATGACATTATTAGGATTTATTTAGTTTTAAACTAATCAGGTTTTCAGTTATTTACCTTTTCTGTTTTCTCTCATTTTCATTTGATGCCAGAATGATATTTCAGGCTCGCGCGTTACGCAAAGTAAGGTAGAAAGATATTAGTTGCATAAGCTGGTGTCCGAGTTACTTCAAACAGAGCGTGTTCTGCCTTTCGACCACGTTGCTTCGCTAATATCTATAGCTTGCTATTTTACGGTCCTACATATTGCCGGTTTGCGTACGTGGGTGTTAGGCAAAGATGTCCGTTTTAAAAAATGTACTTCAATTTCAGGCCCGCTTTGGTTTTAACAACTCCTTGAAAATAAGTTTCTTCGAAATAAACTTCAAAATCTTATCAACTATATTTCGACTAATTGCGATAATGTAAAAGCTACTTAATTCCTTAACAATCATTAATTATCATCATACTCCTTCAACATTATCTGTCAATGTTTGTCTTCTTTCAACGATTATCATCTAGCAATATAATCTGTCAACGATTATCATCTTATCACCATCCATCTACCCTTGTTCATCTTCTCAGTCCTTCTTCTTAATCGTCTTGATCAATATAGAGTGCATAGCTTAATATAGCCTAGCGTGCCTTCGTAGTGTAGTGATTCTGCACGCTGGGCCGGTATTCCAGAGGTCCGTGGTTCGATTCCCGGAAATATAAATATCCACTCTGTTACCAGGTTTGTAAGCTTATTTTTACTTCCTTGTACGAAGTAAAAAGGAAGTATTGTAATCGCGAAAAAGTTTCAGCCAGCATCTTTCAACGAAAATATCCATTTTGACCGCTATCGAATGCAATTTAACGATGTTTTTGCGTGATATCTGTATATAAGGACAGAATAAAAGCCTCGTTTCCTCCCAAAAAATTATAAAACTGCTTTAAAATTAATTCTGAAGAGAATTTTTCGTGGCGTCTGTACGAACGTACGTACGCATCTCGCATAACTCGAAAACGATTAGCCTCGGAACGTTGAAATTTTGTATATAGGACTGCTATAACATGTTAGATGTGCACCTCGTATTTTGGTTTCAATCGGCCGACCAAACGTATGTAAATACTATATTTACATATACATCCACTCTGTTACTCGGCACAGTGATCTCAGTTTCTTTACTCTTATACGTTTGTAAATTGTACATTTTTTGCTTTAAAATGATTGAATTATGTTGTTCTTATCTTCCGGTTAAGGTTTTTATGCCTTTCGTAATTCTGGAAGCAATATTTGTACAATTATGAACAATTTAAAAGCTGTTTAAGTGCGGTTAAGTTTTAAATAACATTGCAGACATATTTGTTTACATTTGAATTGTGGATTTATTGCAAATCTAGAGAGACTAAGCTTCGCAACAACAAAAATAACGCCTTCATTTATTATTGCGAATTAAATCATGCTGAATCCTTTCTGGAATTTTTTCGAGGAAATAAGTGTTTAAGATTTACTTCGTAATTTTTAATACAGATATTTTGAGTTTTTATGTATTTTTGCCTCGTCGTAAAGTGAGAACTGAATTAATTGAACGAGAAATACTCAATCGTCTGTGAAAAACTGTGTCTTTTCTGTTTTGTTTGCTTAATTTCTTTCATACATCGTTCTAGCTTTATTATAGTATTTGAATAGAACATGTGTCAACGATAAGATAATTCTTCAAATGATATAAAGTTTGTGCATTCAGAGTGTCGTTATAGTAAACAAATATAGTGAATTTTAAAGAGTGCATTTATTCTATTGTGGTTTATGCGCTGTCGACGAAGTAGATTTAATTCAATCCAATCAATTTAAATGAAATTCAAGAAAAAATGCGTATAATTTAATATTCCGTACAAGGAAGTCATGTGGTGTACACATCAGATTTTTTTTATTCCTATATGTTGGTAAATTGTAATTTTTTTTAAACTTTTAATTTGCGCTCAATTTAAAAAAATTAAATTGCTTGTTTTTGCGTAGAAGTTCTAACTTTAATTGTAAAACTTGTTTTTTAACTGTCTAGTATTGTGTTTTTCTGTTTTTATTATGTAAATTTTTAATGAAGATGCTTTTTTATATTTTTGCTTTGCCGAAGTAAGAACTGAATTGGTTGAATGAGAAATCCTTAATGCATTCTTTGTTAATGGGAATTTGACTATTGTAAGGAATAATAATTAATATCTATTGTATTCAAAATACAATTATATGGAAAGATTTCAATATAACTCAATATTTTAATGAAAAGCTTATTTTCAGGCCACTATTTTATTTTTTATATTTCACATTAAAAAAAAAAATGATACTGTTGTAGATATGAGTTTTTTTTTTAAACTTATTATAAAACAGTTGTCGGAAATATTGACAGTTATAAAGATTATGTATGAGTGTACACACTGGTGTAAAATGAATGTCAAATTAACTGGAATCAGAAAACGAGAGATTCTGGCAAATTTAATTTAACTAAGTAATATTATTAGCACCCGATCTTTGTGGTATTGATATGTTAAGAATATTTCCAGATGATCTCATTTTCCGATAGCATGCTGTCCTGTCTGTGCATGCACAAAATTCTGATTTGTTTGGAGAAGTAATTATTCGACATGCTCTTCCCAGTCACTTAAATCTGTTCGACACCACCACCAACAACCAACCAACAGCAAACGCCCGGCGCACGACAACAGATCCATAACGTCCTCGGCGCTCTTACATCCCAATGACAGGCCACAGTCAACGAGCCCATCAAAGCGAAATTTCAAAATCCCGGGATTATTATTAACCCTTGGCGCAATCCGGGAAAGGAAGAGTATTCCTTGGAAGGTGGTAATTGCGGATGGTCTGTCTCCAGGTGATGCGTCAGCCGTGAAACTTGACAGGAAGGTGATAATTAATTACATCCATGACGGATGAGAAGAGATTCGGGGTCCTCTTCCTACTTCTTCCCCGGGGCGAGGAATGGGAAGAGGACACAAACCAGAATGAGCAAAGTTTTCCAGCGCTCACTTTGTACCAGAGAAAGAGAGAGAGAGAGAAACTTTTAAAAGACTTGGGGCTAGTTAGGCGAGAGGTTTTATTTACTTTCCGCATTCTCTTCACGGAATGAGGCTTTCGAGTTAAGTCTTTTATTTGGAGAGTTTCTAGTCGAGAGCTAGGGAAAAGTCAGACATTGTGATGAACACATTTGTGTAGTTTCTTTCAGTCTTTCAACTTGATGGTACACGTTTTGCCCACAGCTCAAAACTACTTTAATATGTTCATTTATCTGACAAGCTGTTTATAAGAAGAAGTGTATTTGTCTGTGGTGCATGGGTTCAAAACATGCTTAAATGTTTAATGAAATCAGATACTTCTCTGCATTGTTCTCCAATGAATGAATAGCTTTCAAATTTCGTATTGCTAGACGTCCTTCTTTTAATGCTGAGTGATATATTGTGATTTCCTATCTTAAGCATGCTTTGTTAAAAGCCACATTCATACAACGCGATTCTGGTATAACGCACCACACAGTCAATTTTGTACCACCTGTATCTTTGTCAAGCCAGCAGTTTCAGTTAAAACTTATCAATTATCTCTATCAGAACTTTAATAATTTCATATAAAGCCGAACGTTAGTAGATGTATAAGTAAATATATAACCCGAACGGTTACTGTGTAGAATCATTAGGTTATATTGAAGTAGGAGACATGAAAAATGAGCAGTGCCCTAACCAGGACTCGAACCTGGACCTTTGGAATACGCGAGTGTGCTACCGTTACATATAGAAGGCATACAGAAAGGAGGGGGGAGAATATACCTCATAGCTCAGGGTTTCTTAAACTTTTTTCAGTCGCGACCCCTTTTTATCACTGAGATTTTTTCGCGACCCCCTAATATTTAGGAAAATTTTGTGGGACCCCATAAGCATTGCACAAATTCAACACACGTGTGTGTGTGAAACTGTAACTTGTACTGTTGTATACTATTGCAGTTTTAGGTCATTAATTTTAAGACGTAGAACAATGTGAAAATTTTAAATAAGTAACAGACGAAATGACGGCGTCACGTGCAAAGCAAGCAAAATGAACGTTTCTATTAGAAAAAGAATGCGTCGAAACGCTTTCCTTTTTTCTTTGTCTCTATTGTCTTATCTTTATCTATTTTCAGACACATTGTGTAAAAATATTTGGTAATTGTAAATTATTACAATAAGTTAAAGAAATATCAAAACTGCTAAATTTTTTGGCGACCCCCTGCTGCAGATACTGCGAACCTCTTGGGAATCGCGACCCACAGTTTAAGAAACACTGTTATAGCTGATAATTCGCAAAAATGTTTCTAAAGAATAATTTTATGCAATATACATAAATCCAAGGGCCCTTGCCGAGGAGGGGGCATTTGTCGTCCTCAGTAACCGAGTGAAAAATAATATCGATGCATATATATAATACAAGATTAAATTAATTAATTGAAATTCATTGAAATCGAAATAAATTTCCTAATACTTGCGCAGTTGCTTCAAAGTAAGATAATAATAATTTATTTACTAAAATAATATTGATTATATTATCTCCTAATATAAAGTTAGTAGAATGTATCTGAATGAAGTAATCCAGAAGCATTAAATTTGAATCCCGAAAATATTTTTAAAGGAACTTGAATTCGTATTTAATGTTTGCAATGCTATTTTTATTTCATCATAAAATTTGGAAATTTTTATCAACAAACTCTAGTATTTGAAAGCGAGCAGTGGCAACAACTTTCGAAATTAAAACATATTTTCATCTCCAACTTGCGAGACTGTTGCCACTCGGAAAAATGAGAGCGAAAATTATCGTTTTTTTTTTTTTTTTTTTTTTTTTTTTTTTCGAGTTTTTAAATAATATCTCTGATTTTAGCTATACTTTTTTTTTTTTTTTTTTTTTTTTGAAAAAGTGGAAGTTGACGTTTTTCAGGACTCAGAAAAGAAATGTAGAAAGTTTAGTGACGATAGCTGAAGTAGTGACCGATTGGAAGACAACCAAACATACAGACTTTCTTCTTTATATATATAGTTGAAACAAAATTATTAGCAAAATTTATTACCATATTAAATTTAAATGGAGCAGTCCTTTCAATTCGTTATTTTAATTGCACACATCCTAGGATTAAAACAAAGACTTCCGAGTTTATAAATATTACTGCAGTTATTACGCGTCATTCTTTTGCTGCTTTCTCTCTGCCAAGAAAAATCACGTCTTTATCTATTATCTAAAACGTAAGCTGCATATATACGAATTGTGGGGTGCATTTAACACTCTTAGTGTTGTACTAGTTCAAGACAAAAAGTATCGCTGAATAATTGTTCCTGTTAAAAAATAATAATGATGTTTTAACTATCAAAACGGTTGTGACTTTCTCTACAATCAAATCTACGCAGCAGTTTTTCTCGGGTAGAGCTGAAAATTTGATTGGTTTCCGAATGAGCTCGGGAACGGTGAAAATGGATATTTATGGTGAAATATGATACCTGAAATTTTTCGCGATTACAATACTTCCTTTTTACTTCGCACGAGAAAGTAAGAACTGGTATTTTTATATAATCTATTTTTATTTCAAAGGGGCTTTGTCCCTAAGAGACTATTGTTTTCGTTTTGAGATTTTGCGTCGAATCACTATAAATGTCCGTTTCATTTATCAAACTGTTGCCACCGAATGTTAGTCCTGCATTATATTTGAAGAAATTAAATAATGAAAAGTCTGCATAAATATATGTCTATTTCTCGCATTGTGATAAAACAACGGTACCTAGAGCCATCAAATTTTGAATGACGTAATCCTCCTACGAATATGGGCATGTGAAAGACCAAATTTGAAATTTGGAATTTGTTTTATTATCAATTTCATATTTTGTAAAACTTTAACGAATTTTTCATTAACAAACTCAAGGATTTCAAAGGGAGCAATGGCAACATTCTACGGGGAAAAAAAGCCTTTTTATCTCCAGCGCGTGAACTGTGTATCGGAAATTCTAAAGATACGCTCATTTTAAAATTAATTTGCGACATTGCTGTTGAACTGAGTTTTATGGTTTAAGTGCAAAGAACATGATGTTTAATAAATAAAGGTAATACACAAAACGTTAAAAAAAACGCCCCTTTGGACGTAATTTAAAATCTGAAACCTTTCAGATTTTTTTATTTTTATTTGTTGTTTAGATATTTTTTTTCATTAACTTAACAGTATACATAAAAAGTTAAAAACGATGTGTAAAGGTTATTAAGAAAGATAAACGATACGAAACGTTATAAATATTTGCTGTATTCTGTTTTCAGTACGTACTTTGTTCCATGATTATGTGTATACCTAAACACTGTTGCTGTCTTTGAATCCTGGAGGGGGACCAGGGTCCATCACGTTAAAAGGTTAAAACGTAATTTGCTATCGGTTTACATCTGTTTAACCTTCCTTTGATGAATTTTCATCTTCGCGTATCGTAAATAAAACTATGTCTTGTAATACTGCTAAATTTTAACAAATATTATCCACCACTATTTGTAAGCTTACAGCAATTCCGATATTTAAATACGTATAGAAGCTAATTCCAGTGACTAAATAGTCCGGCTCCAGTTAATGTGTGTTCTAGCCCTACGCATTAATAAGTTATTCATTAAATACACGAGCCGGGTGTAGGTGAATGTTTCAGGCTAAAAGGCTGTACTGGCTGATGTAGTAGTCACTGCTGTTTATCTAAAGTATAAATCGACTCGCTATTTAAACTCACCTTAGTTTGCATTCTGGTACCGATTGACAAGGAGGGGAAAACTGAAAGGTTTTTAACTTTTAACGGTCAACCAAAAGATTGATTAAGGTTTTTTACGCTGTCGCTGAGCACAAAAACGCTAAAAAAAAACGCCCTTTGGACGTCTGCAGTCCGTAATCCGGACTCGTCGGGACTTCGGCGACTCCGGATTAGGAGTTTTTCCGGATTATAGATCATTAATTTAAATCTGGTAAGATGGCATGCAGAAATTATACATTTAAAAATATGAAACCGTAATTTATGAAATAAAGAGCAATTATGATCTAAAGGGTATCAAAATTTACCAAAAAAAATAGGCTTAATATTTATTTGTTTACTTTATTAAACATTTTTTTCAGTGTAAGTTGTTTCGTTTTTTGTGCTAATACTTTGTCTTTAATTCTATAAACAGACATAATTTCCTGTTCAGTTACAAAGTTCCACTGTTCAAGTCGTGTAATTGCTGTGTCGAGAATACCGACTAACTTGTCAATCGAAATGTTTCCGTTTTCAATAACCTCTCTGTCACTTTCTTCACTATCGGAAGCGGCGCATGCGTATCGGAAGCGCTCATTAAACGCGCATGCGTAAAGCATACAAAGAAAAGTTTGTGGCTTTGAGGTCCGGATTATAGATCATTCCGGATTACGGACTTTGTACTGTACTCACTACTGCTAACCCCTTTTTCACTTTGCCGTTTTAGCTTTAATATTAAGCATCATTTTGTTCGCACTTTCTCCATATGCAATTCAACATCAAAATTAACTAATATTTTTAAAAGCAGCCATGCAGGATATGTTTAGAATTCCCGATGTATTGTTAAGTGTTGCCAAGTATTTTTTCTTTTTCTTTTCTTTTCTTTTTTTTTTTTTTTTTTTTTTGTCTTTTTATTATTAATGTTTTGTGTGTTGTTTACTATATATATTAAATATCACACTCTTGGCGCATACATCACATAAAATTGGAATCAACGGTAAAAATCACAAAATATTTAAAAACAGCATATGTTCAGAATTTCGTATAGATAGTCTCATGCGCTGGAGATATAAATGTTTTATTCCGTAAAGTGTTGCCAGTGCTTGCTTTGAAATCATTTGAGTTTGTTAATCAAAAATACGTTAAAGTTCTACAAACTATGAAATAGATAATAAAACAAAGTCGAAATTAAAAATTCGGGCTTCCAGGTGCCCATGTTCAGGTGGAGAACTATGTTATTCAAGGCTGGATGGCTCTAGGTACCGTTGCTTTTTCACAATGCGAAAAACATGCATACATTCTTGCAGATTCATCACCATTTAATTTATTTAAATCTCTACTTATAAAGAAGAAAGTCTGTGTGTGTGTTCGCTAATAACTCAGTCACAACTATAGGTGTCATAACAAACTTTCTACAATTCTTTTCTGGGTCCTGGAAAAGGTCAACGTCCGCTTCAAAATAAAAAAAAGGGGGGGGGTGCTAAAATTAGAGATATTAATTTCAAACGCTTAATGCGCTAATTTTCGCCCTCTTTTTTTTCCGAGTGGCAACAGTGCTGATATCGTCAACAGTGATACATCAGCAATATAATGAGAGAGAATTAGTTTAGTTTTCTATCGAAATTTTTATGTGGGTTCTATACTGCTGAAAATAGCTCATTTTGCTCAAAATAATGATTTATTTGTTTTTATTTTTGATGACCCAAATGGCAATCCCATATATCATATGGGTACATATGTTACCGTGAAAGACCGAAATTGGAGAATGTCGACTTTCACCGGAGAATATCAACATTCACCAAATATGTCGGTGAAAGACCGAATATTCCACTACATTCTTGTATATTCGGACCCTCACCGGTGCATGTCGACAATCACAGATATGCTCTGGTGAAAGTCGAAAAGAGAGGTCATAAAGTGCCATAATAGTTTAAGTTGTTGCAGTAAATAAGATTTGAATCACATAATTTAGTAAGTTTTTTTATTACTGTTATTTTATTTTCTCATTTAGAAACGTACTGTATAATTAAGTAAGTTTTTAACTTCTATTATTTTCCTTTCTCATTTTGAATGTATTGTGTGTTTTAGGTTCTCATGTTCTTAAGTTCTTATTTCAAGTCTCAAGTGCGTTTATTCGCGACTGAATTACGGAGAAGAAAATATAATATTGTTATATGTTCAACATTCACCATTAGTACATGGTGAATGTCGACATTGACCGGTGTAAGTCAGAAATAAGAGTATTTGGAAAATATTTCGGACATACACCAAGAGACTATGTGAATTTTGACATTCACCGGTGAAAGTCGACATTCTCCAGATTTCGGTGTTTCACCGTAACATATATACCATATGATTCTATTCATTACGTAGGCAGTTGTGGTACATGTATGGAATATTATTTTGTTTCTTTGGCATTTTTTTATGCATTACAATGACTCATTATATTCCTTATGACATGTAATATGCTATTATACGAATTTTCAAATGCTGTCAGGAGTAAAATAATATATTACTCGCAATGTAACTTAACTGGCATCGGATACTTCCGCTAGTGTGATATAATAATAGTGTATAATACTTAGTGGCAACAATTTGAAATGTCATTCTACGCGTTTAAGTGGTTCAACTCCAAATACCGTTTCTAGACTAATATCCCATTCGGGACGAACGTCCTTTTTTTTCGGGGGTGGGGGTAGAAACAACCATGGTACATGAAAATAATTCACATAAAATTAAACCATACAGCACAGTTTAAAGCCGCTCTCTCACTTCGGGATACAGAGACCAGTACTTGTGGTCTGAACGTACAAGTAAGAACTACAAACTAACTAAATTTAAACAGGAGCTAAACTCAAATACTTTACAAAGACGCGCAACACTAAGATTGGTCTTTTAGAACGTTACGTATGTAGTACGCAGAATGCGGGAAAACTACAATTCGTCTTCAATATCAAGAGGACTAAACTTCTGTCCTTAAGGGGACTCATACACCTTAAAACCCATAAGATATTCGAATAGGTGACTGTTGCAAGAATTGGGATAACTTATTTATTTTAAAAGCAATTACTACCAACTTTTTACAGCTGACTACATAATATAGCTGCTTTCTGAAATAGTCATCAGAAAGTTTGTGTCGCCACAAATATTTTTATAATATAATCCGCTTTGTGACAACATTTTTCGTCATGTTTCCAACTTGCGCGCACAGTTTAAAACATTCTGTTTCATAATTTAATTCCATTTTTAATATATAGCTTTTATAACATTTAGAAACTACGGTGAACCTAAAATTCTAAAAATTTCATGTTCAATTTTTATTTTATTTTGAGTTAAGTTTATAAAATGTATTTTATTAAAAAAATGTTTAATGTTTTCGTCCATAAAATTTTTCAATATTAAAATATTCATCAGATTGTTGGTTCAGTCAGAAAGTAGTGCCCATATAAAGAATTCCATCCAATTTCAAGTATTTACCATTAGCCATTTTAAAAGTATCATGCGCGCAAGGTGGAAACACGGCGAAATATTTTGTCACAAAGAGGATTAAATTACAAAAATATTTGTGGCAACACAAACTTTCTGATTACTATTTTCCAAAGTAGCAATATTATGTAGTCAGATGTAAATAGTTGGAAGTAATTGCTTTTAAAATAAATAAAATATCCCAATTCTTGCAACAGTCATATATTCGAAGATCATAAGGGGTTTAAGGTGTACGAGTCCCCTTAAAGGCGGGCAGCCACTGACTGAAAAGCGCATGTGAAATAAGGTGACGAGAAATCTCTCTATCTTATTCTTATTGGCTAAAAGCCACAACTTAAATACTTAACAGTTTGCATACTAAAACTAACCGCGTTTATTCTGGCCGGAAGTGGAAAATAAGAGGGAAGAGTAAAGTGTTAAAAATAAAATAAACGTTAGTAAAACTTAAAATCCTTATAAGTAAACTTAAAAAGTTTACTTATAAGGATTGCTTGATGTTCATTGGACAACGGAAGATACCTTTTCCTCTAAAAATGCTGGCACAGCTTCTGCAATCCAGAGTGCACCCTAAGTACTTTATCCACATATCTTTCTCAGTTTTCTTTTCTAAGCCACATATCTTTCTCACTTCATAAAAATCAAATGGAGACACGCAATGAAACGTGCTGCTAAGCCGGAGATTAAAGAGTTCCTGATTTATCAGTACGTTCGGCCACCATCATGCTAAAGGGAAGACAATTGTTTGGGGTTCTCTAACAGTCTCTCTTCAATTAGCTCTTGACTTTTGGCGGGACCCGAGGGATCCGCGGAGGAGAAGAGAAGAGAGGAGGGGTTCACGTAGAACGAGCTACCCAACTAATTCCTTTCCGATATCAACACTGGCGGCTATTGCCATGGCCATGGCTTCTGCCATGGAAGGGTTTGGGCACCTGGGGACGAGACAAGGGGAGGATGTGGATTGGTGGATCAGTGAACTTTCCGAAATGCGTGCCATATCGGTCGTTTTCTGTTTCATTTATTGTGTTTATGGTTTGTGTAATCCCGAGGAGGAGTTGATTACACTTATGATTTGCGTTTGAGGCGTGATGGAAAGAGTTTTCATTTTCTGAGCTTTCTGCAAATTGTAAAACTTTTTTTAGGCATTTTCCTGTTTGGTCTGTTAATGTCAAAAATGGGGGGGGGGGGAAGGACAGCACCTGCTTTTCCATTTATGTCGTCACATTTCAAATTTTATCTTTGACATTTACGTTTGACCATTAGACCACAAATTATTCATTTTTACAGCAGCATGTTTAATGTTGCATTAGAACGTTTTTCTAATTATTTTTACACTAGCCGCTACGGGGCCAGCCTTCGTCTGGCTTTTAAATGTACCAGAAAAATGCCTAAAGTAACATTAAATTTAAAAACTGCGCATAATTTTACTCTGCAAAACAACTTTATCAAAAAAAAAAAAAAAAAAAAAAAAAAAAAAAAAAAAGCAAATTAATAAAAATTTATTATATATAAAAAAATTACAATGAAATAAGCAATGTCCCTTAACACAAATGTTAATTATCCTAATAAATAAATTAACCAACTTCCCGTTGCAAAATCTTAAGAATCCAAATGGTATAAAGGAAGTTAAGAACTTGGCTTCCTAAAAAAATAATGCAAAACTTTCATATAATTAAAAATATATATAATTAAAACATAATATAAAAAATGACGATGAAATAATAAGCAATAAATCTGATATTTTCAAGAGAAAACAATCAGCAGTCGAGTATCCAAAGCAATGAATGCAAAACTGTTGCCAAATACACATTTCTAAAAGAATGAAACTGTTCATCAGATAACAATAAACAATCAAAGTTGTGCTTTGTGGATGGAATAATTAAAAATATACAAACTTCTTTGCCATTAGCTAATAAAGAGAGAGAGAGTAAAAAAAGGAAATTATTTCTGTTGTGCCTCGCGAGACACATGCGCGTCAGAATAAGAATATTGCGATGTGCCTGTTGCGTGTATAATTAACAATATTTTATCACATATTTTCAAGAGTCAGCAGTCCGGTATACAAAGCACTGAATGAAAAACTGTTGCCAAAACCACATTTTTAAAAGAATGAAACTATTCAAAATGTTGCAGTTTCATCAAAAAAGATTTAAAAAAAAAATCTGATTCGAATTTAATAAAAAATCGTTTCGAGGTGCACTGGCTCTTGTCTAGATGCACCAACGTACCAAATTTCTTACCCCTGGGTCTGTTAGCTTACCTGCAGCACGAAGGAAAGATACACGGACAGACTCTTTGATTTATTATATGTAGAGATTATTCGTGAGTTTATGAAATTTATTGTTAATCAGATTTCATTACCTGCCATATGTTAGGTTTAACGTCAGTCGTAACCTACTGGGCAAGTGGAATTAATTTTTTTCACTTCACAACAACTCTTTCTCTGATCTTACAGATTTAAGAACTAACTCTACTTTTTATTATGTATTTTCTTGTGTCAAATTTTTATATGATATTATGTAGACGCATTAGGTTATTTTGAAGCAGGAGACAAGAAAAATGAGCAGTTCCGTATCTAACCTTGTACCTCTCGAATACGCGCCTAGTGTGCTAACTGGTACACCACGAAGGCATGCAGAAAGGAAGGAGAAAATACCTCATAATTATTTTTTCATGTGTTGGATTGCTTTTATATTAATGTGCCGAATTGCTTGCAGGTTTTAATAAAATTTGCTACGGGTATACATTTGTAGGGGAGAAAGCGATGTGCCTTTCAGAAGTAATTTTATGTACGCATGATTATCAGTAAATTTCTTAGTGCAAGGATATCCAAAATCCATATTCTGATATCGAACTCAAAATGAGCCTAACGGTGTTTAATTTTCTGAGATTATTTCAAGTTTTAAACTCTAAATTTTAATCTCTGTCTGTGGTAGTTCAGGAACAAGCTGATGTATTTACTTCTTTCTTTACATTAACTCCCTGATGACAAAATTTACAGAATAAATGATTGATTTTTCTTAATTTATTTTTTAAATGTTAAGAAGCCGTGGTTGTAACATGTCCGTCGCTTCAGAGGAGGCAATGGTAGCCGCCTATTAGGTGGCTCCACGGTAAAATGGCTGCCGTTTCTGGCCTTAAGAGTGGCAAGTGCATTAAAAAAAAAAAAAAAAAAAAAAAAAAAAAAACTTAAATGTTTCAGATTTTAAATTACGTCCAAAGGGGCGTTTTTTAACATTTTGTGTGTTACCTTTCTTTATTAAATATCATGTTCCTCGCACTTAAACCATAAGATCCAGTGCAACAGCAATATCGCAAAATAGTTTTAAAACGAGCCTATCTTTAGAATTTCCGATACAGAGACTCACGCGCTGGAGATAAAAATGTTTTTTCTGCACAACGTTGCCATTGCTCGCTTTGAAATCCTCGAGTTTGTTAATCAAAAATTCGTCAAAGTTTTAAAAAATAGGAAATCGATCATAAAACAAATTTAAAATTTCAAATTTGGTCTTCCACATGCTCATATTCGTTGGAGGATTACGTTATTCAAAATTCGATGACTCTATGTACCGTTGTTTTATCACAATACGAGAAATATACATACATTTATGCAGATTTTTCATTATTTAATTTCTTCAAATATAATGCAGGACTCTAACATTTTGTGGCAACAGTTTGAAAAGTGAACCGACATTTATGAGTCCGACGCAAAATGCCAAAACGAAACTAATAGTCCTTCGGGATTCAAATCCCTTTGGACTTAAAAAAAAAAGAAATTAATTTTTTGTCTTGTTTTTTATGTTTGTTTTATAAGTAGTTGATTGAATTCTAAAAATTTCAAGTTGTAAATTAGTATGATTTTGGTTTGTTTTTCATATATGGTACAACAAAAAATATTTGGAAAAAAAATTGTTGATGTCTTCTAGTAAAGGTAATACTATCCGAAGAATATACCATAATGATATCCAAAGAACGGTAAAGATTTTACAGAATTTTTATTCTTGCCTTCCATAAATAATATGTTAAGTGTATCCACGACTTCTATACATGCCACAAGCGTCCACGACAATCGATTGAATCAGTCACTGGTAATAAAAAGAATGAGAGAAAAATCATACATAGATCATTTGGATCCATCTGTAAGCATTACGTGAATAACACCAAGTATTCTTTTTATGTCCTTTTCATTATTTCTTCGCACCGGTCGTTCGTAGAAGTTCGCCAACCATAGCTGCCTCATTTTTCTCGAGCGCATCTTCCTCTCGCTCGTTATCCAAAGGTGCGCGGCTGCGATATCGTTGAGGATTGTGGAAAATCCCCCTCTCCCTGAAAAGAGGGATGAAAACCGGAGTGGCGTAAGTGTAAGTATGGCATCAGCGCGAAGGTAGGTGCGAGGCGGCAGAATTAGCCATAACAACGTTAACGCTCCTGGAGATGACATCACCTTGCACGTCGCACCTGCCTCCCGTTACCATGGAGATGCACCATCCCGCTGCTCTTCTTCATCCCGATCCCCAATGCCCATCGACTGAGGTATAGGTTTCCTATTAGCCATTTTACAGGTTATGTCTCCCTCTTTCCTCTATTGTTCCCCTCCCTCCCCACTAGCTAGGCAACAGAATGAGCATCATTGTCTTCAGCTGTTAATTGCTTTTCCTCAGGTGATTCGTTAAATTGCTTTACTCAGGTAAATCATAAAGGGGTGTGCTTTGGTCGCTTGCTCTGGAGGAGATGGCATTGAATTCGGGAACTTCTTTTGGAGATACTGTTACCGAGATATGGATTTGGATGATGTTTTTTTGTATCGAGGCGCTGTTTTTTAAGGGTTTTTCAACTGCGTGTTGCTGGTAATGAGGGCATGGATGCTTTACTTTGGCGCCGTTCTCTTTCGTCATATCGTTAGGTTATTTGAGGATATTCAGCTTTGGTGTAGAAATGCGACGAATCATTCTCCATTATCACCAAGCGTTCAAGATTTACGAAATACTCTTGTTAAGATATCTTCAGAATAGACAGAAGATTTTTCTAATATGCGAGACAGCGAAGACTGTGATGAATTTTAGAAAATTTAAAAGCAAGGCATCTTAAAAATAATTCTGTAAAGTAATTAATTATTGTTAAATGTTATAGTTTAAAAGAAATGTCTAGCAAGGACTTTGCTTAAACAACTTTGTCCTTTAATAATTCTGATTTTCGAAGTATCTTTTTACTTCCTTGCACGAAATAAAACAAGTATCGTAATCGCGAAAATTTTAATATATCATATTTCAACGAAAATATACATTTTGACCGCTATCGAATGCAATTTAACGATGTTTTTGCGTGATATGTCTACGTAAGGACAGAATAAAAAACCCTTTTATCCAAAACGGGTTGCAAAAAGGATTTAAAATCGGTTTAGAAGAGATTTTGTTTCGTGATGTCTATACGTACGTGTGTATGTATCTCGCATAACTCGAAAACGAGTAGCTCCAAAACGTTAAAATTTTGTATATACGACTGCTGTAACATGCAGTTGTGCACCTCCCTTTTTGGTTGCGATCGGCCGCAACAAAAGTATTATATATACCCACTCTGTTACTCGATTCGTTTTATATATATACGCACTCTGTTACTCGACTCTGCTTGTATATATATCCACTCCGTTACTCGGTTCCGGGAGCTCCAGTTTTTTTATTCTTATATGTTGGTAAATTCTGCATTTTTTGTTTTAAAAATGATTGAATTATGTTGTTCTTTTGTTCCGGTTAAGATTTTTATGCCTTTTGTTAATCTGCTGGGAATAGTAGTAGAATTATCAACAATTTTAAGAGTTGTTTAAGTGCAACTAATGAAAGACCCATATTTTTTTTTTTTTTTTTCATTTGAAATTTAGTAGAATAGGGAATTAAGTCAGTTACTGCACTTTCAGTGTCTTTTTGCCGAGTGAGACTAAAAGTAAACTTAAAGTTTTGTGCGCGGAAAACTTAAAGTTTTGCCTTTTTGCTTGCTGGTCGAATTGCTTGTTTTTGCGTAGAAACTCAAATTTTAATTCTAAAAATCGTGTTTTTAATTGTTTTAACTGTATTTGGTGTTTTATATTTTTCCATATTTTTCAATTTTTAAAGATAAAATAAAGATATTTTGAGGTTTTATGTGTTTTTCCCTTGCCGCGAAGTGAGAACTGAGTTAATTGAATGAGAAATATATCTCTAATGAAATTCGAGGAAACTAGTTTAAAGGAAATGTAGGAAAATAAATTTAATATTTAATTTTCCGTGCAAGGAAGTCATGTGGTGTACGCATCAGATTTGTTTAGTTTAAAAATATGGCACATATTTTGGTTAACGAAAGGCTGTGTTAACGTGGAAATATAGTTCAATATTTTCCCCTTGCATAATTATTGCTTTGTTTATTAAGTACTTTCCTATATTGTTTCCATCTGTAATTTAGTAGAAGCTGCTTTCGTATTCGTGTATTCAATTGGACATTTAGAAAGCTTATTCTACATTTTAAGTTAATGTTTATTTAATGAAACTCTCGTCAAAGTAAATATCCTGCTATATTTATAACCGTTTTTATGTTTAATAGAGTATTTCCTCTTCAAATGAAACCACATTTCAATTATTCGGATATTCATGTCAAACTTAACAACTTGAATAGTTGCAGAAATTTAGTATCCAAAAAAAGATAAATTAACTACATTTTTTTATCTTGAATATCTAGCTTTATCTTTTTATTTTGAATCTTCAAATTTTTTGTCTTGAACTCTTTTATCTTGAATATCTTACCATAATTAATTAATAACCGTAATAATTACCATAATTAATATCATAATAGTTACCATAATTAATTTTGTTTAAACTACAAAAAAAAAAAAAAAAAAAAGTATTCACGTGGTGAGTTAGTTTTTTTTTTTTTTTTTAGAATAGAACTAAGTGTCAACTTTTCTTCTGATTCACATCTCTTAGTGATAGATATTTCTAAGCGAAGTTATTAGTTCCCAAATAATATTTTTACTTTTCTGCGAAAGGTTTTGTCATGTTTCGTAAATATTTATATTATTCGTTTCGTATTACATAGCTATATGCAAATGATGTTTTGTCCTAAAGATTCCTTTCTGAATTCATAAAAAATACGTTTTTAAGAATTTATAAATCAGATATGATAGGGAAGGAGTATTATTATAAATAATGTTTGCATTTAAATACTTACATAGATGCATTAAAATAATTTAACTGTAATGTTTGAGGAATATGAAAGATATATGTGATATTAGATGCAGTTTAGTAAGTTGCCTTAAAATGTTCCTAACTGAGGTTAATAATTAAATACATGCAATTATTTACTTACGTTGAAAGAAAGATATTTATAAATTAATATCGTAAGAGATATTGTTAACAGCTCCAGTTCAGATTATTATAGTTCTGCGCAAATACTGCATTCTTTGTGTACATTTCAGATATATTCTCATGTTTCCTTAGAGAATATATGTCCCATTTTATATCATGTGCTCATAACTTTTAATATAAACGTTAACATAAATAATGTATATTTAATATAAACTTTGGTTGATCATAAAGTTATTGAACTAAGGGTAAATATAATATCTTTGGTACTTTACTTGCAAGAAACTATTATCGTTTTCAGAAAATTGGGTTAAATATTAAGCCTTTTTCTAGCTATGAAGAAAATTATTGCATGAAATTTTCATTTTCAAAATTTATTCTTGCTTGTTAACCACATACACGGTCACCAAACTTAAAATTATATATTTCTTATAATAAAAATTCTGTAAGTTTTCGTCAGTGTCTGTCAATTTTTTGTTCAATGTTCAGTTGATAATTAAGTAAAATTTGTAATAACGAAATATATCTTTTTGAATTTTTATTAAAAATTTTACAAACTAATTAATTAAATTTTGTTGTTCTTATAAGAAACTAGTCTAGTGATAGCTATATTTTTGTCTAACATTTAGAAATTATCAATTTTTATAATTACCAACTCATAAAAATACAGTGGTGGCCAAAATTGTGGACACTTTTGGAAATTTTTATGTTTTTGAACTTTATATGCTTATAGAAAACGTTACGTTTCACAAAATGCAAACTTGTACATATCATTTTAAAGAGAATTTATTACTGAATTCAATACAAAACACAAAATTCAATTTTGCAATACAAAAAAAGTTAAACGATAATAGTTATCGATATACATTCATTAGATAGTGATGGTTGCAGTGAGTTATCAGTACTTAGTAGGGTACCCTTTATTTTTGATTACAGCTTCACATCGACGTTTCATTGAGCTGACAAGAGTTTTAAGCTCTTCTTTCGTTATTGCATGATGCCAGGAAACAATTATAGCCTCAATTAGTTCCCTTTTTTTTTGATGGGCGCCTCATTCGGACAAGAGTTTTCAAACGGTGTCAAAATTTTCGATAAGATTGAGGTCAGGACTGTTTCCTGGCCATGACAACAATTTAATGTTCTTTGTACGAAACCACTCTTTCGATATTTTGGCCGTGTGGCAAGGAGCAGAATCCTGCTGAAAAATAAACGAAGCATTGTTGGGAAAGAGATCTCTGATGGAAGGTAGAAGTTTTGGTTCTAGAATAGTGTAAATGTATTTTCTGGCATTCAGTGTCCCGTCGATGACATGAAGGCGACCAATACCATCTGCTAACATGCATGACCAAATCATAACACTAACTGGGTTCTTCACAGTTGCTTGAATGCAGTCAGGGTGTAGCTCTTCTCCTATTCTACGTCTTACATATTTTCGCCCATCACTACCGAATAACGATATCTTAGTTTCATCGTTCCATATAACTTGTGACCACTGATCATCTGTCCAATTAATGTGTTCCTTTGCCCACTGTAGTCTTTTTTTCATTGCTGAAAATTAAGATAAGGCTTTTTTCGTGCAATTCTACCTCTCAGTCAATCTTCTCCTGATTGTTCTTGAACTGACAGAAACACCAGCATCATTCAGATCACTTCTGATGGCCGCTGATGACATTTTTCTATCTTGGAGACATAGTCTTTTTATTCTTCTATCATCAATAGATGTGGTGCACCTTTTTCGGCCTTCTTTGTTTTTTATTGAATTTGTCTCCTGATATCGTAAACAAAACTTTCAGACTCCAGATGTAGTCACTGAACCACCCACCTGTCTTGCAATTTCAGCATAGGAAAGGCCACTTTCTCGGAACACAATAATACTACATCTCTTTCTAGGTGTAGAATCTACTCTTTTATTTGATGTCATTGCTTCTTGACTAAATATTAAAAATTTTTACAAGAATTCCTACTTGTAATTGCAGTGTATAAGAAACAGGTCCTCCTTCTACAGAACAAAGCAAAATAATGAATTGTTTCAAGTGTAAACATGATGTCAGATTCTACTGGCAGTTACTAACATTTGATTGGTTCTCAGAACAAGAACAGTGATTGGACAGGAAAGCTAGACATTACAAACCACTTCATAACTGTGTTTTTTATTTATATTAAAGTACATATAACGTCTTTTGTATTGCAAATAATTGAATTTTGTGTTTTGTATTGAATTCAGTAATACATTCTCTTTAAAATTATATATACAAGTTTGCAATTTGCGAAACGTAACATTTTATATAAGCATACAAAGTTCAAAAACATAAAAACTTCCAAAAGTGTCCACAACTTTGGCCACCACTGTAAATAAATAAAATTAATTATCATTTAATTGACACTAAAGAAAAGAAAATTGTTTTCATATATGAAATGCATTCTATTGTAAAGTGTTATGGCCGAAAATTTGCATTGCAAGCACAAATCACATTGAACTAGTTTGAACATTTTCCATGCTGTGAAATTTTCAAATATCAGCGAAGTCTCCAAAAAAATCTGAAAGCGTTCAGATTTTATATTACGCATAAAGGGGCCTATTTTTCATCTATGCACACAAACATTTCGAGAGCATTTGGGCTAAAAATATTTAAAAAGAGCTTATCTTTAGAATTTTCGATATATAGTCTCGTGCGCTGGAGATAAAAATGTTTGTTTCCGTACAGTGTTGCCATCGTAGGTTATCATTTTATGGTTATTTACCAAACATTAAATCAGTTTCGTGTGTAAATAAATTTGTGTTTTGAAGTAAATTTTTTTCTAGTTTTCAATTAAATAAGTTATAAGGTATTTTCACGCTCCTTTGTGCATGCTTTTGTAGTGTAACGATTAGCACACTCGGCACGCGTATTTGAGAGGTGCAGGTTCGTGTCCTGGCAAGGACATTGCTCATTTTTCATGTTTTCTGCTTTAAAAAAAATCCTGATGTCTCTACAGTGGCTTCCGAACTAAAAGGTGGTGAATGATGATCCTTCACCACTAGGATTTGGCAGATAGGTCATCTATAGCTGAAGCCCACCAGCGACCGAGCGGTAAAGACGCTGAGCACTGGTAGTTCGGTCCGAGGTTCGAATCCCGCGAACGGGCTGGCTGCATGGGCGTTTTCCTGGTTTTCCCCATGTGTAACGTGTATACGAGCCAGTTTCCCTTAGAAAGTTCTCCACGAAGACACCCCTTCCTTTAGGCAGATAGCCCTCGTGTGCTTTGTCATAATTGAATAATCCAAATCCCAACTATAGCTGAAAGAGGTCGGGATAAGGAACAATTCAATGACACTATAAATTCTTCTAATTACTATTGACGATTTAATTACATTTTTCTATTCTAAGTATCAGTGAATTAGTCGGAACGAAGCTTGTTTCAGCTGATTTAGTTAATCAACATTGTTTGAAGCCTCAAAAACCCTTTTCCCTTGACAAATTCTGTTTTGAGGCTCCAATCAGAAAAGATTAACGTATGTGTTTACTTTACTAGTTTACCATTTTTGTTCTTCTACTTTTTAGTACTTAAAACATTTATGTTCACTTTTAGTTTTTGTTTAGTAACATCCAATTCTGATATTTTTCGGATACAAAACTAGGTAGAATTCAGACATTCTTACTGCTTAGTTGGGTATTAATCTCGACTTCGTTAATTCAATTAAAATTCAGCAGCACTTAGCGCTAATTTTGAACGTTTTCGTACTTTCTACGCAACTTTGACTACATTCCTATTCCTTTGTCGTGTAACGGTTAAGACACTCGGCCCGTATTCATGAAGTCCAGGTTCGAGTCCACGCGACGACATTGCTCAGTTTTTATGTTTCTTGCTTCAGAAAAACTGCTAACGACTCTACAAACAAATTATTGTTTTGTTAGTTCTTTCGGAAGAAGTATCCTGCATGATAACATTAACTCCAGCTTGACGCTGGACCTGAACGAAAATATACTCCGCAACACATTCTGCAATATTTACAGATTTAAAATGAGTAATCGCAAAAGTCTTCATGTTATTCGTGCGGAACATTTCGAAGAAGAAGAAGAAGAGGAATGTGAAAAGTTCCTACAAATTGCCTGAGCGCTTTTTGTTTATTGCCACTCATATTTGAGAACAGAGATGCAGTAAGAAGGGCCAAAAAATTGCATCGATAAATATCAAACACAGGGAAGTATTGAGAAAACGTTTCCTGGAAAAGCCCCTGGAGGAAAACGAGCAGAAAGAGTGGATAAAAAAGCAGAAAATGTATATCTTGCTCTATCTACTCTCCCACCTCTAACATAACACAGCATTTCAAGTGCTTACCATAGATGGAACACTACGAATTACCTGATCCACTTATGTTGGGATAGGCCTGAAGCTACTGCAAGCGTGTATTGACACACGCTTCACCTCACGGTACCAGGGCTCAGGTGTGTTTGCTCAGGCACTCGAGGTCTGTGCCTTCCTTGCCCAGGGCTGTTGTACCATTGGATGGAAGGTCTCTTTTTGGTCGACGAGGGGTTATTATGTATGCATTTTGCGGGAACTGGATTAATTTTGGAAGGCTGAATTTCACTCGAAGATGAACTCTTGTGGGCTTCACTCTCGAGGTTTAAAGAGGGAGGAGATTGAGGGTGTAATCATGCTGTCATATTTTCGGGTTAAAATTTTCGTGGATTGTTTGCCAAGATTAATTGTAATCTTAGGGGAGGATAAATAAAAATCTGAAAGCTTTCCGATTTTATATTATGCCTCAAAGGGGCGTTTTTTTAGAATTTTGTGTGTTACCTTTATTTATTAAATAGCATGTTCTTCGCACTTAAACCATAAAATTCAGTTCAACAGCAATATCGCAAAATAATTTAAAAGGAGCATATCTTTAGGATTTCTGACACAGTTTCGTGCGCTGGAGATTAAAATGATTTATTTATTTATTTATTTATTTATTTTATTATTATCCCAGAAGAGCTATTAATTTTGTTTTGGCATTTTGCATTTATTCGCTATAAATGTGAGTTCCACATGTTGCTGCACTATAAATGTTCTTGCCACCAAATATTATCGCCTTCTGTTAAAGAAATTAAATAATGAAGAATCTGCATAAATGTATGTATGTTTCTCGCATTGTGATAGAACTACGGTACCTAGAGCCATCCAATTTTGAATAACGTAATCCTCCACCAAATTTGGGCATCTCGAAGTCCTAATTTGGAATTTGTTTTATTATCGATTTTATATTTTGTAACACTTTAACGAATTTTTGATTAACAAATTCAACGATTTCAAAGCGAGCAATGGCAACACTGTATGGGGGAAAAATTATCTGCAGCGCACGAGACTGTGTATCAGAAATTCTAAAGATATGATCTTTTTTAATTATTTTGTGATATTGGTGTTGAATTCAATTTTATGCAGTTTAAGTGTGAAGAACAGGATATTTAATAAATAAAGGTAACACACAAAATGTTAAAAATATCCCCTTTGACGTAATATAAATTCTGTAACCTTTCAAATTTTTTTTTCCTCTCTGTCTTTTTTTAGACCAAAGGGCTTTTTCCTTGAGGGACTATTGTTTTCGTTTTGTGATTTTGCGTCGAATCACTCTGAATGTCCATTTCACTACTGTTGCCACCAAATATTATCGCCTTGTGTTATATTTGAAGAAATTAAATAATGAAGAATCTGCATAAATGTATGTATATTTCTCGCGTTGTGATAAAACAACGGTACCTAGAGCCATCAATTTTGAATGACGTACTGTGAATATGAGCATCTGGAAGCCCAAATTTGGAATTTGTTTTATTATCGATTTCATACTTTGTAAAACCTTAACGAACTTTTGATTAACAAACTCAAGGATTTCAAAGCGAGCTATGGCAACGTTGTACAGAAAAAACATTTTTGTCTCCAGCGCACGGAATTGTGTATCGGAAATTCTAAAGATATGCTTATTCTAAAAATCGCCCCTTTGGACGTAATTTAAAATCTGAAACCTTTCAGATTTTTTTTTTTAAATTTATTATTATTTTTTTGAAAGCTACGCTTTTTTTTTCTCTCATTTGCTCAAGGTCAAATGGTTGTCATTAAATGAAATACGCAGCTAATTATTTTTTCATTGTAAACATAGATTATCAATAAGCACGAAAACAAACGAGTATTTTTGCATTTAGATGTAAACCTTAATTATGTAAAAAGAAATCTTGGTGTATAGGATTAGTAAAATTTCAGTGTTTCTTGTTTTGAATCTGTTCATATCATAGGATGCAATTGTAAAGTCATTATGTTATATCCATGTAGGAGACGTTTAAAAAAATGTGCATTGCCTTTGCTGGGATTCGAACGCCGGACCTCTCGAATACGCGTCGAGTGTGCTTCGAGTCACGAAGGCATGAGAAAAGGAAGGGGAAAATACCTTACACATACTTCTCCTATTAAAGGACGATTGGGGATGAGGGGACCGAATTGCTACGTCTTGGTTGTGGTGAATTATCTTCCACCACCTTTTATTTCGAACGCCATTTGTTGAGTCATTTAGAATTTTTTTTTTTCGAAGTCAGGAAATTGAAGAAATCGGAATTGCCGTCGCCAGGACTCGAACTCCTGACCTCTCGAATACGCGCCGAGTATGTTAACCATTACACCACGAAGGCATGCAGAAAGGAGGGAGAAGTAATTGAAAAGCAGTTGCAATTATTATACATTTAGTACGATGTCCTTGGAATAACCTTATATTCGCACACTTTTAAAGAGGGAGTAGGAGACCCATCCGCCAATCTGGTGATGAAGAATCATCATCCACCGCCTTTTAGTTCGGGCGCCATTGTACAGTCATTAAGTTATTTTAATGCAGGAGACATGAAAAAGGAGCAATGTCCTCGCGTGGACTGGAACCTGGACCTCTCGAATATTCGAGACCATTACACCGCGAAGGCATGCAGAAAGGAGAGAGAAACTATATATTTCCCGGTCTCATCGTGACGACAAGAGGGAGGTGTCGGACTTTCGAATCCGATGCTAGATTTAATGAGTACCTGTTTAAAATTTGAAAACTATAGGAACAGAAATGTGTCGAACTTAAGAAAAATTGGATAGTAAGTTAAACGTTACAAGTTGTACGTACAAGTGAATGAAAAGAATACCTTGTAGAGACATTAGGTATATTTTTGGAAGCAGGAGAATTGAAAAATTAGCAACCGCTTTCGCCGGGAATCGAACCACGGACCTCTGGAATACTGACCCAGCGTGCTACCGTTACACCACGAAGGCACGCTAGGAAAGAGGGAGAAATACCTTATAACCTAATTAGGGCATTTTATATTTATATATATCTTGATCACCCCAATTCTCGACATTCATGAATATTAAATAAATGTTTAACTAATAAAAGCTTAACATTACAGTAATCTGCCTTCGTCCGTGGTATGTTAATTTATCATTTTTTATGGCTCGTTTGGTAAAAGATAGATAATAAACTTTGCCATCTAATCTCAGGCGACGGGGAGAAGCGGTGGTAAGTGGTGTGGTGGTGGTGTTAAGGCGAAATACTGAGAACTATCTTTTAAATTTTCATCTGGTTTTTCACAGCTTACAAACACAACTTCTTTTTCTGGAAGATCCGAAGAAATTTAAAAGTTTCAATCAAACTTTTAACTCAACACTCATCTTCCTAACTCGAATATTTAGCAGAAACAAATAAAAAAAAGTAAAAAGCGAAAAACAAAACAAAAACAAGAAGCAAATCTCGGAAAGAGTTTAATACTCATTTTACCCAAGCAGAGTTTTTATCCTTTTTCCTTCACAATTATGCTCTTGCAGAAGAAGAACGGTTGGGAGGGGAAAGATTAGAAATTCTCTTCTCTCTCTCTCTCTCTTTAGAACATGGTGAGCAATGTCCTCCAGGTATTAAGAAACTTTAGGTGGCAACAGCAGCTTTTATAGAGGCTCGATCGCGAAAAAGGTTTTAAAAGATAGTAACTGGGTAGCGATTAATATCGGGGTGTTTCATTTTGTTTTTATTTATTTAGATTCGTCGTCTGATTAAAAGCTGGTTTTTGCGAGGTGGACTTGGAAGTAGCAAAAGTCAGATAAAAGTTTTTTATTTGTTTGAGAGATATTTTTGCCGGAGTATTTTTGATAGCCTTCTTTTTTTCTTTAACTTCTTCAGCTTCTCTTTGTGTATTGTTTAAAGGGACCCCCCAAAAATTCTTTTTCGCAAAACCGTTTTTTACACTTAAATATGTTTTGTTATTTATTTTACAAATAACGGTATACGTCATCATTGGTTGAGTAGTAAATAAAAAAAACACATTAAAAATCGTATTTTGTATTTTTTTTAATTTAAATTTTACTTTAATCAACTAACACCTGAATGCTTTGAATAAATTTCTCACGAAGGTGATGCATCGTTTGGATCCGGAACTCAGCAGTTCACAGACCTAACCAAAATGTGCCATAAATTAGCATAAACGATTAACGGTAAAGTTATATTTAATATCAATTATGTTTGCTTAATTATGTAATGAATTCATAGAATTCATAAGCGATTGAATGGCAAGTGGAATGGAAAATGATGTCGATATTTGATTAGCTTGTCTCTGGCTATCTGCCGAAGTTAAGGGGTACCTTTGTGGAGGACTTTCCAAGGGAAACTGGTTCGTATACACGTTACAAACGGGGAAAACCTTGAAAACGCCCATGCAAACTGCCGGTTCAGCGACTTCATCGCTCCGGCGCTGCTGGACTTCGATATCGGTACTTGAAAATCTGAGCATGAGCAGCATATTCTTGCAATAAGTCATTCAGCTTATAAAGTGTAGCTCATTCATTGATCAGTATTCCATGAAATATGACTTGACAGATACTCCTATACATGAATATCCATACTCTTGTTGGAGTCATCCTTATGACATGAACATATTTTTTCACCAAGTCGAGGTTTCGTTTGGAAATGATTAAGCAAGTAATCAAAATAAGAGGATTTAAAGTTTTGAAAAATTCAAGTATGTATCATGAAATGATGTTTTATCTGCAGAATATTAATTCTGGAATGCATTGTCAGTAACAAGGAAAGCTGTCGGTCTACCAACAACAATCGCTTTGAAATTTTCAGTGGTGATCCAATTTTTGAAGATTGGTTCTTGGATGCAATGTCACTGACAAAGAAAGCTATCGAACTAACCGAAAACAATTGCCACGGAATTTTCAGGGATGATCAGTTATGTAAATATTGCTTCTGGGACACAGTGTCACTGACAAAGAAAGCTATTGGACAACCCGAATGGAATTGCCACGGAATTGCAGAGGTGATAAAGTATGTGAAAATTGGTTCTGAAACGCAGTATTACTGATAAGAAAAGCTAGCGACAATCGCCACGAAATTTTCAAGTTTGTTTAAATGTGAGAAGATTGGTTCAGGGACGCAATGGCACTTACAAGGTAAGCCATTGAATTACCCAGCAAGAGTCACCATGAAATTTTCAGGGATGATCAAGTATGTGAAGATTGGCTCTGGGATGCAATATCGCTGACAATCAAAGCTATCGGACTACCTATAATAACCTTCGCGAAATTTTCAAAGGTGATCAGATGTGTGAAAGATTGCTTCTGGAACGCAGCGTAACTGGCAGGGAAAACTATCGGTCAACCGAAAAACTATTTCCACGGAATTACAGAGGTGATCAAATAACGTGAAGACTGGTTCTGGGACGCAATATCGCTGGCAAGGAAAGCTATCGGACTGTCCAGCAACAATCGCCACAAAATTTTCAAGGGTGATCAAATCTGTGAAGAATGGTTCTGAGGGGTAATGCTACTGACAAGGTAAGCCATTAAATTAACCCAACAAGAGTCACCATGAAATTTTCAGGGATTATCAAGTACGTGAAGACTGGTTCTGGGACGCAATATCGCTGGCAAGGAAAGCTATCGGACTATCCAGAAACAATCGCCACAGAATTTTTAAGGGTGATCAAATGTGTGAAGATTGGTTCTGAGGGATAATGTCACTGACAAGGTAAGCCATTGAATTACCCAACAAGAGTCACCATGAAATTTTCAGGGATTATCAAGTAACGTGAAGCCTGGTTCTGAGACGCAATATCGCTGACAAGGAAAGCTATCGGACTGTCCAGCAACAATCGCCACAAAATTTTCAAGGGTGATCAAATCTGTGAAGAATGGTTCTGAGGGGCAATGTCACTGACAAGAAAGCTATCGGTCAACCCGAAACCAATTGCCACGGAATTGCAGAGGTGATCAAGTATGTGAAGATTGGCTCCTGGACGCAGTATCGCTGACAAGGAAAGTTATCGACTGCCCATCAACAATCGCCGCGAGATTTTCATGGGTGATTAAAATGTGTGAAGACTAGTTCAAGGACGCAATGCCACTGACGAAGAAAGCTATTAGATAGCCCAACAACAGTCACCATGAAATTTTCGGGCATGATCAAATATGTGAAGATTGGTTCTGCGACGCATTGTCACTAAACAGAAAAGCTGCCACGACATTTTCAGATGTGATCAAGTATGAGAAGAAAATGACGGGTACAAAGTTTGGCATTTCGCAGTTATCTGCAGCTCCCAGAATACTGCCTATGAAGTGTTGCGTGCGCCCGCAATATATGCAGACGTGTCCCGTGTTGCTTACCTTCTGAAATTTTGTGTACATACATTGACGAGTTTGTGCCATTGTTCTTTTATTTATAAACACTGCAAAGAATGAAACAGCTATTGGTATAATATTTTTAGGTTGATTGTTTTGGGGAAAGAATTTTAAAGACTAAAGTCAATAAACATATTTAGACTGTTACTGACGCCGACGTCACTTGATGCGCAGAAGTGGCAGTAACGAAGCCACACATTGCAAGTAGTTGCTTTTGAGCCAGAGTAGTCAGTGACGTGTACTAGGGCAAACCTTGTAGGATAAGTAGCCTCGGTAAAGACTCTTCACTTTAGGAAAGATGCCTTCTTAGAGGACTTTCTAAGGGAAATTGAGTTGTATTCATATTACATACGCGATAAATCACGAAAACCACATGCAGCCAGCCTGCCTGTGGGAAACCGAACATGGAGACAACTAAAAGGATTGCCAGTAATAATGAAATTCACAAATAATTAAAAGAAGGTTTTAATATTTTTTTGATCTCATCACTGGTGGGGATTGTCATTTTGTCAATCTCATCACATAATAATTTCTTAATTTTGCACGTGTGCGATTAAAACCAGTAACGAATTGTTCTATATAATAGAAGCGTTTTACGTGATATTTAACACTTGAATTAACATTTTATGGAACTATTATTTGCACGGAAAATTGATTGATTGTCGCTGTTAAGCCTTTAATAACCGTTGTTTTTTTAAGTACCTCAAAAACTCAGGCTTTTTTTTTTTTTTTTTTTTTTTTTTTTTGTAGATGGCGCCAAATTGGCGCTCTTTTATTCTGCACGTCTAATATCTACTCAAGCGTAAGAGAGAGGAAAATTGGAAGCAGCGGCAGAGGGTGTGTGTGGGGGGGGGAGCGTCAGTTCATTCGAAAATCCTAGCGGTGTCAACTCAATAAAGAGTAAATTATCTACTTAGTGGCAAGACTCATATTCTTTAAGAACACTGCCACTTCCTTAACTGCCTTTTACAACGATTTTTTTGAAATAAATAAAATAAAATAAATAAAAGTATATATTTTCTTCGCCGTACCGTTGTTTCTCTTCGAAATTTTAATTATTGTAACTCATTTTTTAGCGTCTTATCTGTTCTTTGGATCATAAACGACATTACGTTATTTTTTCTTCCTTTAACTTTTTTTTCCTGGAGCCATTTTTCTCCTTTTTTTTAATTATTTAATATTAATCCTTCCTCTCCTTCATCAGATAAGTTTAGTCAGTTTTTAATTACACTTCCCAATAGAAAACATGCGCCCTTTTCAGATATCTTTAATCGTCGTACACTGGGGAGTGGGTAGGGATCTGTCACTTCGAATATATTGCACTGGTTTTCCCTCATTTTTCCTCATCCCCCCCCTCCTGTTCATTTGCGTATCTACCTTCAGGTGGCGCTCCCCCGTTTGCATTCGGACTCCTTGTGCCGATCTCTCCCCTCTTTCTCCTGCCTTCCTATTAAGATGAAGAACGTAAATGGCCTTCTCCGGGGACGTTTATATAAATGAAATTTGAATTTCTTGCACCCTGACTTCTGGGTTGTTTTACTTTTCACTTTTCTAATTAGATTTCTTGTAGGGGTTAAGTTCGGTTAGGAATTTCGAGGAACCTGTTATTTGTAAGTGTGGGAGTAGTTTCTTCTTGCCGAATCTCTGGTAGATTTATTTATTTCGTTTGCTATTGCTGTGATAAGTGACACGAAATTGTAAAATTGATGTTATTTTCCTTTATATATTGTGACAGTATTATCTGAACTTTAAACGACTTAAAATATTATTCTTCTGTTATAGATTATTAAATTATTTTTTGTTAAATATCAGTGTTAGGTTTTCTCATCATCCGCAAAAGGCATATGAAAGTTTATAGATGTTGTAAAATAGTTTGACTGTAATACAAGATCGTGCAAGAAATAGCTTCAGTATAAAATGAAGATAAATAACAAATCTTATGCGGACATCACACATGACTTCCTTGCACGGAATATTGCATTATGCGCATTATTTGCTGCATTTCATTTAAACGTATTTCCTCGATTTTCAATTAGGGATACATTTCTCGTTCAGTTAATTCAGTTCTCACTTCGCGGCGAGGCAAAGATGCATTAAACCTCAAAATATCTTCATTAAAAAAATTGAAAATAAAGAAAAAAAAAAATAAATAAATAAAACAACTCTTTTTTTTTTTTTTTTTTTTTTTTTTTTTTACTTTTACACTGCTAAGGAGGACTACTGACCGGGAACAAGCCCCTGCAGATGCCATAATGGCATTTATTGAACCTAAATTTAAAAAAAATACAGAATCACATCTAGATAAGGTACACAAAGAACTACCTTGAATACATATGACATTCTTGATTGCATAGATTAAAAAAAAATACTTAGAAGTACAGAGCTGCATTGATATAAAACTGGTTAGAGTAAAACACAAACAGTAAAATTCAAGATTAACAATGGAATTTGAAGCCTGCAGTTATACATCACACTGACTTACTATTATACAACTATACACTTCCTATTATTCTGCCCATTACTAAAAAAACATATTATGCAATATATTACTAGAATACTGAACAACACATTGACATAGTAAAGCTGATACTACAAATAAAACACACGATATGCACTGCTCGTATCAGAAAAGAAGACGATTCTGTACATAACGCTGTACTGTAACGCTAAAACTAATCAAAAGAACACTAGACAATAACCTTTGGAAACAGTCACAGTGAAAATTATGAAGATAATATATTGTAGCAGAGCTAGAATGCCGAGTCAATTCAAAACATTGCATCTAACAATACATTTCAATACATATTTACGAAGTTCTACAACCAAGAATGTCTGGTTCAATACTATTATATTATGCATCACACTTTATATACAACACTAAACTAACTACACTCATGTCCATAAATTAAGGATAATGCAAAATCAGGCAAAGGAAGAGTTAGAAGCAAAACAAATTTGACTTATTTGTAAAGCTTATTTATTAAACAAAAGGTAAAGAGCAAAAAAGATGCTATATGTTTGATATTATTAAAAAAAAATAGCGATTTTTTTCTCCCTGGAGCAAGTACCAAAAAAAAACCTATTTACAAAAAACCAATATTACATGGTTGGTATGATTGTTAATACATTGTATGTCTCCCAGACGATGCAATACCGTCCGTACAACGCCTAGGCATGCTGAGTATCAAATTATCGATCTGATCCTGGGGGATATTATACCACTCACATTGCTTTAATGCTCTCCGAAGTTCCGGTAGACATGTAGGAGGAGGTTGACGGGCTGCAATTCGTCGGCCAAGCATGTCCCACACGTGCTCTATTGGATTCAAGTCCGGTGTGAATGCTGGCCAGTCCATACGGGTGATATCCTCCGATTGAAGGAATTCGCTTACGATGTTTGCACGGTGAGTACGGGCGTTGTCATCCATAAACACAAATTGTGCGCCCATGGCGCCCCGAAACAAACGTACATGTTGTTCCAGAATGACGTCCCGATAGATTTGGCTTGTCATGGTTCCAATTTGAACATGCAGGTCAGTTGTGGAACCCAGAATAATTCCACCCCAAACGAGCACTCCTGCACCACCGTAACGGTGTCGTTCAATGATGTTTTCTTGGTGGTAACGGGTACCTGGAGCTCTCCATATGAAAGTCCGGCGAGAATCAAACTGCAAGCTAAACCTGGACTCGTCGGAAAACATCCCACAAGCCCCCTGTTGCGGTGTCCACAATGCATGCTCTCTACTCCAGCCTAACCGCAGGCGACAGTGAGTTGCAGTAAGTGGAACGCATCTGACAGGTCTACGAGCATATAGACCAATCTGCCCTAAGCGTCTGTACACGGTCTTGCCTTGAAATTGTCGTACCAGTGGCTGAAGAGAGCTGACGAGACAGGTCTGAGGCTGTGCTCCGCCTGTTTCGTTTGGCAGTAACTGCCAAATACCGGTCCTCATTCGGCGTTGTAACTCTGGGGCGACCTGTGCACTAACGTCTACTTACATTACCATCATCTTGGAATCGTTGCCAAAGCCTGGAGATGACATTCTCGGCAATTCCAAGTTTGTCTGATACTTCCAGTTGGGTACGCTCACATTCCAGACGGCCGATAATTCTACCACGTAAAAAATCATCCAAATGCGTCCTTTGTATCATAACTATTCGGTTATTGCGTTGAAATGCTTATAAAGCGCCTGCGAACATTTTTACTTCTTTGCCTGTATTCCTTATATATCACCCTCTTACACTCTCGTCATTGTGACGTACCATCGGTGTCATCTGGTTACTTCCTGAAATTTGCATATGATTCTTGAAGATGTGTGTAGTGATTTTACAGGTGATATATTTATTTTAGAGTTCGATTTCCGCGTGACTCCGAATTATCCTTAATTTATGGACATGAGTGTATTATACTCCACATTAATAGAAAATAAATTATACCATACACTTAATGAAATACTGTACATACACTGAAATGAAATGGCGAATGCTACAAAATAACAATCAATATACAATGTGCTTATCAGAAAGTTGGCTCTGCGGCTACGAGTATTTGTTAGAAACTGTTACAATACTAGAAACCGTAACAAAATATTTGCACACAATATTTCATGGTACTAGCCGAGAGCTTTATATATGTATTTACTATTATACCCAAAATTTATTTGAAAACATAACACAACGCACTTACTACTTAACAGTGCAATACACTAAGACAATAAGTATATTGGAATACACAGAATACAATACACAAATTAAGTAAACAATAAAATTTAAAGATTAATAATAAATAGAAGCGACACTGAAGTACAAATAGACAGACATTGATTGTGGTAAACTGCATCTAGGAGGTAACATGTTCCAGCAAAGTTATTCATGCACTGCTTTAAACATGGCTGTCATGCATGTACGTAACATAGGTAAAATGACATGTCATTAGAGTGTCTGAAATTGTCATAATTTGAGTAGTTGAGCATTATCGTAAATTAAGATACCAAATTTGTAAAGTAGGAATTATGAAAGCTACTGATCTTCTGTAGCTGTTGGTTTAGAATTGCCTGCTGTACCTACCGTTGACACCACTTCTGTTCAACAGAATTGACGCCCACAAATGTCCATCACTCGATGAATCTGATTAAATGCGAGCTTACTTCTCTTGAGGGTGGCCGACCACCCGGACCAGTGTGCTTCAGTGGGTTTTTTTTATATGAAATAGTGTCGTGAGAGGGCATTCGAAAGCAAAGTGATTCGAGTTCCACATCTACAACTGTCTGAAGTAACTAATCTGAAGCGCCGTAAGTAGCTTGGAAATGGTCCGTGTCCAGTAAAGACGTGTGTAAAATGAGCACTACTGGTGACCAGATTCAGACCAACTTTGGGGAAGAAACGAAAGGTTCTGCGGCCTGTGGTAGAGTTGTTCCATCTCTGATGCCAAAATCTAACATTTTGAGTTCGGTAATTTTTTTTATGGTGCTTTTAGGGGTGTTTCAGGCATATTCAAGTCGTTAGCTGCTAGCTTAGTAATGCCTACATGCGCTGGAACCCAAAACAATTATTGCAGTTAAAATTACAATTTTTACGCAAAAAACAAGCAATGCGGCCAGCAGATAAGAAGGCAGTTTTTCGGTGCACAAGACTAAAAGTTTCCTTTTGGTCCCACTCGGCAAAAAGACGTTGAAGGTTCAACGACTTCATTCACTGTTCTGCTAAGTTCCAAATGTAAACAAATATGGCTTCTATGGTAGATAAAAAATAGGCTTAGCCGCACTTAAACATCTTTTAAATTGTTTATAATTCTACAACTATTGCGAAGAACATGATTCAATCATTTTTGAAATAAAAAAATGCACAATGTACCAACATATAAGAATATAACAAACTGAGCTCACGGCCGTCTAATAATGTCTGAAAACGATTTAAGTTCCTTTTATATTGTTTGAGGTTTGAGAATAAGGACACACGAGAGATAAAGAAGATAAATGACAATTTAGCGCCTATACGTGACGTGTTTTCTTCATTTGTTGAAAGTAACAGAGTGAGTATATATATGTATACAAAAAGAAACATAACAAGAAGCTAAAATTGAAAGCAAATTTTTAAACCCGTCCTGCGCTATAACTGCAGGATTGAAGTAAAATAGACTTAGATTCTAAAGGTTAAAAAGTAAACTGGTGTCAAAGCCAGGCTAGTCCTCAACAATATTAATATTAGGAATCGTCTGAAAGAGGTTTTTAACACAAAATCCAAACATATCAAAATTAAGATAAGAATTCATAGTAGTACAGACTTTAAAAATAAAAATGAAAAATTTATCTCCTTTTACTACTTTTGGCGCGGCCGATTGCCACCAAAAAGTGAGATGCACACCTACATGCTATAGCAATCCTATATAGAACATTTCAACGTTCTGAGGCTACCAGGTTTTGAGTCATGCGAGATACATACATACGTACGTGCGTACGTACAGACGTATTTCGGAAAAAGTCTGATTTTGTGTCAAAATACCTATGTTAGAATGATGCTATATGTAAATCTAATATATATCCTAAGTCGTCGCGCTTTCGAGACATAAAAAACGCAGTTTGAATTTCGTCAATTGGCCCAGTAAAACGGGAGATGTAGAACTGTCCTCTTTTTTTTTTTTTTGTATGGATCCGCAGTATGTTTCCAAATGGAAGTTGAAAAAGGTGATAGCAACAAACGGCTAGCAGAAGACACAAATTACGTATACAGATGAAGTGCAAACGGGCCCGGCAGTAGAAAATTGAAGAACTTTTATTGCATATTCTTCGAAGAAAAAATTTACATTTGTTTACACATTTACGCAAGATACGTTGTGCTGTCTCTCGCCCTTTGTCAATGATGACTTATCACTGAGGTGGGACAACTAAGACGTTAAATTACCCTTTTATTCATAAATGAATGATACAGACGGCCCCTTCTGAGGCTTACAGGAAAGCCTCTACTCGGGCTTTAGCTCAGAATAAGAAAATAAGAAACTAATCTAATACTAACTAAACTAGACTTAGCCGAAGCTAGACACAATTATCTAACTTAGTTGGCCTTTAAATTAACCTAGCCGGCGAAGTAGGTACATACAATACGGCCGAGCGTAATAGCTTCAATAATGGATTAGCCAAAAGGTAAGCTCGCGCCACAAAGGACTTCTAGCACTCTCCATCGAAGTTAGCTGAACTTCCAATAAATATTACTTCTAACTCATTTGCATTCAAATACGGTTCTAAAAGCTCATTCTGGTAGGGAGTTTTAAGTGCTAAACAAGAATTCAGAGGAATGTGTTTCAAAATTAAAAATAACTGTTATAAAATTAAAATACACGTCACAAAATGTGAAACACGCATTGAAGGGCACTCACGTGCTGCAGGAATTGAATAAGTTCACAGTCATGTTAGTTATTACATCTAAAGAGCAAATTACTTGTGTAATACATTATAAAGGAACTGCCTTTATGCAGTCGACGGCCTTTCTGGCACGCTACCTTTTAAAGTTGGAGTTTTTATTAAAAAAAAAAGTAGGCAGTCTAATTAGGCCTAGAGGAGTTCACAATAAAATTTTGGGAAGATAGCACTTATCGTTTTAATTCTGTGGGTGTGCCCAAAGTGGCACACTGATTGAATAGAGCTTCGAAAAGATTGCTGAAACGAGCATTGTTCTCAATGAACTGACCGATGAGATGCAGAGAAACAAAGAATACAGACTCTCAGTTGTCCTAGATTATCAGTGAGCCCGGTCTGGGCACACCAAGGGTTCGCCGTTTGATTTTAGGCAATATTTCAAGGTAAAAATTTAAAAGCAGTATAGAATAAGGAGATTAGCATACATTAAAAATATAACATAGAAATTTCTTTTCAAACAATTCCTTTTATACCCTAAAAAAATATGGAAGATTTCTTTGAAAAATGAGGGTCTTAAAAAACTAAACATGGCTAAAATATATAGACTGGTTTGTGTTGAGCTGCCATCTACTATAAATAAAGAAGGTTCAGTGTAACCTACAGTAACCTATAAATCCTTTTTCATTCAATTTTTCTGTGCGTACAGAAGGGCAATTTTTTAGGTGTGTCCAGACCGGACACACTGTGCCGCAAAGGGTTAATGGAAAAGTAGAAAGACCTACCAGTGGCAGAGCGGTAAAGTTAAAATAAATTGCGATTAAAAGTGTGAATACAAGATAAATGAAATTATCACAAAAATACTTACAAATAAAAAGCGAATTTAAAACTCAAATCAAATAGAAGTAAAATCTTAAGTTTAAACTATTCTAAAACATTTGAATAGAAATACATAAGTTATTTAAGACATAAGCAAAAATGCAAAGATACAAATTAGCGGTAAATAATAAAATAGCCTAATTTGAATCTCATTATGAACTCTTCAGAGGAAATGCAGAATGGTTTTGGAATCCAGCTAATTCCATATCGCGTTTCGTCAAAACAGAAGAATCGAGACCGTACACGAAACTTTTTGATTATTCAACTGATAAAAAAATCTAGATAAAAACTGAAGTCTCAATTTCCCTGCTTCATTTCCCTGAGTTTTAAATTCCCGTTTTATTTGTAAGTATTCTTGTGATAATTTCATTTATCTTGTATTTACACTTTTAATTGCAATTTATTTTAACTTAGTGAACCACAGTATCACATCTGCTTTAAAGCAAAAACATGAAGAATATTATTTTTACCTTACTACATTATAAGTTATTTCTCTCTTATTTCATTCTTAGCGTGCCTTCGTAGTGTAGTGGACTGTACGCTGGGCGCGTATTCCAGAAGCCCATGGTTCGATTCCCGACTAAGGTGCTGCTCATTTTTCAAGTCTCCAACCTCCAAAAAATCGTAATGTCTCCACATTGGCGCTCTTAATAAAAAGGATGACGATTCTCCACACCCAGGATTTGGCGATTGGGTTCCTTAAACCCCCAGTCGCCTTTTAAAAGGGGGACTATGTAAGGTATTTCTCCCACCTTCTTAGCTTACCGTCGTGGTGTAGTGGTCTGCACGCTGAGTCCAGAGGTCCGTGGTCGATTCCTGGCGAAGATGTTGCTCATTTTTCAAGTCTCTTGCTTCCAAAAAATCCTAATGTGCCTACAATATAAACTTGTTATTGCACATTTACCTTTCATATCTTTTTGTAAACGTTAATATTTTTTTTTTCAAAAATTGAAATAGAAACTTAGTTTAGATTTTTACTTCCTTGTACGAAGTAAAAAGGAAGTATTGTAACCACGAAAAGTTTTAGGCAGCATATTTCAACGAAAATATCCATTTTGACCGCTATCGAATGCAATTTAACGATGTTTTTGCTTGATATCTGTACGTAAGGACAGAATAAAATACTCTTTTCCTTCAAAAAATTTATAAAACTGCTTTAAAATGAATTATGAAGAGAATTTTTCGTGGCGTCTGTACGAACGTGCGTACGTACGTACGTATTTCGCATAACTCAGAAACGAGTAGCCTCAGGACGTTGAAATTTTGTATATAGGACTGCTATAACATGTAGATGTGCACCTCGTATTTCGGTTGCAATCGGCCGCTCCAAACGTATATAAATATATTTATATATATATCCACTCTGTTACCCGGCTCAGTGATCTCAGTTTCTTTACTCTTATATGTTTGTAAATTGTACATTTTTTGCTTTAAAAATGATTGTATTATGTTGTTTTTATCTTCCGGTTAAGGTTTTTATGTTTTAGTAAATCTGTATGCAATATTTTTAGAATTATCAACAATTTTAAAGTTGTCTAAGTGCCGCTAAGCCTTTTTTTAATGGCGGCCATTGATATATTTGAAACAGGAGACTAGTGGATTTTTTGCCAATCTAGAGAAACTTAACATCGCAACAACAAAGATAACGCCTTCATTTATTATTGCCAATTAAATCATGCTTAATCCTTTCTGGAATTTTTTCGAGGAAATAAGTGTTTAAGATTTACTTCGTAATTTTTAGTATAGATATTTTGAGTTTTTATGTATTTTTGCCTTGTTGCGAAGTGAGAACTGAATTAATTGAATGAGAAATACTGAATCGTCTGTGAAAAACTGTTTCTTTTTTGTTTTGTTTGCTTAATTTCTTTTATACATCGTTCTAGCTTTATTATAGTATTTGAATAGAACATGTGGCAACGATTGGATAATTCTATTCTTTAAATGATATAAATTTTGTGCATTATGAGTTATAATATGAACGAAATATATAAGTTAACTGTTATATAATTATTGGATTATATAACAGTTAACTTAGTTTCCGTTATATAATTATTATATAAGTTATATGTTATATAATTATTAATACTGTTAAGTGAATCTAGCGCCAGAGTGTCGCTATGGTAAACAAATACTAGAGTGAATTTTAAAGAATGCATTTATTCTATTGTGGTTTATGCGCTGTCGGCGAAGTAGATTTAATTCAATCCAATACGTTTAAATGAAATGCAAGAAAAAATGTGTATAATTTAATTTCCGTACAAGGAAGTCATGTGGTGTACACATCAGATTTTTTTTTTAGTATTTTATTTATTTGGTGTAAATTCTAATGTATTTTTAATTTAAAAGTAAATTAAAAATTCGTACATTTAAGGGTTAAATTTTATTTGTTGGCTGTGTTCTGGGAGTTGTAAAATTTACTTATTAGTGATACTAATTAGTAAAAGTTTACTAATTAGTGATAACTTATGAACTAAATTATTAGATATAAATATTTATAGGTTCTTTCTCCGCAATTTGTATATTTAAGCTTGCAGGCATTGATGTTATTGTTTGCTGTCGGAATTCATCCTAAACACGTTCTAAATTACCATAAACTGTTTAAATTACATTTTCAGTCAATGAACACTAATTCACTGTAACATAAATTAAAAGGCTTATTTAAATCTGAAACTGGCATTTGTGAAAACTATGATATATTATTACTACGACACATTACTCAACTCTTTACTGAAATGCACCTTTTAATCAATTATTCTTTACACCTAAATGCTTTTGTTTACATAACACGGCTGCCGTTCTGAATCACTTTGCGTTACTTAGCAATCTCTGATCTGAATTTCAGACGGTGCGAGTTGAGAGCTCCAGCAGCAGCAACCTAAGACTTTAGAAGCAATTGTTACGAGTGATTGATTACGTTTGTTCACGTCTGTGACGTCATTGGAGAGCACTTCGACTCAGGAGCTGAAATCTACGTCCCTTCGCTAAATACCGCCCCCTCTGCATTTCAAAAGTGCAAAGATGCGGTGGGGGGAGGAAGGGGGTCGAGATTGCGGACGAAGAAGGGGGGGCAGTCGTGTGAGTTGAGGAGGGAATCCAGAAACAACAGCAAAAGAGCAATGGCGTTCTACCGTAATAAGCTCATTATACGGCAGCCAGCACCTTGCTAGCAGTAATTGCCCCTGTTTTAAGTTAATTGGAATCTTTTTCAACGGCGATTCTGCTGGATAAATATAATTACAGCTTTTCTCAAGCGATGCTTGCTGGCTGGGGCCTCGGTTTCATTAGACGTATAATGGCATTATGAGGCATGATGGGAGGAAAAACGGTCTGAGACTTGGAAGGCAAAAGAATACAAGGCACTTTAGCCAAGCCATTAAATTGTAGCCGTAAAATGTGTCACCTCGGGTAGGCTTTGATTTCTGTTTTCTAAATATTAAAAAAAAAAGTAATTTGTAAGCTTTCACATTTTATATCACGCCCATAGGGCGTTTTTTTAACGCTTTGTGTGTTACCTTTATTAGTCCAAAGGGGCAATTTGCTCCGAAGGACTATTAATTTCGTTTTAGCATTTTGCGTTAAAAACTATAAACGGGGAATCACTTTTCAAACTGTTGCCACCAAATGTTACAGCCCTGTATTATATTTACAGAAATTAAATAATGAAGAATCTTCATGAATGTATGAATGTTTCTGGCATTGGGATAAAAGAACGGTACCTAGAGCCATCCAGTTTTGATTAGCGTAATCTTCCATAGAATATGGAATTTGTTTTATTATCGATTTCATATTTTGTAACACTTCAACGAATTTTTGATTAAAAACTAAACGATTTCAAAGCGAGCAATGGCAACACTGTACGGAAAAAAAATAATAATAATTTAAAAAAAAAAAAAAAAAATTATCTCCAGCGCACGAGACTATGTATCGGAAATTTTAAAGATATGCTCATTTTTGAAAAATTTTTGCGATATTGCTGTTGAACTGAATTTTATGGTTTGAGTGCGTAGAATATGATATTTACTAAATAAAAGGTAACACACAAAACGTTAAAAAAACGCCCAACCAAACCAGTCTTAGGAAGTTAAAATCTGAAAATTTCTTTTTTTGTCTGAAAAATCTCAAAGGTTATAGATTTTATATTACGTCAAAGGAGATTATTTTTAACGTTTTGTGTGTTACCTTTATTTATTAAATATCATGTTCTTCACACTTAAATCACATAAAATTCAATTCAGCAGCAATATCGCAAAATATTTAAAATACATGTTTTTAGAATTTTCGATAGACAATCTCGCGCGCTGGAGATTTTTTTTTCCGTATAGTGTTGCCATTGCTTGGTTTGCAATCCTTGTTTCTTAATCAAAAATTCGTTAAAGTGTTACAAAAAATGAAATCGATAATAAAACAAATCCGAAATTTGGGCTTCCAGATGCCCATATTCGTGTGTAAAGTTGATGGCTCTAGGTACCGTTTTTTTATCACAATGCTAGAAACATACATACATTCATGCAGATTCCTCATTATTTAATTTCTTTAAATGTAATACAGGGCTCTAATATTGGGTGGCAGCAATATAAAAACTGATTCGCCGTTTTTAGTGAATAGACGTAAAATGCCGAAACGAAGTTAGTAGCCCTTCTGGGCTAAAAGTTTTGTAAATAAATCTGTTGCACAATAGCAGTGGATGATTTCACGTTTTGCAGCTTTTCTTCCTGTTTGGTAGTACGAAATGTTACTAAACAGTATGGATTCTCAAAGACATATAATTGATTCTCAACCTGTAAGATTTACAACCAGGGAGAATTATCTCCCCTCTTCCCCACCGTGGGAGAATTTCATAGCTTCAAAGATAGAAAGCTGTCAGTCTTTTATTTACGTTTTTAAATTTAGGAGTACAGAAAACTACTTTTAATCATGTTTCGATATTTAGTAACATTTTGTGTACTTTTTCTTGTTTAATTCATAAAACGCGTAATAAATAATCTAAATTTAAATAAATATATATGTATTTTTCAAGTTTTAGAAAGGAGGGGCGGCGAAATGATCGTCTAGGAATAGTGTAGAAGGTGGCGCGAAAAAGGTTCAGAATCCCATTTAACACTGATCTTCAATCTTGATTGGAATATAGAATCACTTAAAACTACAATATTCTTTCGCAGAATCTCCAAAACGGAAATTCTTTCTCGAGAAACCCCTCTATTAATAATAATAATATTAATGAATAAAATAAATATAAAAGTTAATGTTAAATACATCTTTAAAGTATTGATATATTTATCAACGTTGTGGTGCTCATTTTATGCGAAAGGTGTAAAGGAAATGGTTATTTCATTAGTTATTACAGTTTTACTCATAAAAGGCGATTCATTGCACAGTTCTTTAATTAACAATAACAGTAAAAATATTATTTAAAAAAAATAAATAAAAATAATCTGAAATTTTTCAGATTTTAAATTACATCCAAAGGGGCGTTTTTTTAACGTTTTGAGTGTTACCTTTATTTATTAAATATCATGTTCTTTGCACTTAAACCATAAAATTCAGTTCAAGAGCAATATCGCAAAATAATGTTAAATTAAGCATATCTTTAGAATTTCCGATATACACAGTCTCGCGAGCTGGAGATAAAAGTATTTTTTTTCTATATAACGTTGCCATTTCTCGCTTTTAAAGCATTGAGTTTGTAAATCAAAAATTCGTTAAAGTTTTACAAAACATAAAATCTATAATAAAACAAATTCCAAATTTGGGATTTCAGATGCCCATATTCGCAGTAGGATTTCGTCATTCAAAATTCGATGGCTGTATGTACCATTGTTTTATCACAATGCGAGAAATAGACAATCATTTATGCAGATTTTTCATTATTTAATTTCTTCAAATATAATGCAGGACTCTAACATTTTGTGGCAACAGTTTGAAAAGTGAACCGACGTTTATGAGTCCGACGCAAAATGCCAAAACGAAAGCATTAGTCCTTCGGGACTGAAATCCCTTTGGACTAATTATATGAGATTGTTTAATACCACGCAAATACAACAATCTCTTCGAATTTTTATTTTGATTTGCGAGATGTCAAGAGGAACTTCCAAAATTCCGGATCACAGTTTGAAACCTATTGCTGTGTAACATCGAAAAACAGAGATTGTTAAAATAACATGCAGTTCTAAAACGTCTATTCTGCAAACGATTTTGGGACATCATCTATTTTAGTTGCAAATTTAAAGAACTTGCAGATACTGTAAAAGAGTTTACGCGAACCTAAAATATAAGCTAATGTTTTGAAAGGAATCATGTCGGAATTGCCTGATTTTTTTTTGAAAAATGAGCGGTAGGGAAGCCAATGTAAATATGGCGTTGTAAGTGTAACATAAATGGATGAAATAGATTCACCGCATTTATCTTTATTTTACAAAAAGATAAATTCAGTTAATTAGGAATGATTACTCGAAAACATAATCACTCAGTTGAAAAAAAATATTAAAAATAATTAGAATGCACACAAATACACAAATTGTTGTGCAATTAGTAAGCATTTTTTAAATTTCATTTTGATAATTTACACATTCTGCCCTTACATGTGAAATTAAAGAAAACATGTAGGTTAAACAATTTCCCACGTTTGTTGACTACAATTATGTTTCAACACGGTAAGAAATGTCGTATTTAATACACAACTGTTACTTGAGAATTTACTCTATAGTTTATTAAATTTAGTAATAAAAATTAACGCAATTAAGTTTTAAAGTTTTTTAAAATTTATGTCATTAATAAAATAAATTATTCAAAGCTTTATAAACATTAAAACATACATTAGAATGTACACTAACAAACTGGTTGTTAAAACTAAAATTATTAAAATTGTAAGGAATGTTGTGTTGCTTTCAATGTATTTTTTATTTTTGATATTTTATGTAAAATAAAAATACGTTTTTTAATATTTGTTGTCCATTTATATCTATCTTTATCAACTCTGCTGCAATGAAATCGGTTGTAAAATTCTTTTTCTCGGCCCAAAAGAGGCTATTAATCTAGAGCCTATTATTTTGCGTTGGCATATAACTTTTCAAATTGTTGCCACTGAATATCATTGCCCTGTATTATTTTTATAAAGAAATTAAATAATGAAGAAACTGGATGCATGCTCCTCGCACTGTTAAAAAACGATGGTACCTAGAACCATCAAATTTTGAATAATGCAGTCCTCCACTCAAACGTGCACTTTAATGATTTTTAATCAACAAATTCAACGATTTGAAAGGTAGCAGTGGCAACACTGTTTGAAATAAAACATTTTATCTCCAGAGCGCGAGACTGTTGGAATTTCGGATAAATAAGATATTTTTGTACTTTAAAAGTTTAACTACTTTTAAGCTACTTTAAATTCTGGAACGTTATTAAGTAATAAATTAAGAGATTTAAAAGCAATAAACACAGTGCGCATATTGTGAATATAAAAATATGTATGGCAACTTCTAATACTGTATCGGGAGTTCTAAAGATATGCTGTTTTTTAATACTTTGTGAGTTTGCTGCTGAACTGAACCTTATGTGAAGTAACGCTTTATAATTGAACCTTATAACCTTTATGTGGCGTAAACTGTGAAGAACGTGATATTTAATGAATAAAGTTAACGCATAGAAAGTTGATAATAAAAAAAAAAGACGAAAGAATTATTGAGTTCGCCATATTAATAAAATGAATTTTGGTATGATGAATTAACTATATATATATAAATGTACATCAACTCTTAACACTTTATCGGAAATTCTAAACTTATGTTGCTTTGCAGCTTTTAAAATTTGTGATTTTGTTGTTGAATTGTGTATGGCGTTAAGTGCGAGGAAAATGATTTTTAGTAATAAAGCTAAAAAGACAAAAATAAATGGGCTAGCATGAAGTGAATGAAAGAACAAATTGGCGAGAGCGTAAAAAACCTTATTAAACGCTTCTGCGTGAAAATCTGAAACCTTTCAGATTTAATTATTTACTTTTTAGTCCAAAGGGGCTTTGTCGCTGAAGGACTATTGTTTTCGTTTTGCGATTTTGCGTCGAATCACTCGCTATAAACGGCGTATCACTTTTCAAATGGTTGCCACCGAATGTTAGAGTCTTGCATTATATTTGAAGAAATTAAATAACGAAGAATCTGCATAAATGCATATATTTTTCTCGCATTGTGATAAAACAACGGTACCTAGAGCCATCGAATTTTGAATAACGTAATCTCCTACGAATATGGGCATGTGGAAGACCTAATTTGAAATTTGGAATTTGTTTTATTAGCAATTTCATATTTTGTAAAACTTTAAGGAATTTTTGATTAACAAACTTAACATTTTAAAAGCGATCAATGGCAACACTCTACAGGAAGAAAAAAAAAACCTTTTTATCTCCAGCGCACGGAATTGTGTATCGGAAATTCTAACGATATGCTCATTTTAAAATTATTTTGTGACATTGCTGTTGAACTGAATTTTATAGCTGAAGTGCAAAGAACATGATATTTAATAAATAAAGATAACACACAAAGCGTTAAAAAATCGCCCTTTTGGACGTAATTTAAAATCTGAAACCTTTCAGATTTTTTTAATTTTATATTTATTAGTCCAAAGGGATTTGAATCCCGAAGGACTATTAGTTTCGTTTTGGCATTTTGCGTCGGACTCATAAATGTCGGTTCACTTTTCAAACTGTTGCCACAAAATGTTAGAGTCCTGCATTATATTTGAAGAAATTAAAAAATGAAAAATCTGCATATATGTATGTATATTTCTCGTATTGTGATAAAACAACGGTACATAGAGTCATCGAATTTTGAATAACGTAATCCTCCAACGAATATGAGCATGTGGAAGACCAAATTTGAAATTTTAAATTTGTTTTATGATCGATTTCCTATTTTTTAAAACTTTGACGAATTTTTGATTAACAAACTCGAGGATTTCAAAGCGAGCAATGGCAACGTTGTGCAGAAAAAACATTTTTATCTCCAGCGCGTGAGTCTCTGTATCGGAAATTCTAAAGATAGGCTCGTTTTAAAACTATTTTGCGATATTGCTGTTGCACTGGATCTTATGGTTTAAGTGCGAGGAACATGATATTTAATAAAGAAAGGTAACACACAAAATGTTAAAAAACGCCCCTTTGGACGTAATTTAAAATCTGAAACATTTCAGATTTTTTTTTTTTTTAATTTATTTATTTATTTTTAAATTTGGGAGTATGAAAAATCTTATTTCGGTTTAGAATTCAAAAGTCTTATTGCGATTTGTCAAGGTAGAGGAAATTTAATGCGTTTACATTAAAAAAAAATACTTACCATAGTACCGGTGTAATAAATTAGTTACTGGTTTATTGCAAATGTAAATACTTAATAATTATTTTAGGATGAATAAGTTATTAACAAAATACTTCTTTTTCTGGTTAGATCTGTTCAACTTTATTAAATAAATTGATCACGAGTGGTTTTAAGTATAATAAACTTGACAATTTTTTTAGGTAATAATTCTTAAGCTTATATATATAATATATATATGTATATATTATATGTATGAGCTTAAGAATTATTAATGAGACAAATATTTTAAATTATGATCAATATCCTATTATATTATTTATTTATTTAATAAATTTCTGAATTTTAAAATTATGGAAATGTATCTGATTTTTAATTGTAAATAATAGTAAAACGGACCATTTTGGAATGTTCCTTCCTGTATGGGCCTACAAAATATTATATATCTTTTATTTTAATTTGGGAAAACTACTTTTCTCCGAGTCATTACTACTATTCTTTAGGTGAATTCATCTTTCGTGATAGATTATCGTAATTTCTCAAGCACCTCAATCGTCGTCTCATCATTTCAAGCCGCTTGTTCATAAACGATTTAGAGGAGGCTTATGCCATTCTGCTTCTGAATGCGTTATTTATGGAAAACCAAGAAAAGAGTCTCATACTTGTGTTTGCACACCTAATGAAGTAATGATCGTGTCCCAGAGGCTACCATTTCCACGTTGCTCTTCTGCTTTTATTTTTTTTTCCCCTCCTATCATCTCTGTCTGTCGACATTGGCTTCTATTTTTATTTTCATCAGGCAAAGGGGTAGGAAGGGGTGGTGGTATTTTGGTTTATTAGAAGGTAATGAAGGGGCGGGGAGGTCTTACGGAAAGTAAGTCAAAAGAACAAACAACCAAGAAATCTTGTTTCCCGTGATTAGCTTTTTGAACTTTACGAAGGCGGTAGGTGTTTTGTCTTAAATGCTCCGGGCGTTGTGAAACAGTTAAGGACTTTTAATAGTTCCGTACTTGATGGAACTCCTACTTTTAGCAGCTGCAATATGGAACCTTGCTCTCTGTTTTGTTAATGCAACGGGAGAAAGTGATGCGGCGTGGCGAAATTTAAATCTTAAGGGGGAAGCTTAGGATGAAATATTAACTTTTTATCTTGAATGTGATTATCTTTAATTCTGGTCTTTTTCCATCAGTTGCATGTGGGATGATTATATATTATAAGGGTTGTTTTAATTATTACTTAATTAATGCTGATTCTTTCCTGAACTTTTACTGTTTCAACAGCTTCACCAGAAAGTGCATGCATGGGATTAGTAAAATTTGCATAATCGCCTGGGATGTATACATATGGTGTAGAGACATTAGGATTTTTGGCAGCTGAAGGGTTGTTTTAATTGTTACTTAATTTATGTTGATTCTTTCCTGAACTTTTACTGTTTCAACAGCTTCACCAGAAAGTGCATGCATGGGATTAGTAAAATTTGCATAATCGCCTGGGATAATATACATATGGTGTAGAGACATTAGGATTTTTGGCAGCTGGGAAGATGAAAAATTAACAACGCCTTCGCCGGGAATCGAACCACGGATCTCTGAAATACCGGCTCAGTGTGCTGACCACTACACCACGAAGGCACGCTAGGGAGGCGGGAGAAATACTTTATAACATATGTAAATTAAGTAATAATTTTAAATGCGTAGAAAATTATGAAAATATAAAAAATTAATCTCCTTATACTGAAACTCTAATTCAGAACTCATCAGGAAAAAACGAAAGTCGATTAATATGTTTCGAAAACAGTAAAAGGATATTAATATTTATAATTTTGTATATTTTTTCTTTTTCGGATTTTTATTTTTCGATTTTGCTCTACCGACGAATTTTTATTTTAATTTTGATATATTTAGATACAGTGTTGAACCTCTTATCCACGGTTGCAGTTATTAATATTGTTGAGGAATTGCCTTGCTTTGATTCCAATTTAATTTTAACTTTAGATGCTTTAAATTTAATTTACGTCAGCTATAGCTCAGGACTGGTTAAAATATTTTGTTTTTAATTTTTTTCCTATTACTAAACTTTGACTCCAATTTACTTTTAACTTTAGAAGCTTTAAATGCATTTTACTTCAATCCTGCAGCTATAGCGCAGGACGGGTATAAAAATTGGCTTTTAATTTTAGCCTCTTGTTATGTTTCTTTTTGTATTTATGTACATATTTATAATAACAAAGCAATTTTTTTAAAAAACAAATTATAATCATGTCTAGAATTTGTGTGTGTAGTGAGTGTAGCGTAACAAAACGTAATTATCGATAAATTTTCGAAAAGCATCGCCAAAAGTAATTTTAGCTTCAAAACTGTTAAACAGTTGAAAATAATGCTATCGTTTGAAATGAAAATCTTGAAAGTTTATAAGGGATTTCCTCCCGCCTTCCAAGCATTGCTTTCGAGGTGTAACGATAGCGCACTCGGCGGGTATTCGAGAGAGTACCAGGTTCGAGTCTCAGAGAGGGCATTGGGCATTTCTCATATCTCCTGCTTTCCCCCAAAAAAGTCTAATGACTCGGCACCCGAACTAAAAGATGGTGGACATCACCACCAGGATTTGGTCTCCCCATCCCTAGTCGCTCTTTAAAATGGGGATTTTATAAGGTATTTTCTCATTGCTTTCCGCATGGCGTAACGGTAGCACACTCGGCGGGTATTCGAGAGTACCAGGTTGAAGTCTCGAAGAGAGCATTGCACATTTTTCACGTCTTTAAAAAAATAATAATAATAATGACAAGTTTATGATACAAGATTACCTGAATTAAAAGTGCCCTAATATTTATATTGATGTTTTTATGTATACGTTCTGAAACACAACCCTTCTGAGTCAGACGCAAAGAGAACACTTTGCCTACCCACTAGAAAGAACGTAAGTTAAATTAATTCTTTTTCTCGCCTTTTATATATTCATATACATTCCCTTTTCTTATTATATATATTTTAAATTTCAAATTTTATTTTTTGATTTGTTTTTGCAAAGATTGCATTATATTTCTTATATTTCGTAATTTTCTAATGTTTATTTCAATGACTTTGAGTTCTATTTCATAATTTATTCATATTTGTTCTATTTCATAATTTATTCATATTTGAGTTCTATTTCCAATTTCCAATGTTTAAATTTTTACAAATAGTTTTGAATTAAAATGCATAAACACGAGGGTGTCGGGGGACAATTACTCAAGTAATTTTTCAATTTTACTGCACAAATTGCTTTTCACTCAAAATTGAATTAGCGAAAATCCTTAATCAGAATGAGTTCTTTGGGGCTCTGCATGGGCTCTTGATCCCTTCGATTCACGGAAATATTTGACCTAACTTAAATTGCCAGTTTGGCAACGCCTTATTACTTGAGTAAAGGACGAAACACCTTCGTATTTATTTCTTAATTATTGTTCATTGAACGAGAGTTGGTTTGTTCCCCTCGAAAAGTCAACGAATTTCCGATCAATGGCAATGATTACTTGCATTTAATTTAATTACTTGCTTTTAATATATTTCTTTTTACAATTGAAATTTGGTTATTCATGATTTAATTCAAGTCCCTGTTAAACATTTTTTTAATTTTTCGAAATTGAACTTACTATGTATGGATTCACTCTTTTAAGATAATTCTACTAAAATTAATCTTAGGAGTTAGTATAATTAATATTTCTTTAGTAAATAAATTATTATTAACTTACTTTGCAGCAATTGCGCATGTAGTAGAATAACTCGATTTCACATTAAGTGAATTTAAGATCATACAACTTTTGATTTATATAGATATTCGTATTCTGTTTTTTTTTTTTTTTTTTTTTTTTTTTTTTTTTTGGTAGTAATATTACAAGTTCCACAATGCAGTACGTTATATGTACGTCCATATTACATATAAAGTAATGGAAGCAGTATTGTAATGAAATTCGATTTGGGTAAACTTTTGCTTGGGACATTGTTTATTATACTGGACTTTAACGGAATAAATTAAAATAAAGGAAACAGGGATTGATAGGATAAAGCGATTTGGAGCGTAACTGTAGGAAGGTAAACCAAAGAAAAGGAAAATGTGTGATGGGTTAATCAAAGTTCTGCAACTTGATATGTTATCGAGAACAAAACAAAGTTCAGTTTCCTCTTTGAGAATTAAGTACTCGTTCTTTTACCCTTAAAAATGAAGCTCGCTCTTTAAACCGGAACGAAATCGAACTGTGCTAAACGAACTAAGTGTTAAACTTCCTCTATTCTATTCGAAATGGGTTTTCTTTGTTGAACCTGGAACTTCAACTCTGCAATTTTTCCAAGAGAATTTCTTTTCTTTAAAGTTCCAGACGTCTTTGAAACACACACTCCCATTTGTCGAAAAAGAAGGTCTGACTTCCATTCACATTCATATATGGACGGGAGTATTATATTCGGAATTGTTCGAAAAATCCCCGAACGCTGCCATCTGTTGTAATATTCTGTGCTGTCCACAGTATCGTCCTCTCCCGTGCTCCGTGTAGGTGGCGCGACGGTCTGCTTTTCCAATCTCACCATTGTCGCAGGTGAAGCAGTCCCTCGTTCCCAAGGTTCATCAAAATTACAATGAGCATGGCCTGTCCCTTCGGCATAACCCTGTTCCGTTACCTCTACCCCCACGGGAGGGACCCCAATGCACACACCTCATAGAAAAGGTGGACCGACTCCCTGCCCCTCCCCTCCTACAACTGGAAGAGAAGGGAGATAAAAGAGGATCAGGCGGAAGAGAGGGATTGCTCCTAGTGCTCCTGGTGTCCACCTTGCCATCAGAACATACAAAAGCTACACCTACAGGGGCTGACCTTTTTTGTTAACATCTCGACAAAGAAGAGTGGAATATGTCAGAAGTTTTATACTACCTATTTCCTTTGAAGGGATAGGTAATTTATGTGACCATTTTAGAAAGATTTTCAAGGATGGATGATGGTTTCTGTTCTAATGATGAACAGCTTTCATGGATTTTACTCTTTCTTCTCTTCAATCTTAATATCAACAAAAAATGAATGATGAAAATTCTCTTGAGTCTCAACAAGTGCAAAATTTCCAAAAAGGCTTAATATTACTCTGCTTTTGGATCTGTGCCAAACAAAGGGGAAACAATTGTTTAGATGTAGGGCGAATTCTCTTGTTGCAGTCACCTGTCTAAGATGGCTATTTTTGCATTTCTCAGGCCGTAAATAAAGACCGGTATTCAGCTTGACCTCTCTAAGACGAGCGCCGGTAGAAGACCAGAATCATCTGAAACCGTGGGTGGTCTTCATAGAGAGGGTTTGTGATGTATTCATTCATTTAAGTAGAGTGAAGTTCATACAGTATTTCGTGATATGTGGTATCATACATAACGGATCGTAAAAAGTTAAACTACAAACGTGAATTAAAAATTAAAAAAAATATATATATATAAATTTGAAAGCTTTCAGACTTTACATTACGATCAAAGGGGCGCTTTTTTAAACGTTTTGTGTTACCTTTGTTTATTAAATATCATGTTTTTCGCACTTAAACCATAAAATTCAATTCAACAGCAATATCGCAAAATAATTTTAAAATGACCATATCTTTATATTTTCCTCTACACATAAGTTTTTTTTTTTTTTTTTTTTTTTTTCCGGGGTGTTGCTATTGCTCTATTTGAAATCGTTGAGTTTGTCAGTCAAAAATTCGTTAAAGTTGTAGAGACATTAGGTAAATTGGAAGCAGAAAAGATGAAAAATATGCAACCGCCTTCGCCGGTAAACGAACCACGGACCTCTGGAATACCGGCCCAGCGTGCTACCGTTACACCACGAAGGCACGCTAGGGAAGTGGGAGAAATACTTTATATATTCCCCTTTTTAAAGGGCGATTAGGGTTTTAGGGGACCTAGTCACCAAATCCTGGGTGCGGAGAATCATCGTCCACAACCCTTTTAGTTCGGGCGCCACTTGTAGAGTCATTAGGTTAATTGGAAGCAGAAAAGATGAAAAGTATGCAACCGCCTTAGCCGGGAATCGAACCACACACCTCTGAAATACCGGCTCAGTGTGCAGAACCACTGCACCACGAAGGCACGCTAGGGAAGTGGGAGAAATACCTTATAAAGTGTTACAAAATATGAAATCGATAATAAAACGAATTCAAAATTTTCATTCAGATGCCTATATTCGCAGTAAGATTACGTCATTCAAAATTGGATGGCTCTAGGTGCCGTTGTTTTATCACAATGCGAGAAACATACATACATTTATGCAGATTCTTCATTATTTAATTTCTTTAAATATAATGTAGGGCTCTAATATTTGGTAGCAACAATTTAAAATGTGATTCGCCGTTTATAGTGGTAGTTTATATATATATATGTATGTTACTGTGAAATACCGAAATCTGGAGAATGTCGACTTTCGCCGGTGAATGTCAACATTCACATAGTCGCTTGGTGTATGTCCGAAATATTTTCCAAATACTCTTATTTCTGACTTACACCGGTAAATGTCGACATTCACCATGTACTAATGGTGAATGTTGAACATACAAGAATATTATATTTTCTTCTCCGTAATTCAGTCACGAAAAAAAGCATTCGTGACTTAAAATAAGAACTTAAGAACTTAAAACACACAGTACATTCAAAATGCGAAGGGAAAATAATAGAAGTTAAAAAGTTACTAAATTATGTGATTCAAATCTTATTTATTGCAACAACTTAAACTGTTATGACACTTTTAATTGCAGAAGAGGCCTTGCTTTTACAACTGCGGTTATTTGTGGAACACTTTTTTTTTTTTTTTTTTTGCAATGACAGCGTGTATATATACTCCTCTCTGTTCGACCTAGACCAGAGCATATCTGTGATTGTCGACATACACCGGTGAGGGGCCGAATGCACAAGAATGCAATGCAATATTCGATCTTTCACCGACGTATTTGGTGAATGTTGACAGTAGCCGGTGAAAGTAGACATTCTCCAATTTCGGTCTTTCACGGTAACATATATCTATTCTGGGCTAACGCCCTTTGGGCTAAACATGCTTAATAATAATGAAAGAGCGATAAAAACATGCGTTTTAAAGCAGTTTCATTATTAAAAACAATTTTATCCGAACTTATAAAATGATAATAATGAAAAAAACTGTTGTTTCAGATAGCTTTATAATTCTAAAACAATTAATTTTATGCGGAATAGTCATTAAATTGAAAGAAAACCACATATACATGTGGACAAAAATCAAAACGATAGAAATGTATGGTATTTTTAACTACGGCAAAGTGTAATTAAACTAAACGTGACTTAATACGATGTTATATGCGGCAAAGTGACGTGATATGCGACAAAATTGTGCAAATTGTACCATTGAAGCGGGAATGTGTCTAATTAAAAAAACTATGAATTTGAAGGTCTGTTGCCAATTGATTCCAATTAAGTTTAGTAATTTTGTTTCATATTTTGCGCTTTACATATATGTTCTTAGGTTTAAATATTTTATTATTTTTTAAATCGTACTGGTAAACGTTTCCAAGCGTTAAATCGCAATCTGGAATTTTCAGATTGGAATTTAATTTTTTTTTAAATTTTAATTGAATTGTTTTCCTTCTCCATTTTTATAGTCGAATTTTTTAAAAAAGGATTATGTGCGGAATAATAATTGCCTACGTGTTTGCAATGTTGAATATTTTGTATGCTCTAAGCTTTATTTTTAAATATTTTATATGGAGACCATAGGTTATAACGGTTTTGCGTCGATGGATGAATCTACTCCATTCTTTGTAAACCATTCTTTGGTGCTTTCTGAGACATCATGTTGTTTCGAATATAATCAATAAATAATTTAACTAATTAGGCATAGAAATGCGCCCAGTGCTTTCCTATTTTATTGTCTGAAGTGTGACATTATCCATTAAAACTAATCGTCAATGACATCAACGAAATGTTTTGAATACTAATTCTGATTTCATTCATTGTCCTTGACATGAAGCCAATGAAATTACCGATCTCATTTGTCATAACACCATCTACGTCATCTAATAGTTTTAAACGAATGTAATGACGCTATTATAGTGCATTCGAGGCGAAACCAATGAAATCACTTTTAAATGGTCATATGTGGAGCAGCAAGAAATGCAGTCAATAGAGTATTATGTTTGAAAATAATTGTTCACGTGAGTCAGCAACCGTATGAAATATACTGATAATTTGTAGCTTGACGCAAATGGAAATTTGTTTATTTCTTTATGGGTTTGGCTGTGACCTTTTACATATTAATTTCTGTAATTTAATTGCTATTATCTTGAAATTATCCACAAAATCTCAAAGGTTTCAGATTTTATATTACTCCAAAAGGGACTTTTTTTTTTAACGTTTTGCGTGTTACCTTTATTTATCAAATATCATGTTCTTCGCAATTAAATCATAAAATTCAATTCAACAGCAATATCTCAAAATAATTTAAAAATGAGTATATCTTTAAGGTTTTAGATAAACAGTCTCGCGCGCTGGAGATGAAAAAAAAATTTTTCCCGTACAGTGTTGCCATTGCTCGCTTTGAAATCGTTGAGTTTCTTAGTCAAATATTCCTTTAAAGTTTTACAAAACACGAATCAGATAATAATGCATATTCCACATTCCAAGTTCGAGCTTTCATATACCCATATTCTAGTACAGGGCAATTTATTGAAAATTTGATGTCTCTAACATGCATATATTCATGCACATTCTTCATTATTTAATTTCTTTAAATATAATGCAGGGCTCTAATATTTGGTAGCAACAATCTGAAAAAGTGTACCGACATTTATAGTGAACCGACGCAAAAGGCCAAAACGAAATTAATAACCCTTCTGGGCTAACGCTATTTCGGCTAATAATAGCCATATGACGGGCTGATAAGATATTTATTTTTATTATCTGGGATAATGCTGTGTGTAAAATTTAGATCTTCAAAAGCGGTAATTTAATTGTCCGTATTGTCTACGTATCTTAGTGTAAGTGTCTATATATATCAGTGTATCGTATTCATGTGTAAGTTATTGTAAAATAATAGAATAGTTTTATTAATATATTTTTATGTGCATATCGTACCAACGTATATTACTCTATAGTATATTAGTGTTTCGCATTTTGTAGTATATTGCAGTATTAGTGTGCCGCAGTTTGTAGTATGCTTAAATTATAAAGCAATATTTTGTAAAGCATTTATGTGATTTTAATTAAGAAACTCAACGATTTCAAAGCGAGCTATGGCAACACTATACGAAAACAAAATTATCTCCAGCGCGCAAGACTGTGTATTAGAAATTCTAAAGATATGCTCTTTTTAAATTATTTTGTGATATTGCTGTTGAGTTCAATTTTATGGTTTAAGAATTCTATGGAAGAATATGAAATTTAATAAATAAAGGTAACACACAAAACGTTAAGAAAAGCGCCCCTTTGTGCGTAATATAAAAATATGAAAGCCTTCAGAATTTTTAGTCGAAAGGGACAATTTGTCCTGAAGGACGATTGTTTACGTTTTACGATTTTGCGTTGAAACCTTTAAAAGGCTTTATAGCTTCTCAAATCGTTGCCACTGAATATTATCGCCCTGTATTATATCTGAAGAAATTAAATAATGAAGAATCTGCATAAATGTATGTATGTTTCTCGCAATGTGATAAAAAAAGGGTACATCAAATTTTGACTAACGTAATCTTCCATAGAATATGGGCATGTGGAAGCCTTAATTTGAATTTTAAATTTGTTTTATTATCGATTTCATATTTTGTAACGCTTCAACGAATTTTTGATTAAAAAACTCAAGGATTTCAAAGCGAGCAATGGCAACGTTGTACAGAAAAAAATTTTTATCTCCAGCGCGGGAAGCTCTGTATCGGAAATTCTAAAGATATGCTCAATTTCAAATTATTCTGGGTTATTGCTTTTGAACTGAATTTTATGGTTAAGTGCGAAGAACAGGATATTTAATAAATAAAGGTAACAGACAAAATGTTAAAAAAGCGTCTTTTGGCCGTAATTTAAAATCTGATACCTTTAGATTTTTTTTTTTTTTTTTTTTTTTTGTAAATTTTTCTTGTCTCTCCTATTATCTCAAGTCATGTAAAAGTTGGCCAGCTTCATGCAAATTGTTTTAATATTGCTTATGCAGTGAGTTCCATAATACAGACATAGCAACTACAAATCAAGACTTTACAAATTAAAAAAAAATCCTCTATGTAATCTAAAATCATAGTTAATTTACACGACTAGAAGAAAAAAAAATTACATTTTGTTCAATGGCTCAAATTAAGGACGCTGTAAAGCAGACATTTTGTGCCGCCGGACGTGTGCGCTTATACCACTTCTGCTGTGAACCCTTTTTCAGGGCGGACCTGTCGTATTATATGTATTCTTGTATTCTTATCCCCTCTTATAAGATATATTTCCTATCACGAGGTGATGATTTCTTTTCTTTGACTATACCGCGTGAATTGTATTTTTCCTTGGCCCAGCGGCACTCGGGGAATATAGGTGTGTTGTATGTGTCAGTGCGAGAGTTAGATATATGGGTGTCATATGTAGTTCTCTCTATCTCTTTTTTTTCCCTGTTTTTGGGAATAAAACACCCTTTTTGATTCTTATCACGATTGTAATCATGCAGATCAGATTTTGTGCTTATTTTTCCTTGTATTTCTGTTAATATATGAAGTTTAGTTGCTTTTCTCAGAAGTTATATAAATATGGATACTAATTTATGATTAATTTATTTTAAAAATCAGAAATTAGATAATTTATTATATAATTTATGATTTTTAATTAATTTATTATCATAATTTTTAATTAATTTATTATTACTGGTGATTAAATAATCACCAGTAATTATATACGCCAGTGTCTCGTACTCAAATTGTATGCAAGGCAAATGCACGATCTGAAAAATAAAAATTGTTTTTGTTAACTGAATATATATATATATATATATATATATATATATATATAGGCGAGCTTACTACAATTTTTATATTTTACTTATTTTGCAGCATATTGCGCAAGATGTTTTCTAGACCAAAATTGGTTTTTTAAAATTATAATTACTACCTTGCTTGATTTATTGATATATATATATATATATATATATTTTTTTTTTTCTGCATATTTGTGAAAATATAATAAAAAGAACTGAATGTTTGAGATTTTACATTACGTCCAAAGGGGTGTTTTTTTAACATTTTGTGTTACCTTTATTTATTAAACTGAGCGACAATGAATATGATACCAAAATTTAAGGCCGCCCACGAAAGTGCCCATTTTTGTAGCATAATCAGCGTGGACTTAATCTGGAAACTTGTGGAATTTTCTTCTGGTGGAGATTATTGGTAAATTAGCTTTTGCGAAATTTCCGCGGAGTGGAGATATTTTATCAAATATTTTCAAGTTTCATCATAAAAATTTTAGTGCAGTTACTCGACAGTGTTCTCAAACTGGCGGCCTCCAAAGCAGTTTTGCAGTTTTATGCATCCCGCGAATATATTTCAATTATGTATTTGTTGCAAAGATATCAAAATTTAGTTATTTGATATCTGAATTTACATTATTTTCCTTACCATTAATATTTGAATTACAAATAGCCAATAAATAAATAAATAAATAAAAAATTTTAAAAATCCGAAAAGTTTCAGATTTCAAATTTCGTTTGAAGGGCCGTTTTTTTAACATGTTGTGTGTTATCTTTGCTTATTAAATATGTTCTTCGCACTTCAACCATAAAATTCAGTTCAATGGAAATATCACAAAGTAATTTTGAAATGAGCATATCTTTAGAATTTCCGGTATAGCGGTTAGGAGAATAAACCGCTGAGTTGGCTTCCGACCCAGGTATAGATATATCCATGCAGAATTGGTTACCAAGTCGGCCTCAGCCCTGGGTAGCCCCGGCTGAGCAGACGACATTTATAAAATGCAAAAAAAGAAATATACATGTGCATACAAGGCACTTGAAGAAGAGTACAACAATGTACAAAGAAATATACATGTGCATACAAAACACTTGAAGAAGAGTACAATCAAAATATGTGTATATACAATATAAATACCAACTCAGATACAGATATATGCACACTTACATACATATATATTCCGAAACAAATAAAAGTATACATAGTCTCACTCATATTCATATATACATCTATACATATACGTTATCATGATAGCTAAAATTTACATGAAGCATGCCATTGAGGTACGCGTGATTCTTAGTATAAATTAGGTACCATAAATAAAAGACATAAACATGTAAGAGATACATTAAAGCAATCGGATACAGTACGAACTTTGTGTATGAAAACCTGGCACAGCATAAATACAAAATTACATATTGAACATACATATCCCATACTCTGTTGCTGACATACGGAACTAGCTTATATAGACTTTTATGGCTACTATCTTCCAGCGTCAGAAGAGTAATTGCTAGTACAGTAGTCAATTATTGTTTTCAGTTTCTGCTGGGCAATTCTGTTACTTTGTAGATTCTGGAACCAATTTGTCTAGAATCTGGCTCCTGGTTGCTTGAGCGGTTAGGGGAGCTTGACTGCAGTACCGAAGTGCCCGGATTCGAATCCCGGAGAAGATATGGATCTAAAATTGTCTGTCCCTTCATAGGAGGTTACGATGGCTGTCTGTTAGGTGCCTCTACAATAAAATGGCCAATGCCGTTATAGGCAAGTGCCCGCCATTGGGGGAGGATATTTCTTTTGAAAAACTGAGTGTATTTTTTTATGGGTAAGACGCATATATTCTCTGTATATATATATTTTAACATATGCTTCACTAAATATAGTAGAAATTAATTTTTTTATTATGCTTCTAATTATTTCACAACTTTGTAATGCATGCATAAATTTTATTAATTAATATGCTAACAAGTCGTCATGTTTGGTGAGAGAAATTATTTAATTGGATCATGAAATATGAGGGAAATTTAAAGTTACATTTCAGTAGGAAACTTGTTTGTACACGTTTCAAACGATCAGGATTCATTTCCCTTCAACAAGAAAAAGAAAATACCTTTTGCCATTTGCATCCAATAACAGCGAATTATTTATGTAGCGTTTACCAGCATCATTCATATGTTTAAAACCAGCATTTTTGAAACTTCTAACCCCTCATCCATTTCTTTCTACTCTCTTTTTTGTTCACTATATTTTTGACTTCAGTTCTGGAGAGTCTTTTTGGGAATGGTTAACCCAGGTGCGATAGGAAGTACTGGGATTTCAGACGCATTCCAAAAATACCCCCTTAACACATCCTCTCCATCCTCTTAACATGTGCGGAGACAGCGAAACGGGCTGGCCGCTAGGGGACGCTGCTTAATGCATTTTCCGTCAGAGTCCGCCTTATTGCTCGAGGTGTCTTCGGTTTGAGTATGTGTGTGTATGTTTATATACATACATATATATATATATGTGTGTGTGTGTGTGTGCACGTTTATATGTTTTCATATATTTATATGTAGGTCGCGATGAAAGGGGGGGGAAGGAACTGGTAGTGCCCCTTTTACCGATGGATGCAAATATCACCTCTAAATGCGTTACTCGCGCACACGTTGACACATAAGGGTATGGCAAAGCCCTAGGGCTCGCTTCAGTTTCGAATATTGGAGACTTTCGGAGAAAGTGTCCTGGAGCTACTCTTTTCGGTAAACATGGATGGCCGTTTGTTCGTCCGGGAATTATATTGCGGGGTTGGCTGTGAAATTTGGGGTCCTTTCGGTGCGACTCTCATCCCTTTTTATATTGCAATATATTAGAATTTGCGGAGGTGACGTATATGTCAGTGGGGTGTGGCTAAAGATCGTCATTCAGTAGATGCATTTCGGGATTTTGTTGTTTCTTCTGCCATTTTATTAGTTAATCACGACCGGAAATTATACTATCAGTCTTTTCCCGTGCCTTTTTAGCTAATGGTAGCCTAAAATTATTGTAATTTTACATATGTGTTTCAGATAATCGCAGTCTAGAATTATGTTACCTGTTTTCTTAGTGTTCCTTTTTAGTTAATTTTAGCCTGGCATGTTTTATATGTTTGTTTCTTACACCTTTTTAACTAATTGTACCCAATAATTATAATTTTTTTAGCCCAGAGGGCTATTAATTTCGTTTTGGCATTTTGTGACGTTCCACTTTACAAATTGTTGCCACCAAATATTATCGCCGTGCTTTATGTTTAAAGAAATTAAATAATGAAGAATCTGCATGAATGTATGTATATTTCTCGCACTGTGAAAAAAACAGCGGTACCTCAAAACATTAAATTCTGAAGAACGTAGTACTCCACTCGAATATGGGCATCTGATAGCCCAAATTTGGAATTTGCTTTATTATGTATTTCATATTTTGTAAAACTTTATAAAAGTTATAATATAACGAAATTTTGATTAACAAACTCAGCGATTTCAAAACAAGCAATGGGAACGCTGTGAGGGGGGGATGACCTTTAGCGTGCGAGACTGTGCATCGAAAATTCTCAAGCTATGCTGCTTGTAAATATTTTATGGTATTGCTGTTGAATTGAATAAATAAAGGTAACACACAAAACGTTAGAAAAAGTCCTTTTGGGCGTAATATAAAATTTGAAAGCCTTCAGATTATCTTTTTTGTTTATGTTTTTTTATTTATAATGTTTTGAAAAATAAAGAATACTTTCATACAGCATAATAGTGCAATTTCTGAAGTTCGTAAAAGTAAAAATAAAGAACACTTTTATAATTCGTTTTTTGAGTAAAAAACGAATCATAAATTTATTTATAAAGTCTTGAAAAACAGAAATGAAGAACACTTTTATAAAGCATAGTTGAGTAATGAGTCATTAAATTATTTACGTTTTATGCTACAACAAGTTATATGCCGTAAAACATACTTTTTTGTCCCCGTTCAGTGCTAGCTCATGACCCAAGTCATGAGCTAGCACTTAAGTATGTCATATTTCTTAACTTAACGAACTATGATGGAGTAATCCTTTAACAATATGACGTGAAGTTGATTGCCTTCGAATCCTTACCCGTAAAGCTTTTTATGATATTTCCTATGAATTCTTCGTAATGAATAATAGAAGTGGAATAAAAATATTGTAACAAAATTCATTAACTATGTTTCTTGCGTTTTTGTACAAACTGTGCCATCATTCTCTGATGAAATTTGTTATGATTAAAAGGTGTGAGGAAAAAACTCATAATTTTTGTTTTTATAATAAAGTATGTATGAAGTATTTAGGCTTTTGTAAAGGCTTAAGAAACAGAAATGAACAACGCTTTCATGGTGCATAATAAATTCGCGTTAGATTATTTATTGAGTAATGAGTTAAATTATTTATTGAGTTATAAAGAATGCCGTGAGTTTGGCAACTGAATTTTTCGAAAGAAAAAAAAAATCAGGTGACAGGTTTGCGTAATTGTTTGGGTTTTAATCTGTTTGCCAATTGTGTCATTTTTATAATATTTTTATTACTTTTATTTTGGAGGGACCTAATTTTAAGGGCATTTTTCCCATTTTAAGTGCATTTTCCGGTCATTTTAAGCTTATTTTCAGTGAATCTTTAGATCATCAAAATCCAGGACCAGCTAATGACTGTTTTACATCGTAAATTTTAAAGAAACGAATCAGATAGAGACACGTATTTCTAAGTGAATGATTTTCACTATAATTTACATTTTGCAAACAAAATAAATGAACAGTATAATATTTTTAGTCCAAAGGGATTTGAATCCCGAAGGACTATTAGTTTCGTTTTGGCATTTTGCGTCGGACTCATAAATGTCGCTTCACTTTTCAAACTGTTGCCACAAAATGTTAGAGTCCTGCATTATATTTGAAGAAATTAAATAATGAAAAATCTGCATAAATGTATGTATATTTCTCGTATTGTGATAAAATCATCGAATTTTGAATTTGAGTCATCGAATTTTGAATAACGTAATCCTCCAACGAATATGAGCATGTGGAAGACCAAATTTGAAATTTGAAATTTGTTTTATGATCGATTTCCTATTTTTTAAAACTTTGACGAATTTTTGATTAACAAACTCAAGGATTTCAAAGCGAGCAATGGCAACGTTGTGCAGAAAAAACATTTTTATCTCCAGCGCGTGAGTCTCTGTATCGGAAATTCTAAAGATATGCTCGTTTTAAAACTGTTTTTCGATATTGCTGTTGCACTGGATCTTATGGTTTAAGTGCGAGGAACATGATATTTAATAAAGAAAGGTAACACACAAAATGTTAAAAAAACGCCCCTTTGGACGTAATTTAAAATCTGAAACATTTCAGATTTTTTTTTTTTTTTTTTTTAGATTCCCTTTAAATTAGAATGTTAATGAGAATGATCGGGCAGGATGCCTTAATTTAATATTTCTGAACAAGAAATAGATTTTCTCAATTGACATCGCTTCTACTCTTTCGAAACTATTCTTGGAAAAGTTTGTTTTCACTTCTTTTGATGCCGATGCACTGCGCTTGCGCACAACTCATCTGCTAAACGAATCATCGTATCTATGTGCATCATGTGCCAAAGATAATCTCCTTGATCGCACCTGTGTTCCGGAATATCGGTATCAGTTGATTAAGTCGTCCGAGGAAGGGTAGAGTGTTGGTAACCTATTGAGCGATCCTCCGAAATTGCTCTTTCCTTCTTGTAGCCCGGAGATGGAGTTAAAGAGATATTATGAAGGAAGGGTATGTGTGCATGCATAGGAGGATAATCTAGGCGGTGAAAATGCCCACCTTATCGCCAGGATCTGACTTTGGCGCCACCAACTACTTAATATTTCAGGGAGCTGAGAGCAAGCCCGTATGCCCTTATTTGTAGGTTGAATTCTTCGGACGTGAAATGCAGATATGACAATTTTGAAATTATGTTTGTTTTTAAGTAAATTAAAATATTCCTCGTTTATGTCTTACGACAGAGAGGCAAATCAAATGAATGAAATTTCTGTGAGAATGTCGGAGTAATGAACAGAAAAATAGGACCCGAATTGGAACTGTATCTGCATTATATTGGAAGTGAAAAAATGCAAAATAATAATAATAATAATAATATTTATGTAATTTATGAAAAATTACTGGAAATAGTTATTTAATAATAAAGGAAATATTTCTATAGTAAGAGGAGAATTATGGAAATATATAAAAAAAAATCTGATGTGTACACCACATGACTTCCTTGTACGGAATATAGAATTATACGCATTTTTTCTTGCATTTCATTTAAACTTATTGGATTAAATTAAATCTACTTCGTCGATAGCCCCTAAACCACAATAGAATAAATGCATTCTTTCAAATTCACTCTATTTGTTTATCATAGCGACACTCTGGCTTTAGGTTTACTTAACAATATTATATTTCGTTCATATTATAACTCAGAATAAACAAAATTTAAATCATTTAAAGAATTATCTAATCATTGCCACATGATCTATTCAAATAGTATAATAAAGGTAGAACGATGTATAAAAGAAATTAAGCAAACAAAGCAAAAAAGAAACAGATTTTCACAGACGATTGAGTATTTCCCATTCAATAAATTCAGTTCTCACTTCGTGACAACGCAAAAATACATAAAAACTCAAAATATCTGTATTAAAATTTACTAATTATTCAAAATTAAATTATTAAAAATTAAGTAAATCTTAAACATGTATTTCCTCGAAAAAATTCCAGAATGGATTAAGCATGATTTAATTTGCAATAATAAAAGAAGGCGTTATCTTTGTTGTTGCGAAGCTTACTTTCTCTAGATTGGCAACAATTCTGCTGTTTCAAATGTAAACAAGCAATGGGCACTATGGCCAAAAATAATTAGGCTTAGCATCACTTAAACAACTTTTAAATTGTTGATAATTCTAAAAATATGGCATACAGATTTACTAAACGCAGGAAAATCTTAACCGAAGATAAGAATAACTTAATTCAATCATTTTTAAAGCAAAAAATGCACAATTTACAAACATATAAGAATAAAGAAACTGAGATCACTGAGCCGAATAACAAGAGTAGATATATATATATATATATATACTTTTGGTGCGGCCGATTGTAACCAAAATACCAGGTGCACATCTACATGTTATAGCGGTGCGATATACAAAATTTCATCTATCTGAGGCTACTCGTTTTTGAGTTATGCAAGATACGTACGTACGTACACATACGCTTCGAAAAATTCTCTTCAGAATTCATTTTAAATTAGTTTTACAATTTTTTGGGGGAGGAAAGGGCCCTTTATTCTGTCCTTACGTACAGATGTCACGCAAAAACATCGTTAAATTGCATTCGATAGCGGTAAAAATTGATATATGCGTTGAAATATGATGTCTTAAACTTTTCGCGATTACAATACGTTCTTTTTACTTCCTTGTACGAAGTAAAAGTACTACACTTGTACTTCGTACAAGAAAGTAAAAAGGCAATGTTTATGCAGTATGTGAGAAAATATGGATTTAGTAGTCAACTTCAAAACTCCTGTATGCATAGTATATATACATATATATGTGTGTGTGTTTCGGTGTGTATGCGTGTGTAGATTTGTATACGAAAGATTATTGCATAGAGTTTCAGCTGTCACTTCAAATTTTTTTATCAAAATTAAATTTCGACTATGGATAATTGCAGTGTTTAATTTAACCCTGTAACTGACATTTCATGAATCGTTTTCTTACTGTGCGTTTTATTTCTCCAAAATATTATGTTGCGATGTAAATGTGAAGGAACTCAAAACACGTCCTCGTTTTAAACATGAAACTTATATTAAATAACTGCACATAAACAAGAAAATAACATATAACACTTATAAGTACGAGAACAGAACAAAAAACAGTGAAGAATATACAGCATAGCAGCTGCCATGCGAATGCGTTCGTCTGAGTCTGACTATTCAAACTGAATTAAATGTTCTTTGGCATAGTTCCAAAAGCGAAAGAGTCAGGTTGAGTTGTTCTGTTCCGGTGCACCGGAACATACTCCCACCCTATCAGGCATTAGTCCTGATATATGGGCAAAGGTGCTAATTTATGAATGTTTCTTTTAAAAATAGAGCTTTTAGTTTTAACCGTGGCCACACGAACTAGTCCGTCAGCACCATGATGAAGTTCGACCACTTGCCCTAGTGACCAAGAACCTGGAATATGACCATCATCTAGTAACAGGACGATGTCTCCAGTTTTCATATTCGGCTGAGTGTCCTTCCATTTCTTTCTGGTTTGAAGAGAAGATAGATATGCTTTGGTCCATGATTTGCAGAAGTCCTTGCGCATCTTTTGAAGGAGATCCCACCTATTCCGTATATTAGCAGGACTAGTAAGAGGTAGTTCAGAAGGGGATAGGATCACGTCTCCTGTAAGAAAATGTGAAGGAGTGAGAATATTAATGCAATCAATGTCAGTATTGTTTACACTACATAACGGACGAGAATTTAAAATGGCTTCTATCTGAGCCAATAGAGTTGTCAATTCTTCGAAAGTAAGTAGCGTTTCACCTATTACTCTTTTACAGTGATATTTGGTTGATTTAATTGCGGCCTCCCAAATTCCTCCAAAATGAGGAGATGCTGGAGGTACAAAGTGCCATTCTATTGATGCTTGAGTTAAAGGATGAGCAACGGCTTCGTTCTTAGGAAGTGAGGCCCACAATCGTTGTATTTCGCTGAGTTTTCGATTAGCCCCAACGAAGTTTGTTGCATTGTCGCTGTAAATGTGACTTGGAGCTCCTCGTCTAGCACTGAAGCGACGCAAAGCAGCTAAAAATGCATCAGCGGTTAAATCGCTCACTGCCTCGATGTGTAGTGCCTTAGTAGCGAGACAAATAAATAGAGCAATGTAACCCTTGGTTGATTTTGCTCCACGACCCTTGTTGAATTTGATTGAAATAGGACCGGCATAGTCCACTCCGCAGTTGAAGAAAGGCCTCTCGAGTGTTACACGATGCTTAGGTAGATTACCCATAAGCTGAGATGCGGTGGATGCTTTAAATTTGAAGCAATTGATGCATTTGTGAACACATTTATTAATGAGCTTTTTTCCACCTATGATCCAATATGATTGTTTGATAATGTGGGACAGTAATGAAGCACCAGCATGTAAATAAGTCACATGCTTTTCTTTTACGATGAGCTCACTTATCTTGTGTTTAGCAGGTAGAATCACTGGGTGCTTTTGATTAAAAGACAATTCTGAATTTTGTAAACGCCCTCCCACCCGTAAAAGACTGTTTTCATCTATAAACGGATGGAGGGAGTGTAGCTGACTTTTCTTAGGCAACGATCTTTGATTTTTAATGCATTTTAGGTCTTCATTAAAATAATCTTTCTGAACCCATCGAATTATGATTATTTCTGCATTTTTAGTTTCCGTGTAAGTGAGTGGAGAAAAGGAATCAGTTATAAGTGTTTGACATTTGTTATTGGTTTTGCACTATTGATGAATCTTAAACAATATGCTAAAATGCGTATAATCTTAGAAAATGATGAATATTTTTCAAATAAATCACTATATAATTCATTTGATGTAGCACTATGAAATGAAAATATAGGATCAGATCTTTGTTCAGCTTTAATTAGATCCTTGATTTCTTTGGAAGCGGATTCCTCTTTCGGCCAGTGAGCCGAATCCAAAAAAAGCCAACTTGGGCCATTCCACCACAAGTTGCAATTAGGAAGACATTTGGGATCAATACCACGCGAAGCGATATCTGCTGGGTTATCTTTGGAAGGGACATGCCTCCAGTATTTTGTTGGAAGTACTTCGATTATTTGAGTCGTCCGGTGCAACAAAAGTCTTCCATTTACGGGGATGTGTCGAGAGCCAGGAAAGTACGACTTTGGAGTCAGTCCAAGGGTAAACATCAAACTTATATTTTTTGAGAGTGTTCATGACTGTACGATATAACTTTGAAAGCAAATGAGCACTGCATAGTTCCAATTTAGGAACAGATACTTGTTTAATAGGTGCGACTTTAGTTTTAGAAACTAAGAGAGAAATCTTTATTTCATTTCCGTGTATTTGTTTGCAATATATTGCAGCAGCGTAAGCAAGTGTTGACGAGTCGCAAAAGCCGTGCAATTCAAATGTGTCAGAGGAAATAAGCGTGACACCTCTAGGAACGGTAAAATGTTCAACTGCATTGAAAGATTTCTGAAATTTAAACAAATCTTCAGCAAGACTTTGTGGAATAGGAGAATCCCAGTCCCCTTTTGTAAGCCAGAGCTTCTGATAAAAAATTTTCATTACAACAGTACATGGTGAAATTAATCCTAATGGATCGAAAATGCGTGCCGATTGGGACAAAATGTGTCTTTTTGTCAGCGGTGAGGTGAGAGCAAGTGCGGGTTTGAAAATGAATGTGTCTGTTGAAGAGTTCCAAAATAATCCTAAGACTTTCGTGCTTTCCTTATCATTAGGAATATTTTCTAAATTAGTGTCCGTTGAACAGTGTTCTTGAAATTCAGCAAGAAATGCATTTGAATTAGAATTCCACTTTCGTAGGTGGAAACCGTGTGTTTGTAAAATATTGGTAATTTCCTTACAAAGTGATATTTCATCACTATCGGTACTTGAACCCGATAGCAAATAATCCATGTATACATCGTGTAGTAAAGTATGAGACACAGCACTATTTTGTGAATAATCTAGTGCAATTTGCTTATGCATCTAGTGGCTAGGAAGGAAGCTGGAGCTAAACCATATGTTACGGTGTTTAACTTGTATGTGCGTATTTCTTCGTTAGGATTAAACCTCCAAAGAATTTGTTGGTAGTTCCGATCCTCATCGGACACTAAAACTTGACGGTACATTTTCTCTATGTCTGCTGAAAAGACTATTTCCGGAAATCGAAAATTAAGTAAAATTTCGAAAATGTCTCGTTGCAATTTAGGACCAACACCCAAGATAGAATTCAATGATTTACCGTTGGAAGTTTTACATGAATCGTCGAAAACGACTCTTAATTTAGTAGTTGTACTAGACGGCTTGATCACTGCATGATGGGGAAGGAAATATTGCTCATTCTGAAATCTATTTAAACAGGTTTGTGTGACCAATTCCATATGACCTAAATTTTCATATTCATGCATAAAATCCTTGTATTGGTTTTCAAATTCCGAGTTTTCCTTAAATTTACGTTCCATAGCATATAATCGAGAAAGTGCAGCTGGTTTTGAATTACCTAATTCAGATTTAGATTTTAAAAATGGCAACTTCACCACAAAACGACCATCTGAATTAATTGAGTAATTTTCCCGAAAATGTGTTTCAACAAATTGTTCTTCAGGCGAGAATGCAGTGTCAGTTGAATTTGGTACTTCTTCTAACTCCCAAAACCTTTTCAATTCGCTGTCAATATTTATTTCATAAATATGCATGTTTGAAAGTGAATTTGATTTCGTTTGATATTCCGGTAGTTTTCCGGATATGAGGAAACCAAAAATTGAGTTTTGAGCAATTAAATCACTTTGAGAACAAGTTATTTGTCCAGGAAGTAAAATAGAAAACAAGTAGTCAGATCCTAGAATAATATCTATCTTATCCGGAATGTGAAAATATGGATCAGCTAACTTTACATTTTTCAAATGCGAAAAGTCTTTCTCATTTATTTTTTGGCTTGGAAGCGCAGCAGTTAGTTTATCTAATACAAATGCCTTAATTGGCATTCTCACTGATGCATCATGGATTGACATCAACTCGATTTCAACACAACCTTTTGTAACTGCGACTTCTGACTCAGCTAAACCCTTGACAGGAAAACGCGCATTTTTTCTTTTAAATCCCAATAAATTAATACAAGATTCAGATAATAATGTTGATTCGGAACCACTATCACAAAGCATTCTAATATTACGTTTTTGACCCATCGAATCAATTACATTTACATATGCAGTTGGCAATAAGCCAAAAGTTGTTTGAACGTTATTATTTTGAATTACAGTTCCGTTTTTGTTTTCATTCGTAGACGCAATGTTTGGTATTTCATTCGCGGTTGGATTCTTTCTTTGCTGTTCTGACTGAAAACTGGTCTCAGAAAGAGACGCAGATGTTGAATAACTTTTTAACTGATTTTCACACAGAGTACTATGATGGAATAACTGGCAATAATGACAACGATGTTGAGACATACATTCAGATTTTTTGTGCTGACTAGAAAAACAATTTAAACAAAGATTATTTTTCCTGACAAATTGATTTCTTTCTTTGACAGTTAGTGCTTTAAATTTGGGGCATTTGAACAGAAAATGATCTGATTTACACATAATACATTTGATACCTTTGTTCACAGAAAATCTTTTAACACTAGGTTGAGTTTTTTCCCTTTCTTTTTCGTGGAAAATTTCTAACGAGGAACATCTATCATTTATAAATTGAATAAACATTTCAAAAGTAGGAAATTCCACTTTTGCTGAAAATTCAGACCATTGTTTACATGTTTCGTTGTCAACCTTCTGTAATAAAATATAAATTAGCCAGACATCCCTTTCACTAGCTTTTGGATCAATAGATTTTAAACCTCTGATAATTTCATCAGATGTATCGGCAATTTTTCGCAAATTAATTGAGTTTGCATTAATCACACAAGATTGTTCCATGAAAGTTTTTATTAGTGATGTGACAATTTGTTTTTTTTTATCATACCTAGATAATAATTTTCCCCAGGCTTCCATATAACTATTTTCTGAAATGGGAATATGTTTAATAACAGAAGCCGGTTCATCAGTTAATAAACCCTTTAGGTATTGAAATTTTTGAATGTTACTTAAATTTTCATTGTTATGCACTAATGATACATATAAGTCCTTGAAAGACATCCAGTTTCTGTAATTACCGTTGAAGGATTGCATATTTATTCTCGGTAATTTAAAATTATTAGCAGTATTTGGAGTACTATAACCTGGCATTTGACGTTCATTAACATTAGTAACTAGCATATTAACAGTAACATTTAATTTCTCAAGTTCTTGTTGTAGTTTGGCTTTGGTTTCATAGTATTTTTTCTCAAATTCTTCCATTTCAGAACTTTTCGGCGGAAGTTCTGAGTCTGCCTTGTCAAAATCAGAATAAACGCTTTCAATTTTTTGAAGTTTATTCATTAAATCGTATTTTTCGAATAACTGCTTATCATCATTAATGAAAGTTGAAATTCTGGTAAGAGCAGCTTTCGCTCTACCTCTACTATTTTTTGCAATCCTAACCTTGTCTTCCATTACGACGTAATGGTGCAATGAGGAAAACCAAAGTCAAACTTGTAAAAAAAGAAAAAAAAAATACTTATCTTGCTTGGTCTTTAAATGAAGTTCGAAGCTAAAAGTATCCAGTAGTATCCATTACTGTACCGAATGCAGTGTTGCAGTGCTGATGAAACCGAAATCTCGCCGGTGCCTCCAAAATCGTCCTGGACAAATAACTTGTTCTCAAAGTGATTTAATTGCTCAAAACTCAATTTTTGGTTTCCTCATATCCGGAAAACTACCGGAATATCAAACGAAATCAAATTCACTTTCAAACATGCATATTTATGAAATAAATATTGACAACGAATTGAAAAGGTTTTGGGAGTTAGAAGCAGTACCAAATTCAACTGACACTGCATTCTCGCCTGAAGAACAATTTGTTGAAACACATTTTCGGGAAAATTACTCAATTAATTCAGATGGTCGTTTTGTGGTGAAGTTGCCATTTTTAAAATCTAAATCTGAATTAGGTAATTCAAAACCAGCTGCACTTTCTCGATTATATGCTATGGAACGTAAATTTAAGGAAAACTCGGAATTTGAAAAACCAATACAAGGATTTTATGCATGAATATGAAAATTTAGGTCATATGGAATTGGTCACACAAACCTGTTTAAATAGATTTCAGAATGAGCAATATTTCCTTCCCCATCATGCAGTGATCAAGCCGTCTAGTACAACTACTAAATTAAGAGTCGTTTTCGACGCTTCATGTAAAACTTCCAACGGTAAATCATTGAAATCTATCTTGGGTGTTGGTCCTAAATTGCAACGAGACATTTTCGAAATTTTACTTAATTTTCGATTTCCGGAAATAGTCTTTTCAGCAGACATAGAGAAAATGTACCGTCAAGTTTTAGTGTCCGATGAGGATCGGAACTACCAACAAATTCTTTGGAGGTTTAATCCTAACGAAGAAATACGCACATACAAGTTAAACACCGTAACATATGGTTTAGCTCCAGCTTCTTTCCTAGCCACTAGATGCATTAAGCAAATTGCACTAGATTATTCACAAAATAGTGCTGTGTCTCATACTTTACTACACGATGTATACATGGATTATTTGCTATCGGGTTCAAGTACCGATAGTGATGAAATATCACTTTGTAAGGAAATTACCAATATTTTACAAACACACGGTTTCCACCTACGAAAGTGGAATTCTAATTCAAATGCATTTCTTGCTGAATTTCAAGAACACTGTTCAACGGACACTAATTTAGAAAATATTCCTAATGATAAGGAAAGCACGAAAGTCTTAGGATTATTTTGGAACTCTTCAACAGACACATTCATTTTCAAACCCGCACTTGCACTCACCTCACCGCTGACAAAAAGACACATTTTGTCCCAATCGGCACGCATTTTCGATCCATTAGGATTAATTTCACCATGTACTGTTGTAATGAAAATTTTTTATCAGAAGCTCTGGCTTACAAAAGGGGACTGGGATTCTCCTATTCCACAAAGTCTTGCTGAAGATTTGTTTAAATTTCAGAAATCTTTCAATGCAGTTGAACATTTTACCGTTCCTAGAGGTGTCACGCTTATTTCCTCTGACACATTTGAATTGCACGGCTTTTGCGACTCGTCAACACTTGCTTACGCTGCTGCAATATATTGCAAACAAATACACGGAAATGAAATAAAGATTTCTCTCTTAGTTTCTAAAACTAAAGTCGCACCTATTAAACAAGTATCTGTTCCTAAATTGGAACTATGCAGTGCTCATTTGCTTTCAAAGTTATATCGTACAGTCATGAACACTCTCAAAAAATATAAGTTTGATGTTTACGCTTGGACTGACTCCAAAGTCGTACTTTCCTGGCTCTCGGCACATCCCCGTAAATGGAAGACTTTTGTTGCAAACCGGACGATTCAAATAATCGAAGTACTTCCAACAAAATACTGGAGGCATGTCCCTTCCAAAGATAACCCAGCAGATATCGCTTCGCGTGGTATTGATCCCAAATGTCTTCCTAATTGCAACTTGTGGTGGAATGGCCCAAGTTGGCTTTTTTTGGATTCGGCTCACTGGCCGAAAGAGGAATCCGGTTCCAAAGAAATCAAGGATGTAATTAAAGCTGAAGAAAGATCTGATCCTATATTTTCATTTCATAGTGCTACATCAAATGAATTATATAGTGATTTATTTGAAAAATATTCATCATTTTCTAAGATTATACGCATTTTAGCATATTGTTTAAGATTCATCAATAGTGCAAAACCAATAACAAATGTCAAACACTTATAACTGATTCCTTTTCTCCACTCACTTACACGGAAACTAAAAATGCAGAAATAATCATAATTCGATGGGTTCAGAAAGATTATTTTAATGAAGACCTAAAATGCATTAAAAATCAAAGATCGTTGCCTAAGAAAAGTCAGCTACACTCCCTCCATCCGTTTATAGATGAAAACAGTCTTTTACGGGTGGGAGGGCGTTTACAAAATTCAGAATTGTCTTTTAATCAAAAGCACCCAGTGATTCTACCTGCTAAACACAAGATAAGTGAGCTCATCGTAAAAGAAAAGCATGTGACTTATTTACATGCTGGTGCTTCATTACTGTCCCACATTATCAAACAATCATATTGGATCATAGGTGGAAAAAAGCTCATTAATAAATGTGTTCACAAATGCATCAATTGCTTCAAATTTAAAGCATCCACCGCATCTCAGCTTATGGGTAATCTACCTAAGCATCGTGTAACACTCGAGAGGCCTTTCTTCAACTGCGGAGTGGACTATGCCGGTCCTATTTCAATCAAATTCAACAAGGGTCGTGGAGCAAAATCAACCAAGGGTTACATTGCTCTATTTATTTGTCTCGCTACTAAGGCACTACACATCGAGGCAGTGAGCGATTTAACCGCTGATGCATTTTTAGCTGCTTTGCGTCGCTTCAGTGCTAGACGAGGAGCTCCAAGTCACATTTACAGCGACAATGCAACAAACTTCGTTGGGGCTAATCGAAAACTCAGCGAAATACAACGATTGTGGGCCTCACTTCCTAAGAACGAAGCCGTTGCTCATCCTTTAACTCAAGCATCAATAGAATGGCACTTTGTACCTCCAGCATCTCCTCATTTTGGAGGAATTTGGGAGGCCGCAATTAAATCAACCAAATATCACTGTAAAAGAGTAATAGGTGAAACGCTACTTACTTTCGAAGAATTGACAACTCTATTGGCTCAGATAGAAGCCATTTTAAATTCTCGTCCGTTATGTAGTGTAAACAATACTGACATTGATTGCATTAATATTCTCACTCCTTCACATTTTCTTACAGGAGACGTGATCCTATCCCCTTCTGAACTACCTCTTACTAGTCCTGCTAATATACGAAATAGGTGGGATCTCCTTCAAAAGATGCGCAAGGACTTCTGCAAATCATGGACCAAAGCATATCTATCTTCTCTTCAAACCAGAAAGAAATGGAAGGACACTCAGCCGAATATGAAAACTGGAGACATCGTCCTGTTACTAGATGATGGTCATATTCCAGGTTCTTGGTCACTAGGGCAAGTGGTCGAACTTCATCATGGTGTTGACGGACTAGTTCGTGTGGCCACGGTTAAAACTAAAAGCTCTATTTTTAAAAGAAACATTCATAAATTAGCACCTTTGCCCATATATCAGGACTAATGCCTGATAGGATGGATGTTCCGGTGCACCGGAACAGAACAACTCAACCTGACTCTTTCGCTTTTGGAACTATGCCAAAGAACATTTAATTCAGTTTGAATAGTCAGACTCAGACGAACGCATTCTTCTTTTGCAAGAGGACGAACTGGTTGTGGTCGCCTATTCTCTGAATATGGGTAAGGTGGCCGGGCATTCTGCTGAGTTGGTGGAGGAACATTAGTGTAGTTAGATGGATACCCAGAGGAATATGTATTTCTTCCAAACATGAATGAAGGCATCATTCCTCTGAACTGTGGAGGTGGGTGGAGGGCGGACCCAGGTCCCATCTGCCCACCCATGCCAGGACCGTGTCCAAGTGGAGGTACTGGTCCCATTGGTGGTCCAGAAGGCGTTGACCCTGAAGTGACGCTTCCAATGTTGCCACTTGTTATAGGGCCACCTCGAGATGTGGAATACTGTCGCTGATCTCGCATATGTGTCTGAGAAGATAATGGTTGGGTTTCTGAGGTCGCTTGCGAGCCGTTCACGCCACTGCCACTGCTCTGTTGCTGGCCGCCTGCCGATCCAGCAGGAGGCTGCTGCTGCTGCAATGTGCCTCGACCCCAGCTTCCTTCGGTTTGTGGTCTTAGACTTGGTCCTGGTCCATACTGAGTATCTACATTTGATTTCTGGTTGCCTTCGGTTGGTGCATCTCCACCAGCTAACTTGGGGAATTCCTGAGGAAAAAATGGCGACTGCTGGCCCAAGAAGTTCCGTTCTTGACCACCATCCTCTTGGTTTGATGTGACACTGCTCCATGTTTTGTTTACTCCAGATGTTGCAACTGTGCTTGTTGTACTTGTTTTCTGTGTAGTTTGTGATAGTGAAGAGGCTGGCTGCGATTGCGGTGATTGCTGCTGATTTCCATTGGTCTCTTCTGTTTTCCATTTTTCTTTGGTGGTACTGCCCCATCCTTGACCTCCACTTGGAACTAGGCTTATATTTGGATTATTACCACTGTTTTCACTTTTTAAACTTGGTAAATTAGCAGGAGGAGGCATACGGCGCCCAGTGCCGACTTTCCCCAGTGATTGTAATCCATGCTTGGGTTGTATAGTAGCTTTAGGGTTTTCTAGACTTTTTCCCTTATAAAGGCTATTTATGTCCAGTGCAACATACTTCGACCTTCCTTTCTCCGCCTTTGGATTTAGCTCCGAAACTGCAGATATGCTGATCAGAAAAAGTCATTGAGTACAGAGCACTGCACCCAGGGAACGGTCCGCTCCCTCGGTCCGTCCAAATGGGTTACTTTTAAATTTAAGAACGATAACGCTTTGGTTAAGGTACAAGGGATGGATGGCGGCAGATTATGACAAATAGTTCAAATAGGTCCAATTTCTAGGGACCTTTCCAAAATGGCGAGTGTAGCTGACTTTTCTTAGGCAACGATCTTTGATTTTTAATGCATTTTAGGTCTTCATTAAAATAATCTTTCTGAACCCATCGAATTATGATTATTTCTGCATTTTTAGTTTCCGTGTAAGTGAGTGGAGAAAAGGAATCAGTTATAAGTGTTTGACATTTGTTATTGGTTTTGCACTTATTGATGAATCTTAAACAATATGCTAAAATGCGTATAATCTTAGAAAATGATGAATATTTTTCAAATAAATCACTATATAATTCATTTGATGTAGCACTATGAAATGAAAATATAGGATCAGATCTTTGTTCAGCTTTAATTAGATCCTTGATTTCTTTGGAAGCGGATTCCTCTTTCGACCAGTGAGCCGAATCCAAAAAAAGCCAACTTGGGCCATTCCACCACAAGTTGCAATTAGGAAGACATTTGGGATCAATACCACGCGAAGCGATATCTGCTGGGTTATCGTTGGAAGGGACATGCCTCCAGTATTTTGTTGGAAGTACTTCGATTATTTGAGTCGTCCGGTTTGCAACAAAAGTCTTCCATTTACGGGGATGTGCCGAGAACCAGAAAAGTACGACTTTGGAGTCAGTCCAAGCGTAAACATCAAACATATATTTTTTGAGAGTGTTCATGACTGTACGATATAACTTTGAAAGCAAATGAGCACTGCATAGTTCCAATTTAGGAACAGATACTTGTTTAATAGGTGCGACTTTAGTTTTAGAAACTAAGAGAGAAATCTTTATTTCATTTCCGTGTATTTGTTTGCAATATATTGCAGCAGCGTAAGCAAGTGTTGACGAGTCGCAAAAGCCGTGCAATTCAAATGTGTCAGAGGAAATAAGCGTGACACCTCTAGGAACGGTAAAATGTTCAACTGCATTGAAAGATTTCTGAAATTTAAACAAATCTTCAGCAAGATTTTGTGGAATAGGAGAATCCCAGTCCCCTTTTGTAAGCCAGAGCTTCTGATAAAAAATTTTCATTACAACCGTACATGGTGAAATTAATCCTAATGGATCGAAAATGCGTGCCGATTGGGACAAAATGTGTCTTTTTGTAAGCGGTGAGGTGAGTGCAAGTGCGGGTTTGAAAATGAATGTGTCTGTTGAAGAGTTCCAAAATAATCCTAAGACTTTCGTGCTTTCCTTATCATTAGGAATATTTTCTAAATTAGTGTCCGTTGAACAATGTTCTTGAAATTCAGCAAGAAATGCATTTGAATTAGAATTCCTCTTTCGTAGGTGGAAACCGTGTGTTTGTAAAATATTGGTAATTTCCTTACAAAGTGATATTGCATCACTATCGGTACTTGAACCCGATAGCAAATCATCCATGTATACATCGTGTAGTAAAGTATGAGACACAGCACTATTTTGTGAATAATCTAGTGCAATTTGCTTAATGCATCTAGTGGCTAGGAAAGAAGCTGGAGCTAAACCATATGTTACGGTGTTTAACTTGTATGTGCGTATTTCTTCGTTAGGATTAAACCTCCAAAGAATTTGTTGGTAGTTCCGATCCTCATCGGACACTAAAACTTGACGGTACATTTTCTCTATGTCTGCTGAAAAGACTATTTCCGGAAATCGAAAATTAAGTAAAATTTCGAAAATGTCTCGTTGCAATTTAGGACCAACACCCAAGATAGATTTCAATGATTTACCGTTGGAAGTTTTACATGAAGCGTCGAAAACGACTCTTAATTTAGTAGTTGTACTAGACGGCTTGATCACTGCATGATGGGGAAGGAAATATTGCTCATTCTGAAATCTATTTAAACAGGTTTGTGTGACCAATTCCATATGACCTAAATTTTCATATTCATGCATAAAATCCTTGTATTGGTGTTCAAATTCCGAGTTTTCCTTAAATTTACGTTCCATAGCATATAATCGAGAAAGTGCAGCTGGTTTTGAATTACCTAATTCAGATTTAGATTTTAAAAATGGCAACTTCACCACAAAACGACCATCTGAATTAATTGAGTAATTTTCCCGAAAATATGTTTCAACAAATTGTTCTTCAGGCGAGAATGCAGTGTCAGTTGAATTTGGTACTTCTTCTAACTCCCAAAACCTTTTCAATTCGCTGTCAATATTTATTTCATAAATATGCATGTTTGAAAGTGAATTTGATTTCGTTTGATATTCCGGTAGTTTTCCGGATATGAGGAAACCAAAAATTGAGTTTTGAGCAGTTAAATCACTTTGAGAACAAGTTATTTGTCCAGGAAGTAAAATAGAAAACAAGTAGTCAGATCCTAGAATAATATCTATCTTATCCGGAATGTGAAAATATGGATCAGCTAACTTTACATTTTTCAAATGCGAAAAGTCTTTCTCATTTATTTTTTGGCTTGGAAGCGCAGCAGTTAGTTTATCTAATACAAATGCCTTAATTGGCATTCTCACTGATGCATCATGGATTGACATCAACTCGATTTCAACACAACCTTTTGTAACTGCGACTTCTGACTCAGCTAAACCCTTGACAGGAAAACGCGCATTTTTTCTTTTAAATCCCAATAAATTAATACAAGATTCAGATAATAATGTTGATTCGGAACCACTATCACAAAGCATTCTAATATTACGTTTTTGACCCATCGAATCAATTACATTTACATATGCAGTTGGCAATAAGCCAAAAGTTGTTTGAACGCTATTATTTTGAATTACAGTTCCGTTTTTGTTTTCATTCGTAGACGCAATGTTTGGTATTTCATTCGCGATTGGATTCTTTCTTTGCTGTTCTGACTGAAAACTGGTCTCAGAAAGAGACGCAGATGTTGAATAACTTTTTAACTGATTTTCACACAGAGTACTATGATGCAATAACTGGCAATAATGACAACGATGTTGAGACATACATTCAGATTTTTTGTGCGGACTAGAAAAACAATTTAAACAAAGATTATTTTTCCTGACAAATTGATTTCTTTCTTTGACAGTTAGTGCTATAAATTTGGGGCATTTGAACAGAAAATGATCTGATTTACACATAATACATTTGATACCTTTGTTCACAGAAAATCTTTTAACACTAGGTTGAGTTTTTTCCCTTTCTTTTTCGTGGAAAATTTCTAGGTAATTTAAAATTATTAGCAGTATTTGGAGTACTATAACCTGGCATTTGACATTCATTAATTTCCCATTCAATAAATTCAATTCTCACTTCGTGACAACGCAAAAATACATAAAAACTCAAAATATCTGTATTAAAATTTACTAATTATTAAAAATTAAATTATTAAAAATTAAGTAAATCTTAAACATGTATTTCCTCGAAAAAATTCCAGAATGGATTAAGCATGATTTAATTTGCAATAATGAAAGAAGGCGTTATCTTTGTTGTTGCGAAGCTTACTTTCTCTAGATTGGCAACAATTCTGCTGTTTGAAATGTAAACAAGCAATGGGCACTATGGCCAAAAATAATTAGGCTTAGCATCACTTAAACAACTTTTAAATTGTTGATAATTCTAAAAATATGGCATACAGATTTACTAAACGCAGGATAATCTTAACCGAAGATAAGAATAACTTAATTCAATCATTTTTAAAGCAAAAAATGCACAATTTACAAACATATAAGAATAAAGAAACTGAGATCACTGAGCCGAATAACAAGAGTAGATATATATATATACTTTTGGTGCGGCCGATTGTAACCAAAATACCAGGTGCACATCTACATGTTATAGCGGTGCGATATACAAAATTTCATCTATCTGAGGCTACTCGTTTTTGAGTTATGCAAGATACGTATGTGTACGTACGTACACATACGCTTCGAAAAATTCTCTTCAGAATTCATTTTAAATTAGTTTTACAATTTTTTGGGGGAGGAAAGGGCCCTTTATTCTGTCCTTACGTACAGATGTCACGCAAAAACATCGTTAAATTGCATTCGATAGCGGTAAAAATTGATATATGCGTTGAAATATGATGTCTTAAACTTTTCGCGATTACAATACGTCCTTTTTACTTCCTTGTACGAAGTAAAAGTACTACACTTGTACTTCGTACAAGAAAGTAAAAAGGCAATGTTTATGCAGTATGTGAGAAAATATGGATTTAGTAGTCAACTTCAAAACTCCTTTATGCATAGTATATATACATATATATGTGTGTGTGTTTCGGTGTGTATGCGTGTGTAGATTTGTATACAAAAGATTATTGCATAGAGTTTCAGCTGTCACTTCAAATTTTTTTATCAAAATTAAATTTCGACTATGGATAATTGCAGTGTTTAATTTAACCCTGTAACTGACATTTCATGAATCGTTTTCTTACTGTGCGTTTTATTTCGCCTCAGTGTTATTTACGGATTGAAATATGCCACCTGCGTATGCGACCATATGCGAAGCTGCGCTATACCGAGCTGCATTATAAAAAGGTGCTGAAAAATTCAATAATGAAACAGCTTTAAAATCCTTCCACTCTGTTGAGTTGTAATAACAAAATTCTAGTTTCAAACTGTAAAGTAGTGTTTCCTGCATATGTAAGGAAACTGCGGTAAAGCCCATTTACGGTAGAACACCTTAAAAGATCTGATAACACATTAAAAGATCTCCCATGGAGGTAGGAAAGGGAGGAGGGGCCATTCCGCGCTAGAAGTGAAGCACTGCTTTGAAGCTTGGGTCACCAGACGGGGTGTTCTTTGTTTACATTCAGAAGCTCGCTTGACAAGATTCTGATAGTATTTCGACACACGACAGTTCCATAGAAATTGAAAAAGGGACACTCTCGCATGAAAGAAACATTCATAGTGTAATGGATAATAGCAATTTGTATAGTTTACTGACATTTACGCAAAAATCACATCTTGGTTATTTTTCGATAACTAACAACAGCGATTTTGATTATGAATTTGTTTTATGAAATTCTAAGCTGTTGCACTACAAAAATATAGATTTTAAGAAAATTGCTAAAAGAGATCTGCCAAAATTTATTTTCTAGAAGATTTGAAAAGTTTGAAACTTGATGGCTAAATGTAAATATAAAATTATGTATGTTAAAATATTTGTAATTAGGCACATAGGTCAGATTAAGTTTCTATTAGAGTAGCGCATGCAAGGGCTATCTGCCTAAAGAGAGAGATGCCATCGTGGAGGAATTTTGAGGAAAAACTGACCTTTGACTGGGTATTAAAAATAATACTTATAATTTTCATTCAAATTATATTCATATATATTTTTTATGTAAAACTTTCGGGTGTATGCTAAATTAGTGTAAATTACTTTACACGAAAAATATAGTGAATGCACAGAAATTAAAGATTTGCACATGCCGGAAATGATAAATAGGAAATATGTATGGGTATTTATGCATGTGCTTGCAAAAAGCATGTATCTGCCTTTGACAAAATACTTAAATATTCATTAAATTATTTATAAATGTATTTGAAATGAAGAATTTATTCACTTATAAACAACTGTGAAAGTACTGTGAAGAAATCTAATGATTAAATGTATCTAATTTATAATGATTATAAATGTTATCTAAATATATAATAAACTTAATATTGAATTGTAAACATAAATTGAAATCCTGTTGACAAATACGTTATAAAACTATTTAACAAGAATTGTTCGTATTGGAAAGCAATCTGTTAAAAGGTATTGTAAAGCAAATGCTATGAGATGCGCACTTAAGAACGTAATAAAGAGTTTTGGAATATGTATTGTTGAAATGAAGGTTAAAAAAAATCTGATAAGTATAATTAAAAGAATTATTCCCTTTACATTTTATAATAACTCAGTTACAAGTTTTAAATAATACTTTAAAAAAAAAAACTTATTTTATTCCCTTTCAGAAATGTTCAGAGAAAGTCAAATACTATTTAATACCTATTTAATTATTAGGAATTAGCGAAATACTTATTTAAGGTATTTCGCTAATTCCTAATAATTCTCTAATTTAAAATGAACCGAATAGAGCATTAATTATAAATTGACTTGCATTTTTCGATTTAAAAGATGCTTCAGAAGCCAAAAAATCATGTCATATTTAAGAAAGTATTTTAGGAAGAAGCTCTATAAACAGAAAAGAAATAATGCATAATTTTAATATTAATAATACAATAAACTTTGTTCTTAATTTTTGTACCTTAACCGAATAAAATCGAATTACCTTAATTTTTTTTCTAATGTAATTAACGAAAACTCGTGAAAATATTTCATTCAAATTAAACCATTCTGAGAAAACTGTCCTGTGAAAAGTATAGCATTTAATTCCGTTCAGAATGAAATGTTGTTTAAAAATATGTTGTTTTCACATACTTAGGACTCTGAAGTGTTGTAGAAAAAGAAAATATATACATTTATATGTATATTTGCGACGTAATTACAAAATATTTACACCCGAACGCGTCAAATCTCATAGAACTCAATGGTAAATGACCCAATGTTTTGGTCACCACGTAGGGATCGCCGGTGCTTCAGAGCAGGGTACGGAGAAACTTGTTTAGGGCGACTCTATCTTACTTCCTACCTCCATGAGATCACCGTGAAGGAAGTCATGTGTACACCATATGACTTCCTTTATTGAGGTAGGTGGTAAGAAGGGGAAGCCCTAACCGGTTCTCCCCCCCTATGCAGTGCTTTGAAGCACTGGGGATCCCTTCGTGGTTACCAAAACATTAGGCGATTTACCATTAAGATCAATGGGTTTTGACACGATCGGATGTAAATATTTTGTAATTACGTCGTAAATATACATATAAATGTATATATTTTCTTTTTCTGCAATATTTCAGAATTCCAAGTATAAGAAAAGAATAGGTTTTTAAGCAATATTTCATTCTGAACGGAATTAAATGCAATACTTTTCACAGAACAATTTGCTCAGAACGGTTTAGTCCAAGCAGGTAGATTTTTGTATTTTTCATATAATTTTTTCAGTGTGAACGAAATATGTGTATCAGTGAGATGTTAATAGTGTTTTAACTGTTACTTATAATCAGGGGCGCAGCCTGAATTTCCATAAAGACATGCTGCTGAACACGAAATGTTTGGAAAATTATATTAACAAATGAAAATTCGAATTACATGTATTGAGAAGTTGAATATTGTTTTTGCGCATAAATATATTGTTTTTAAGGTCTGATTAAACGTTTTTTTATTTATTCATATTAGTGATTCACCAAATATAAAATTATATATGTAGTGGTTCGCGAAGTTCTCTAAGGGCTGACGACCGCTGTTCTAGATAGTGTGCTGAAAACGTTAGGGGAGGAGGGGGGAAACCCCAAACTTGCGTATTTAGGCCGGCAAATACCATAAATATGCAAGTAAATATGGTATTGTTACGAATTTGGTATTTAAAAAGCTAATGTTAGTTCAATTATAAATTAAATGGTTTTATTTCTCGCGCAGTGCAGCGCGTGACGAATATTAAAAGAAAGCTAAGCCGGAAAAATTAAAAATACAAGAGCGCGTGCGTTAAATAAATAAATATCTCTTTTTGATTTCGAGAAAGTGCTGGAAAATTCTAGCGCGTGATTTTAAAATCTTATAAAAGAAGGAAAACATCTCAGTTTGTAGTAGTTGCTTAGTTTGTTGTTGTTTAGAAAACTGTTCTTGTTGATTGTAGCGAATTCGCGGATTAGTGTTCTTTAGCTGTTTTGAATGACGTTCTATTGGACATTTGAGTAGTTAAAAGATAACTACTGTGAGATATTGTAATACTGCATGATAATTTGAGAAAATTTAAGCATTTTTGTTGTGATAATAATAAATTTTTGTTCATTTTTCATCGGACTTGTGCATTCATTTCATAACGAACCCGTACGCACGCAACAATGGTATAGTGGAGTCTGTTTTAACAATTTTACTACAAATGTCAGGATTTTCTATATAATATCCTAAAATAGTAATTTTTTGTTTAGTGAATAATCGTAGGGATGTGCTAGTATAAAATTCCTAATGCCGAGCCATAGGCTAAAGTGTATTCTAATATTTCTGTGAAAATTAAAACTGCAGAAATTTCTCTTTCTGCTTTATAAACTTTCCCTTTTCGTCTTTCTAAACGTATGCTGAGCACGTGAGACGATGATCGAAGGTACGTGTGGGGGGGAATAAAGCTATCTGCGGAGATAAAAAAGGAATATCGAAAGTGGAGGGGGAGGGATTGGAAAGGTGTCACCTTAGATTAGCGCCTCCCTCCCAGAAACACACCTCAGGAGTGATCTCGGGTGCCGTACCTGGATGAAAGAAGGATGATTGCACCTGCTCCGGTAGAATTTTGTTCCTCCCTTTCGGCCCCCCTCTCTTTTTTGTTCTGTTCTTTTTCTTTCATCCATATTTCTTATTTCTTTCTTTGTCTCTTCCGGTTTTGTCGTGTTGTCGATGCCACGAAGTAGTATCGATTTTTTATTTCCGCTACATATTTCCTCTCTGAGGCTTCTTTTACAGCAGGTGAATCTGGCTTGAAGATTTCTAAAAATAAAAATATTGTGGGAATACGAAGCTATTGAGATCTGCTTCTTTTTTTTCCTTCGGAATTCCTGTTGTAGTTTTTTGTTTGTTTATATATTGCTTTTATTTATTTATTTTTATTTTATTTCGTACCGCATGAGGGAAATAGTCTATCCGAAAGTGGGATTGTTTTCAGTGCTAGCTTGTAATCCCGCCCTTCTCTTTTCGAACTTACCTTTCGTTTTGGAAATTTTACCACAGGCATTTTGTTTGCGATATTTTTAGGGCGTGCGCAATTTATTTGTTTATGTAGTATAAGTCGTGTCTGATATACGATTGGTGGAAGAAGTACAGAAATGAATTTTCATCTATTATATGCAGGTTAGGTTTGTGAAATTTTCGTATGTTGAGAATTGCGACTTGGGAGATAAAAATTCTATGTATTTTATTGTTCCTTTTTTTATCTTAACTGTGGAATACGTAGCGGAATGTGAAATGTGTAGGAAAATCTTTTTATCAAACCCGAAAACTGTGATAATGATTTTTTTGTAGTTTTTATTTGTTAAATGTATTTATTAATCTTCATCGCTGTAAAGAAAGAACGGTGAAAAAGTGAAATTTCATTTTCGATTTATTTTTTAATTTTTGCGACATAAATTTCCTGTTTTTCATGCAATTCAGAAGAAATTACTGTTTTTAGAATATAGACGGGAAATACTCAAAATTTAGCATTAAGGGGCTATTGCTAATTTTAATTATATTTATCTTTCTTACATTTATACGTATATACGAGTATAACGTATAAATGTAATTATATGTTATGTATACGTATATTTATATGTGTATTTATACGTATATATATTAATTCATTTAAAATTCTATGAACTTTTTCAAAAGAGGTAACATACTCAGTAATCCATTAGTAAATAAATTATTATTTTATTACTAGGCATCTTTTGCGCAAGTGTTAGGCAATTTATTACGATTTATTAATCTATTTAATTAAATTCAATCTTTGATAGATATATCTTATAAGAAAATGCCATAAAATAAGATATTACACCATTTTTAATATTTTAGAAAGCACATTTTACACAAATTTTATTGTACAAGAAAATCAGCTGAAATAGGTTTAAAGGAAATTGAGCTGCTTGTCTGTGTTAAATTTCAAGTGGAAAAGTACTACAATTATATAAAATTATATTATTGCTTAAATATTATATATTAGTTAAACAAGTTACTAATATTTACTTTTTTTTCCAGGTAAGTGCTGTTTTGAAAGTGTGTGCATTATGAAGTTTTTGAAAATTTATGTAAAGCTTTAAAGTGAACAGGTAAATTTTATTTAGTTTTACTTGAGCATTTTATCAAGAGAAATGTTTATGAAGAATTTTCTCTGTTTTATTTTCTTCCTTGAGTTTTAATTTTTAAGATTTTTTGGTAAATTTACTAGTGAAAGATAAGGCTTTTTTTTTTTTAATGACTTGCGAAAATAACGAATAATATTCGTTAGTCGATGAAAAAATCAATTGAATAAACAAATTACTTTTTTTTTGGTGTGTGTGTGCCTGTGTCTGTCTTATTATTTAAATGTCACGAATATAAATCACGAATATTTATCATAATGGATTTTACCATAATATAGTATGAGAGGAAATTATGCATGTTATAAGATCCACTGAGAGTTGACTGTTTTTTTTTTATTATTATTTATTGTGTAACTAAAATAATTTCCATTCACCCAAATTTTTTGTAATGCGTTTTTGAGTTTAAAAAAATGCATTACAAACAAAAAAATTAAAAAAAAAATAAAAAAAAAATAAACGCAATTGTATTTACGTTTACGTATAAACGTAAATGTATTTACGTTTATTTCCAAAACGCATTACAAAAAATCTGTCAAACACGAAATGTTTTTACTAACCTGTGTTTCAGTAGTTAGGTTAATATTTGTTTTAATGTATGAAGTTACGTATTTCTTCCTTCCTTCCAGCATGCCTTCGTGGTGTAACGGTTAGCACACTCGACGCATATTCGAGAAGTCCAAGTTCGAGTACCGACGAGGGCATTGCTACTTTCTCATGTCTCCTGTTTCTTAATAACCTTGTAGAGTCGTTAGCATTTTTGAAGTAGGAAATGTGAAAAATGAGCAATCCTTTCGCCGGCACTCGAACCTGGATCCTTCGAATACGCGCTGAGTTTGTTACCGTTACACCACGAAGGTATACAGAGAGGAGGGAGAAAGTACCTCAATGACTCTGCAGAGGCGCCCGAACTAAAAAGTGGTGAATAATGATTCTTCACCATCAGGGTTTGGCGATTGGGTTCCTTAATCCTCAGTCGCCCTTTAAAAGGGGCAGGTAGTATATAAGGTATTTTCTCCCTTCTTTCTGCATACCTTCGTCGTTAGAGGGGGGCAAGGGGGGCATCTGTTCCAGGCGCAGAATCCAAGGGACGCCAAACTGATGTTACGACATTTTAGAATTAAATGTTTCCCATCCTTGGCAAGCAGGAGGGGGCGCGAAATTTTCAGTTGTCCCTGGGCGCTGAAAACCCTAGCAACGACTCTGCTTCGTGGTGTAACGGTAGCACACTCGGCACGTATTCGAGAGGTCCAGGTTCGAGTTCCTGCGAGGGCAACTGCATATGTTCCCCGTTTTCAGCATTAAAAAGACCTGACTCTACAACGTAAGCCACGATAGCTAGTTTTTTAAACTTTTCTTAGACTTCTTTTTAAGTTTTGTTTAGACTATAGTATTTTCTGTTTTTCTTTTCTTCCCCCCCCCCGTGCAGAAATAATCTAATATTATAGCCTCTCACTGCGATTTTTAAGTATAAATTTAAGGATTTTTATAAAACATACAACTTGTTATACCGGTGTTTAATTGGGGGCCCACGAGCGGTAAAGTCGCTGAACACTGGTAGTTCGGTCCGAGGTTCGAATCCCGCGAATGGGTTGGCTGCATGGGCGTTTTCGTGGTTTTCCCCATGTGTAACGTGTATACGAGCCAGTTTCCCTTAGAAAGTCCTCCACGAAGGCATCCCTCCCCTTAGGCAGATAGACCTCGTGTGCTTTGCCATAACTCACCACAGCGGTGTTTAATTGTAGGATCGTCACAGGCATTGATATTAATGAGTAATTCCGTCAATTTTCGTGATTTAGAATCTTCCTTGGTTATTCTTATGTTCTGTTATCGTAGAAATTAGAAGTTGTGATCTAATTAAATGTTTTATCTGAATATAGCTTAGATCAAGTCCATGAATTTATCGTAACCAACAAAGAGATAGCATTTGTAGTTTTCCAACGCCTTCAACGCCTTTATGGCTTTTCTCCCCCACTCTGTCACAATTTTGTTGGAGAACGCCTCTGGGACGTATTCAAAGGTCTCCTCCCATCCTCTCGCATCATCAGCGTAACGAACGAGTAGACTTTCGGCTTGATTACATAAGCTTCGTGACACTAATTGCACGGAGAAATTTCATATTTCTGCAGAATTACTTTCATACAAAATTATATATAAACATGCATGCCAACGCCAGGATTTGAAACCGGTCTCAACTAGTTCCCGTATTTTTCATCAGTGTGCCTCCATTTTATATTTTTAACACAAACTCTGGTTGATCTTTAGATTATGGTAACTTGGCGATTATTTGGCGACCAACTCTCCTACAGCAACCCTCTATTTTTTTTCCCCGCCGCCATTTTGTCTTCACGAAGTAAGAACGTGTTTCTTTTCTTTTTATCTACTGAACACTTCTTCCAACAATCGCCGAATTTACACTTATGCTAGAAATTTTATCTAACAAAACTGCTTAATCATGACAAATATTCACACATTCATATTTGGGAAAAAATGCACAATACCATACTCCTTTACGCGTTTTTCAAAATAACACATACACATAAACCATGTACGTCGACTTATTTTTACTTAAAAAAACATCCCAGAATTACACAAAAATGGCATTGCGCAAACTCTTCACCATATGCATGTACACTGCTTTTTTCTCATAAATTAGAAAAATTTCACGAAAATGCATGACAATTTTCTGAATCTTTAAACCCGGTAAAAAGAACATATATGAAATTACCTGATCGCGAAAAAGTATATACCCTTTCCAAATATGAACATTTCCACATATAAAATAAATAAAATATCCAAAAACTTTTACCTCTAAATCATCTATTATATTATAAACGTCACCAACGAATTCATACCGCAAGCATTACAAATACTTAGTGTCAAATATTTAAATTATTTCCATGCACGTTTACTTCAGCTAAAACGTATACCAAATTCCTACAAACATAAAATTCACAAAATAACTATCATTTAATTAAAATATCACTAAACCATGTACACGTCGACTTATTTTTACTTAAAAAAAATCCCAGAATTGCACAAAAATAGCATTGCACAAACTCTTCACCATATCCATGTACACTGCTTTTTTCTCATAAATTAGAAAAATTTCACGAAAATGCATGACAATTTTCTGAATCTTTAAACCCGTTAAAAAGAACATATATGAAATTACCTAATAACGAAAAAGTATATACCCTTTCCAAATATGAACATTTCCACGTATAAAATAAATAAAATATCCAAAAACTTTTACCTCTATATTATTTATTATATTATACACGTCACCAACGAATTCATACCGCAAACATTCCGTGTCAAATATTTTAATTATTTCCATGCACGTTTACTTCAACTAAAACGTATACCAAATTCCTACAAACATAAAATTCACAAAATAACTATCATTTAATTAAAATACAATTAAATTCAAAAACACTACTTAAAATATAAATAAGGACATACATTAAATTAATAAAAATTAGCTTACTATCCTAATTACTTTAAACTAAATCATTGCTTATAACAATTTTCCCAATAATACCAAATAACTTTACTTCCACCTTACATTTAGAACAAATGCATAAAAATAATATCCTCAAATAATTAAAAATACTAACTTACCTAATCTTTTTCAGAATCCATAATAAAATTATTGAACGATTTTTTCTGCGAATTTTTCCTCCACACTTCCTCCGTTAAATAAAAAGCAAAATTCTCTTTATCACAATGCCTCGGAATTAAACCTACACTCATGCACCATTCAACCAATTCTTTTGAATTATCACACAAACGCATTCAAATCTAGAATTCACTTTAGACAGCGCCATACAATCCCAAAATTATTCAACCCTACTTCACACAACACACAATGAAGCTTAATACAAAATAATATACAGCTACAGATATTTTTCCAAATTCCCCCCTTTTCCGATTAAAGAACCGTAATTCGTCCATTAATATCACATGACATATCCCATGATCTCTCATTTCCTTCACACAAAATAATGCATAATCGGAACTGAGTACTGCTCACATTATTACCAAACTCCCAGGTAGTAACCTTTATCGCCTCCAAAATGTCGCCAAACTACCAGTTACCATATTCTAAAGATCAGACCAAACTCTTGCTTCAACAATATATGTTACATTTATGTGGTATTTTAGACGTTCGCCGTCGTGGTACGTTGATAGAATTTAGCATAGAGCTGACCAGAGATGATAAAACCAATCATTTTTTAGTAACGGCCGAGAAAAACTGCTGTGTACATATGACTGGAGGGAAATTTGCAACTAGGTTATTGATTAATGAGTACTTTTTTATTTTGAACAGGAAAGTGCAATTTTGCTTAATTGGTACAACATTGGGGATGCTAAACGCGACCAACAATTTCTATATACGTAGGCTAAATTTTTGATAACAGAAAAAAGAAGCTTAGCGAAGAGACGTAGCTTTCCTAGACAGAGCAAACAGCAAGAGAGTGGTGTGGTAATATTTATAAGCTTAGAAAGTCTATGTTTTAATCTCAAGCAGTGATTGGATAGATGTTTTTTCAGTGCATAGAAATCTTTGGGAAAGAGTGTCGTAACATGCTGCAGAGTGACGGAAAATGGTGCAAAAGCATATCCTTGAAGAGGGCATGTGTTTAATTAAAAATTATGAATTTAAGGGGTCTGTTGCCAATTGGTTCTGGTTAAGTTTATCTGTCAGCAATTTTGTTTCATGTATGTTTCACATATCCAAGCACACTTTGTAAACGTATTTTACAAAACGTAATATGACAGATAAATTTTACATGTTATAACTGAGAGATAGAGTATCTTTTCAGAGAACTTAATAAAAGTGCGTAAAAAAACAAACTCCAGCGAGACAAGTATCGATTTAGGATGAATTGAACGAATAGTATTTTGAATTGGTTTGGACTCTTTGGTTATGGCATAGCTCATGAGGACTGCCTGCATAAGATGTGAAATGTATCTTGGAGGATTTTTTAAGGGAAAATGTCTCGTTTTCACTTGGGGAAGACCACAGAAACGCCCATGCAGCCAAACCAGTTCCAATTAAGTTGTACTACTGTTGTAGAGTCATTAGGTTAATTGGAAGCAGAAAAGATGAAAAATATGCAACAGCCTTCGCCGGGAATCGAACCACGGACCTCTGGAATACCGGCCCAGCGTGCTACCGTTACACGACGAAAGCACGCTAGGGAAATGGGAGAAATACCTTATACACTCCCCTTTTTAAAGGGCGATTAGGGTTTTAGGGGGCCTAGTCGCCAAATCCTTGGTGCGGAGAATCATCATCCACAACCCTTTTAGTTCGGGCGCCACTTGTAGAGTCATTAGGTTAATTGGAAGCAGAAAAGATGAAAAATATGCAACCGCCTTCGCCGGGAATCGAACCACGGACCTCTGGAATACCGGCCCAGCGTGCTACCATTACACCACAAAGGCACGCTAGGGAAGTGAGAGATATATACTGTTGTTCAACCCATCTTACCTACTCAGCCGCTAGTGGGTGAATTTTTTTTGGTAGGCGCTTTATCCTTTTTGCTGTCCGCCTTGTGACTGTAACCATAGACAGCAGTGTCAACGGGGTTCTAAATTAATGCATAAGTGCTATTTAATTTAAAATTTATTTATTGAGAATTTAAATTATAATGAAAGCAAGGTAATTATTTCGTTCTTTTTGTTTAGGGTTGTAATTCTAAAAATGTATGCCATATTGATCGAAAATGAGACGGCTGCTTCTTAAAAATGCCTTTTTAAAAGATAATGTTTTAATTAGCTCGACAACATAATTAAATGGTATAGACTAAACAATTAAATGGTAAAGATATACTTTGGAACAATTAAGGATCACACACTGGAACAATTAAATGATATAGATACACTTTTAAGATAAGGTGTATCTATACCATTTAATTATACCTATTATCTTTCCTCCAGAGCGCCTTTAGTTAAAGAAATTCTGATGTGTGAACTTCTGATATGTGAAGTCATCTTATATTTTCCTAGTTTAACATCTTCAAAACTGCAATCATCTTGTTTACGAAGTCATGTTATCTTCAGGCTGAAACGCTTAATGTTTCGTCTGCCCGCAAATTACAGTGTATCTGTTTGAGTTTTGTAATCCAAATGTGATTTACATCAAATTCATTTGTTTTCTTCTATAAAGTATATTTTTATTTAAGTGTTTGACTGCAGAGAACTTTATCTAAAGGTGAGAAGATAGATTTCGGACTTAGATGTTCTGATATGTCATTCTGTTTCCAAGTGACAAAACCAAAACACTGTAATTTGTTAACAAATTCGTTACTCGGCGAAACATCTGGATGGCTTGGTCTTTTCGCAGATACATTTTCCTGTTAATTTTTCCATATCAAGAAACGATTTAAACCAGGTAACTGTTTGGAATGCTTTCGAGTATAGATTTCGTACCAAGCTATTTATTTCTGAGACATTAAACTTAAAAGACATACCCATTGTCTTAGCTAACAGATGTGTGCCCTTTAATAAAGCCATGATATAATGTTCGGATTAACAAAATAATGCCTTCATTCTTACCATACGTTTGGGAATATTTGCTTACCACAGCACACAAACTAGTTAACGTCTTATTCGGAAACAATTCCGCAACGAAATTACAGGTCCCCTCCACCGTTTGGAGAAGGCATTTCATCGATTGTGTCGCCAAGTTCCTTATTGCCGGCGTAACTTCTTTTCTTTTCCTTTGGGGCACTGGCTAGAAGTAGGTGAGTAAAGTAAGAAGATCTTGGAGGCCCCATCCATCAGTGGCCTGTCAAAGGCCCGTGGAATGCACGTGCGTCCGATGACTGATGACGGGGGTCAAACTCACCTCTGACCTGCTCGCCAGACATGCAGGAGGAGGCAACCGATACATTAAACCGGATTCACTTCGGCGCAACCGCGTTGGTATTTAATCGCCGTATTGGCGGTGTCTTCAGCACGCACCACTAGACACCAGCGCTTTGGGGTAATCGCGGAAAAGTTATTAAGTCACCAAATATTGCCGTAGATACACATTACAATGAACTATGAATTCTTCTGTCAGCAGAAAAAGACATACTGTTGGTGATAGAATTATATTCCAGATTATTTGATGGTTGCTCCCGCATTTCGAGAATGGTGTTCGGGGAAATTTCGAACTTTGGAGAAGCCTCCTTCGTGGAATGTTCTGACACTGCTGAAATTTAACTGTTGTTTTGTTACTGGTTAGCCGGTTAACATGTACATCTGCAGAATCATTAGAATTTTTTGATGTCAGCAAACTGAAGAATGTTTAGTTTGCCGGGATTCAAACTCCTGATCTCCCGAATACGCGTCGAGTCTGCTTCCAGTTACACCACGAAGACATTCGGAAAGGAGGGAATAACACCTTATTCAACTAACAGATGGAAGATCTAAGGCTAAATTCCCGAGAAGGGCGCAGATGATTTTTTTTCCTGTTTTGTGTTCCGAAGGCCTAATATTTTCTGTATTGGCTCACGAATTGAAAGTATACTGTGCAACTTATTATCCCGATACTTTCATCAACTAGGTGGTAGAGGATAATTTATGAACACGTGAATTTGATCGTATGGATCACCTGCCTTTCCTCATTCGTATTGTGGGGGATGTCTTTTCAATAGTACTACCGACATAAGGCCACCGAAAAAGTCTAGTCTCAATAAGACCTTTGAGACAATAACACCTTAGAGACGGTAAGACCTTAAGAGTCCCAATAAGACCTTTAAGAAAATCCTTGAGACTAGACCGAATAAGTGTAGTGTCAATAAGACCTTTGAGACAATAACACCTTCGAGACAATAACATCTTTGAGACAATAAGACCTTAGAGACAATGAGACCTTCAGAGTCCCAATAAGACTTTTAAGAAAACAAGCTTTAAGAAAACAAATATGTGTAGTCTCAATAAGACCTTTGAGACAATAACACCTTCGAGACAATAACATCTTTGAGACAATAAGACCTTAAGAGTCCCAATAAGACCTTTAAGAAGACATTTGAGACAATAACACCTTCGAGACAATAATATCTTTGAGACAATAAGACCTTAGAGACAATAAGACCTTAAGAATCCCAATAAGACCTTTAAGAAAATCCTTGAGACTAGACCGAATAAGTGTAGTGTCAATAAGACCTTTGAGACAATAACACCTTCGAGACAATAACACCTTCGAGACAATAACATCTTTGAGACAATAAGACCTTAGAGACAATGAGGCCTTAAGAGTACCAGTCTTTAAGAAAATCCTTGAGACTAGACCGAATAAGTGTAGTCTCAATAAGACCTTTGAGACCATAAGAACTTAAGAGTTCCAATAAGCCCTTTAAGGCATTCCTTGAGACTAGACCGAATAAGTTTAGTCTCAATAGTACCACCGACCTAATAAGGCGCCGGCAAATTATGCAAGTCGGCTTTTGTTTGAAAACGCCAGAAACCTCCCTAAATTTGTTGGCATGAAGGTGCCCGTATCCTTATGGAGGACAATTCCTAACTCGTAAAATGCAATCTTCTTAAAGGGATGGTCACTTTTAGGACAGTGCACTGCTGTACAAATAGAATTTTAATTTTCTTTGGTAATGAAAATGGCAAACTAAAATCCTACTTGCATATCGCTGTCTTGACATTAAGGTGCTAGCTTCTTCATGGAAGTTTCCTTTAACAAATTAGAAACTGATTTTCACAAGTGTTAGGCCACCTTTATGTCCGCTCACCCTTGTAAAGGTTTCTATGTTTTTGAATAGTGGTGGACTTGTATAACGGTATCAGCACCTTTAGGATATGGTTCCATTATGAAGCGGTCCCATTTTAGGTACGAGGAAAAAGAAATATAAAGAATTAACCCATTCATGTTTGTGAGCTTCTCTGGTATAGTGGATAGTAGATCCATCCACGATGGTCGTTAGTTCGTTTCCCGTAAATGACAGATTTGATTAGCTATATTTCCCTTCCCGGATGTTTAAAAATCTATATAAACTCCTGTTGATTTATGTTTTTTCGTAGGTACTAACCTTTTTCTTTATATAGCAAGCCTTTCTGCTCCTAAAAACTTTCGCGTTAAGGGAATTTGTATCATGCGAAATAAAATGCTTAATATTAAAGTAGATAGCGAGTTAATTTTCAAAAATTAACCAAATTATACAACACATAAATTGTTGGAAACTTTATTATTTGAAGTATCAGAGTGAATTAAAAGTATTATATGTTCAGTATGCTTGTTAATTAAGTGACAGAGTTATTTTCCTAACAGTTGGTTTATTTATTTATCACCATTTTAATTTGATATGAATTGAATTTTTTAACATATTTTAATGGTTTAGTTTTTAAGTAGTACTGTATCTTCTGTAATTTCTCCAGCGATTTCATTTCTGTGATCTTTTCCAAAGCGATTTCTGTATTCATTGTATGTCTTCTCGAACAGAATGTCCTTCGCAATGTATTCTTTATTCGTGGATCCCTGGACACGTTGCCATTAAGGGGAATGAATTGGCGGATATTGCAGCTAAAACTGCAACCACAATGTACAATCTTCAGATTCCACTAGCAGACATCAAAGGGCTTGTCAAAAGCAAAATTCTCAGCAAATGGCAGAAGCAATGGGATGACAAAGTATATAACAAGCTGAGAAATGTAAAACCCACCATAGGATACTGGCCATGTATGGCTAATAGAAGAGAGGATGTCCTCTTGACTCGACTGAGAATTCGCCATTGTCGCCTGACCCATGAGTATCTTCTGAAGGGAGAAGAGAATCCCAGCTGCCCAAACTGCAATGCAGATCTGACAGTCCATCACATCTTGGTGGAATGCCAGAGTTTTAATTATTTTCGCCAAAAACATTTTAATTGTTCAGAACTGGACTTAGGAAATTTAATTGGAAAAACACATCATCGTAATTTGTTTCTGTTTTTAAAAGATATTGGCTTTTATAACAGACTTTAACCTGTTTTTAAAAGATATCAGCTTTTATCATCGATTGTAATCTGTCTCTTTTTACCCAAGCTGGAAGTTTTTACATATGACTAATTGCATTGTTACCATTTGTCCGGCGCAGATAACCTTGACAGGTTTTGTGCCAAATTACAATAATCCAATCCAATCCAATCCTTCGCAATGTGGCGAAAAAGTATCTTCGTTTGCTATATTTGGCATTTTTACGTACTAAAATTATTTCCATGAAATTTACACACAAATATATATAACCTTCCTATAATAAATAATTTTTTTTGGGGGGGGTTACATACGAAAGTATTTTATTTCATATTAACTTAGTTGTATAACATATTTAAATTGGTTAGTTTTCCGTAGCTTTTTAATAGAATAGATGGACTTAAAATTTTAATCCGAGAATTCTATTCTCGAACTTATTAGAATGAAACCGAGTTTAACACTGGGACAGTTTTCTTTCATGAATGTGTTTGACGAATCAACATTTAATTTCGTACACGACTTTTGTTTTATAGATAGCTGAGAATGATGAAAAGAAATTATATGTAAACTTAAACGTCATTTCACATTAAAAGAAAATCTGATGTGTACACCACATGACTTCTTTGTACGGAATATTAAATTATACGCATTTTTTCTTGCATTTTCTTGCATTTTTTCTTGCCACATTTAAACTTATTGGATGGAATTAAATCTACTTCGCCCACAGCGCATAAACCACAATAGAATAAATGCATTTTTAAAATTCACTCTAGTATTTCTTTACCATAGCGACACTCTGGCGCTAGATTCACTTAACAGTATTAATAATTATATAACAGTTAACTTATATAATAATTATATAACGGAAACTAAGTTAACTGTCATATCAACCAATAATTATATAACGGAAACTAAGTTAACTGTCATATCAACCAATAATTATATAAGAGTTAACTTATATATTTCGTTCATATTATAACTCATAATGCACAAAATTTATATCATTTAAAGAATAGAATTATCTAATCGTTCCCACATGTTCTATTCAAATACTATAATAAAGCTAGAAAGATGTATAAAAGAAATTAAGCAAACAAAACAAAAAAGAAACAGTTTTTCACAGACGATTGAGTATTTCTAATTTAATTAATTCAGTTCTCACTTCGCGACAAGGCAAAAATACATGAAAACTCAAAATATCTATACTAAAAATTACGAAGTAAATCTGAAACACTTATTTCCTCGGAAAAATTCCAGAAAGAATTAAGCATGATTTAATTGGCAATAATAAATGAAGGCGTTATCTTTGTTGTTGCGAAGCTAAGTTTCTTTAGATTGGCAACAAATCCACTAGTCTCCTGTTTCAAATGTAAACATAAATGGCCGCCATAAAAAAAAGGCTTAGCGGCACTTAGAAAACTTTAAAATTGCTGATAATTCTAAAAATATTGCATACAGATTTACTAAAGGCATAAAAACCTTAACAGGAAGATAAAAACAACATAATACAATCATTTTTAAAGGAAAAAATGTACAATTTACAAGCATATAAGACTAAAGAAACTGAGATCACTGAGCCGGGTAACAGAGTGGATATATATATAAATATATTTATATACGTTTGGTGCGGCCGATTGCACCCAAAATACGAAGTGCACATCTATATGTTATAGCAGTCCTATATACAAAATTTCAACGTTCTGAGGCTACTCGTTTTTGAAGTTATGCGAGATACGTACGTACGCAAGTACGTATATACGTTCGTACAGACGGCACGAAAAATTCTCTTCAGAATTCATTTTAAAGCAATTTAAAAATTTTTTGAAGGAAAGGAGTATTTTATTCTGTCCTTACGTACAGATATCACGCAAAAACATCGTTAAATTGCATTCGATAGCGGTCAAAATGCATATTTTCGTTGAAATATTCTGCCTGAAACTTTTCGCGATTATAATACTTCCTTTTTACTTCGTACAATTAAGTAAAAACATGGATTTGTTTATTTATATAATTTTATTTTCCGCACCATTTCATAAAATGCGTAAGTGTAATTAATTACCTTAACTTATTTTAAAAGTGATTATGAGTTTCAAATATCTTCTACTGGAATGAAATTCTTTTTTTGGAATGAAAATTGATGAAAGCAATTCTTAATTTAATAGAGGGAAGTGATAATACTCTTTATTGAAAACAAATGAAAATTACAAAGGTGAGGAGTAATAAAATTGTAAGATTAGAAAATGATAAGGCTGTTTGTTCAGTAAAGAAATGATAAGTGACGTAATTATTTTCATTAATTTAATAAATTAATTTAATTATAATTTTTAGTCCAAAGTGGCAATTTGCCCTGAAGGACTATTAATTTCGTTTTGGCATTTTGTGTTGAAAATTAAAAACGGTGAATCACTTTTCAAATTGTTGCCGCCAAATATTAGAGTCCTGTCTTATATTTAAAGAAATTAAATAATGAAGAATCTGCATAAATGTATGTATGTTTCTCGCATTACGATAAAACTACGGTACCTGGAACCATACAAATTCGTAATCTTCCACAGAATATGGTGTAACGTCAGTACACCCGTGTCGGGTTAAAGAAAGACAGGTGTTCTTTTAAATTACTTATTTGATAAACTAAAATAGATTTCTTGATTAAACATAAAAATAACTGATCATTCCAGCCCTAAATCATACAATATCCGCTAACGCAGATTGGACGAAAAAAAGCGTCCTTTTTACTGTAGTTACAGCATAAAAAAAAACTATTGTTCTACAGAAACCACTGGCGTGGTTTAGAACGTAAAAGATGCGTCCTGTCACCTCGAAATCACATGAAGATCTCTTACACAAAGATTTCACTCGTTTTGTTATCTGCGAAGAGAAACATAATTAGTTCCTTGTGTCCGGAAACTGCCAGGGGGTTTTATCTGCAGTCCTGCTTTTTGCAGGTATGGTCCATTTCGTCCGCGAACAAACAGGAAGTTATAACTCAGCACCTGTGCCCGCGGGGGTGCTAGTAGCTGTATCGTCACAATGGACATGTAGAAGCCCTAATTTGACTTTGAAATTTGTTTTATTATCGATTTCGTATTTTGTAACACTTCAACGAATTTTTGATTTACAAACTGAATGATTTCAAAGTGAGCAATGGCAACATTGTGACTTAATTTCTCGTTTTCATGGCAACATTGTGACTTAATTTCTCGTTTTCATGGCAACATTGTGACTTTCCACCACGGTGCTGGGCGCGCGCAGCCATGCCTCGATAAGCGCGGTACACATTTTCAACATCTTTCTATGTAAACATATGCAAATACCCGATGTTCGTGTGTCCAATAACGTTTTTGTTTCTTGCACCGGATGTGACATCAAGTTTTTCTATCGCATTTATCATAGCTATGGATCGTTACAAGTAGAACTATATAAAAACTATGGATCATACAAGTAGAGTTCTCTGGGTATTTTTTTATTTACACCAAGCAACGTAGCTGGTTGTATAGAGTTGTGGTTGTGCTGGGTGTGGTTCCCTCTCTATGAGACACCCTATATAATTAAGAAGTTGTAAAAAAAAAAAATTTTTTTTTTTTTTTGGAAAAACAATGTAAGTAAAAGAAAAGGAAATGTAATTTCATGTAAACAAAATTAAAATAACTAAGGGTTTTGGGTAGGTTTTTAAGTATTAAGATTTTGAAGGACATCCATGTAAATAAACTAACTTTCATGCAATTAAAATGTGATGCTTATATAATTTTTCTATAGATTGGTAAACTTCGCTCATTGCCTCCACATGGAAGTGTTTTGTAAAGAGTGAAATAAGTCTACAAATTTGTAAAAGCGAGGACGAAGTAAAAAACCAGCATATTACTACATTAGAATTTTTGACACGTTACAAAGTTCTTAATCTTGATATTATTATTTAAAGAACTTAATATATTTTCCAAATGCAGCGAAAATGCATTAACTTTATAAAAATTGAGAAACAGTGCCTAGGTTTAGGTCCGGGATCAGTGGGGAGACACGTTTTCGCTGAAAACAAAGTTTCCAATTTTTCAAAGTTCTTACCAATCTTGCCACTATTGGATCATACATTGCAGAATGAAATTAGACTAGGTCTGGAGGTCTGGGGGGGGGGAAGCTGTATGGTAAATGACATCAGGCTGAGAAAAGGGGATATTGGAGATTTAGAAATGATTAACTAATGTTTCCCATAAAAGTAATTTTACTATCATAATTGAATTACTTAAACTTGTTGTGGTCACTTCAATATATATCTGATGAGTGCAGTCTGCTTTGGGAAACGATAATCTTAGAGATAAATATTGTAATTATCAACAGGTACTTGTAAATTACTCGCAAATTCGCCTTTTTGTAGGAACATATGTACACTTTGTATATTGTGAAAATCAAGTTAAGAAGGGGGGGGGAGAATTAAAGTAATCGTGTTCAGTTTTTCAAGGAATCCAGATTTGTTTTTTTCTATTACATAAAAATTGTTTATCACAAATGCTGTTTGTTTTTAATATAAAATAGAAATGCTATTTGTTTTTTACTTCCTTGTACGAAGTAAAAAGGAAGTATTGCAATCGCGAAAAGCTTCAGGCAGCATATTTCAACGAAAATATCCACTTTGACCGCTTTCGAATGCAATTTAACGATGTTTTTGCGTGATATCTGTACGTAAGGACCGAATAAAAGACTCTTTTCCTCCAAAAAAAAAAAAAAAAAAAAAAAAAAAAAAACTAAAAAACTGCTTTAAAATGAATTCTGAAGAGAATTTTTCGTGGCGTCTGTACGAACGTACGTACATATCTCGCATAACTCAAAAACGAGTAGCCTCAGAACGTTGAAATTTTGTATATAGGACTACTATAACATGTAGATGTGCACCTCGCATTTTGGTTTAAATCTGCCGCGCCAAACGTATATAAATGTATTCATTAATATATCCACTCTGTTACCCGGCTCAGTGATCTCAGTTTCTTTACTCTTATATGTTTGTAAATTGTACATTTTTTTCTTTAAACATGATTGAATTATGTTGTTTTTATCTTCCGGTTAAGGGTTTTATGCCTTTAGTAAATCTGTATGCAATATTTTTAGAATTATCAACAATTTAAAAGTTGTTTAAGTGCCGCTAAGCCTATTTTGATGTCGCCATTGCTTGTTTATATTTGAAACAGCTGAGTAGTGAATTTGTTGCCGATCTAGAGAAACGTAGCTTCGCAACAACAAAGATAAACGCCTTCATTTATTATTGCGATTTAAATCATGCTTAATCCTTTCTGGAATTTTTTCGAGGAAATAAGTGTTTAAGATTTACTTAATTTTTAATAATTAGTAATTTAATTTTTAATAATTAGTAATTTATAGTAGAGATATTTTGAGTTCTTATGTATTTTTGCCTTGTCGCGAAGTGAGAACTGAATTAATTGAATGAGAAATACTCAATCGTCTGTGAAAAACTGTTTCTTTTTTGTTTTATTTGCTTAATTTCTTTTATACACCGTTCAACTTTATTATAGTACTTGAATAGAACATGTGGCAGCGATTAGATAATTCTTTAAATGATACAAATTTTGTGCATTCTGAGTTATAATATGAACGAAATATAATACTGTTAAGTGAACTTAGCGCCAGAGTTTCGCTATGGTAAACAAATAGAGTAAACAAATCTGTTGTATAAACCACATGACGTCCTTGTACGGAATATTAAATTATACGCATTTTTTGCCACATTAGAATTTAAAATTATTTCCTCAAATTTCATTAGAGAGATATTTCTCATTCAGTTAAGTCAGATGCATATTTACTCGCATATTTCGCGGCTAGGCCAAAATACATAAAATCTCAAAATATCTTCATTAAAAATTGAAACATTTAGAAAAACATAAAACAGCAAATACAGTTAAAACAATTAAAAAACATTTTTTTACAATTACAATTAAAGTTTATACGCAAAAAAAAGCAATTCGGCCAGCAAGGAAGAAAGCAGATTTTTCGGTGCACAAAATTAAAAGTTCCCTTTTGGTTTCACGCGGCAAAAAGACACTGAATTTCCAGAAAGACTTACTTCACTATTTTGCTCAAGTGTAAACAAGTTTTAAACGTAAACAAATATGGCTGCAACGGTAAGAAAAATTAGGCTTAGCCGCACTTAAACAAGTTTTAAATTGTTGATAATTCTACAACTATTGCATGCATATTAACAAAGACAGAAACGTTAACCGGAAGATAAGAACAACATAATTCAATCATTTTTAAAGGAAAAAATGCGCAGTTTACCAATATATAGGAATAAAAAAAAATGGAAAACTGAGCTCACTGAGCCGTATAACAGAGTAGGTATATATATGTAATAATCAAATTCCATAGTCAAAAATACACTTAAAATTCTAACTGTATGTTCTTTTCATTTTTAATTGGACGGTCTCTTATTTGAAAGTACGTGGAATTAAATCACAGCCCCGTAGTCAAGTTGTTTTTCCCGCCTTTTCTACACGTACAGTTACAGAAAGTTTTACAAATATTTAAAGCGAGCTGGAATGGCTGACGAGGCTGACGTCATTTTTGGAAGCTCCGCCTTTCCAGAGGCTATAAAAGGACTCGCAAAGGAATATCGGGGGCTTTTCTTTAATGTAACGATGCAGTAAACTTAATACAGAAATTTATTAGTAGTTCTTTTTTATTTACTCCGGAGATCTTAATTTTTGAAACTGCTATTTTCTCCTGAAATATAATAAATGGATCCTATTTTTTAAACTTATCGTCTGATAATTTAAGCTACGACTACATCTATGATTCTTCACCAATCTATTTATTCCGGACAAAAGCTGGTACATAACATATATATATTTTTGATGCGGCCGATTGCAACCAAAGGCAGATACACAACTACATGTTATAGTAGTCTCATTATACAAAATTTCAACATTCCGAGGTTACTCGTTTTCGAATTATTCGGGATGCATTCATACGTACGTACAGACGCCACAAAAAAAATCTCTTTTGAATCCATTTTAAATCAGTTTTTATAATTCATTTGGGTAAAAAGAGTCCTTTGTACTGTCCATACGTACAGATGCCAAGCAAAATTCATCGTTAAATTGCATTCGATAGCGTTCAAAATGGATATTTTTGTTGAAATATGATGCCCGGAATTTTTCGTGATTAGTAAAAATAAGTAAATTTCTTAAAAGACTGAAGACTATGATCTCCACTTCTCTCGCAAATTTAGTAAAAAAATCCAAAATGTACTCTTATGCTGTCGAATTGTTAATTAATCTTTCCTGGACTCTTTTCCAATTATTTATTTCTTTAATTAACATAAGATTAAATAATTTCATTCTGTGGCATCACCTTCCGAGAAAGTAATATTTCTGAGCATTGTGTAAGAGAAACAGGAAAAGAAAAATGGCGCTAGTCTACCAGAACTTAAATATTTACTTTCACTCCAGTTTCCCAGAGGGACAAAGGATAAATGTAAACGGGGACACATTAACTGCGAGAGCGAAGAAGTTCGCTTTTAGTTTATCGTCTGTGTTTCGATAAAAGAAAAAAAAAATCATACAGTTTATGCTTGTTGAAGAAACTGTAGATTCTGTGTGTGGTAACTGAAATTATTCAAGATGACTTGGAAAAGTCTAATCTAAATTGCGTAAAATGTATTGCAGTCTTAGGTACTAAAACAAGTTCTACAATGTATGAGTTTTTGAAGAAACTATAGGGATTACAGATGATGAATCAAATTATTCTATTTAAGATAGAATGCAAAAGGCTAGCGTGTAAAAAGCAAATTCTGTAGTACACGCTTATTATGGAGACTGTGTATGGTAAATTCAATTATTCTGTTTAAGGCAACTTCTAAAAGGCCTAGTGTATGTCTAAATTGTATTTTTTCCACTTGTTTAATAAAAAGCATATTTATGTGATATATATATATATACACACACACACACACATATATATATAATGACATTATTTGCTCGCATATGTTTTTGCTACTGAAGAGTCATTAAGTTATTTTGAAGCAGGAGCCATGAAAATTGAGCAGTGCCCTCGCCAGGACTCGAACCTGGACCTCTCGAATACGCGCCGAGTGTGTTAACCGTTACACCACGAAGGCATGCTGGAATGAGGGAGAAAATTCCGCCTTTGAAAGGGGGACTGGGGATTAGGGAATCCAGTCACCAAATCCTGGTGGTGAAAAATCATTTTCCACCAGCTTTTATAGTTCGGGCGCCACTGTGGATTTATTAGGTTAATTTCGAAGCAGGAGACGTAAAAAATGTGCAGTGCCTTCGCCGGGACTCGAACCTGGTCCGCTCGAATACGCGCCGAATGTGCTAACCATTAACGAAGGCATGCTGGAAGGAGGGAGAAAATAGCTTTTATCATTCCAAAATCGAGAGGGGAAAATTACGTGAATAATTTTATTTCTGAAGTTACGGTAAGAACTTTACGAATGAGAAATAAAGTAAAAGTAGTATTCGATAAAATACTATCTCGGTGTTATTTCTGTAAAAGAAACCTACATTCCAATAAGAAAACATAGTGATATTAATATTAAAATAGCTAAAGGTATCTTCATTTCTACTTTCCTGTAACTTGGATATCGCGCGTTCTTATTATTACCTCTGCTACTTCTTAGGCCTCAGTTCATTCTAAATAATTAAAAGGGCTGAATGTACAGCCGAATTTGGCGAAATCATAGACATAATGTCAATTCGTGTGTACTTCGCTATGAGGGGTCGGTTCTTATATCATGCTGGCATAAAATTCAATAGTTAGAAGGAAAAGGCTCGGCGTAACCTTCGCATTTAGTTTGCAATGATTTGTCTTTTTTAGCAAGACGAAAACAATCACTACCTGGGCGAATTCATTTTGAAAAATGTGGGGAAGTTCGTTTTCTGAATGCATTGGGAAAGGGTAGAATTACGCGAATATTTTTAAATCTTCAGAGCATGGCACTAAAACGCTAGGAGGAAAGTTTCAGATAAAGTTGCACGTATTTTATTTTTAAAATATATAATTGTTGAATTTACTGCATGCAAACATTGCAGTAGATTTTGTGCATTCTGGGATGAATAGTTTTCATGTAATTTTTGTGTCTTTTTAATCTGTTGCAATAAAATACGGTTTACGTTTAAAAACGAGAAGCTAATTGACGCTTACTCGTCGTAATGTCGGAAAGTACTAAAAATCTCTCAAATAAGTTCTAACTTATTGAAAACTTATATTATTAATAATATACAGTGCTGTTTAGAATTTTTGCCAATGACATAAATAGGAGATTAAATTTTATTTTGTGAGCACTGTATCCTGAATTTTTACAATCAAATAAGCTGTGAGAATTAAATATTACGAAGAAAATTTTAAGGAAGAGAAATTACTTTTGCATGGAAACTGACTAGAAACGCTAGAAATAATTAATTACATCAAACCATCCCTTCTCAGTTATGTGGATTTGCTAATTATAAATCTTGTGTACGCTATGCCAGTGTCTATTATAGTGGTCGCCAAACTTATGAGATACTGTACCATTTTTAAATCCTACTGTGAGTTACCAACCAAAAGAATTTTTTTTAAAAAAATCTTACATTTGTTTATTTTATATTATTTGTTTATTTATTTGTTTATAAATTTACATATCTCGTAAATAGGAAATTAATTTTAATTAAACTGTATATAACAATAAATGAAATTTAATTTTACGTAAGAAAGAAACAGAAGTGTATTCTTTTATGAAAGAAAGAGTGTGTGTGTATGTTTTTCCTTTGCGCTGCGCGTAAGCTAATAGACCCAGGGCTACAAAATTTGGTACAAAGATGCATCTAGACAAGATCCAGTGCACCTCGAAGCGATTTTTTTTTCAAAATTCGAAATAGGTTTTTTTTTTTTTTTTTTTTTTAATTTTATCTTCTTTGATGAAATCGCATCATTTTGAATAGTTTCATTCTCTTAGAAATGTGTTTTTGGCAACAGTTTTTCATTCAATGCTTTGTATACTGGGTTGCGGAATGTTGAAAGTTTGAGATAAAATATTGCTTATTTTCTTTTGATTTTTTGCGCACGCAACACTCACATCGAAATCTTCTTATTCTGACGCGTATTGTGTCTCGCGAGGCACAATAGAAAGGATTTCCTTTTCTCTTTCTCTCTTTATTAGCTGATGGCAAAGAGGTCTGTATATTTTGAATTATGGCATCCACAAAGCACAATTTTGATTGGTTATCGCTTTCTGAATTTGGTATTTTTCTTTGGAACAAGAGGCCAAATATTTTCAGAGCTTGAAGAAAGCGATTTTACAGATATATCACCTTGAAAATTAATCAGTTTCAACTCCACTGTAGCATTATATTCTTGAAAATTAAATGCTCCGTAACACAAGTAGAGAACTCTTCAGCATTAATCCCTGTAAAAAGTGATTTGACAAACAAATTCTTTTGAAATCTTGGAAGCGATTTTGAATTCGCTACTTTCTTACTAACTGATACACTTGCATAGCACACGTTTGACCTTTATCTGTGTAAAGAAGTAATTGGTTTCCCATTCCGAATGAAGGTGATAAGCTTTTTGCTTGAACGAGCCATCGTTAGAACAGAATTTGCTTAGTACTAATGTGTAAATCAAACTATTCAAGTTAGCAAATGTCTAATACATACACGAAAAACATAATGTGCACAACCTCAGGCTGATACAATCAACTATGAGATGAGGCTGACAATGGCAGTTGCGCGGGAGAAAAAAGCAGTTGTTGACAGCGTCACTCAGTGGAGGAATCAAGGTTAGCGAACCGAAGCGTTAACGCGAACCACCGAAAATGTAGTAGCTCGCGACCGACGGTTTGGCGATCACTGGTCTATTATGTATGCCGTTATCGATTCTACGCAGTGTCGATCTTATGCTTGTAGCGATCTTATACTAATGACGAATTGAAAAACGAGCAGTTTGAAAAGCATTTTTCGAAAGCAATTTTATCTCCAACGCACGAAACTGTTGCCACTCAAAAAATGAGTGCGAAAATTAATATTTTCAGACTTTTTAATTAATATCTGGGCTGATTAAAGTCATACGGAGATGGGAATAGTGGAAATGGCTTCCCACGAATTTTTGGAATCGGGAATAATGTATTTAATGTTTGGCAATGCTATTTTTATTTCATCGTAAAATTTAGAATTTTTTTATTAACAAACTCTAGAGTTTGAAAGCAAGCAGTGGCAACAACTTTCGAAATAAAGCAGATTTTTATCTCCAGCTTGATTGCGAGACTGTTGCCACTTGGAAAAATGAGTGCGAAAATTAATATTTTCAGACTTTTTAATTAATATCTGGGCTGATTAAAGTCGTGCGGAGATGGGAATAGTGGAAATGGCTTCCCACGAATTTTTGGAATCGGGAATAATGTATTTAATGTTTGGCAATGCTATTTTTATTTCATCGTAAAATTTAGTAACAAACTCTAGAGTTTGAAAGCAAGCAGTGGCAACAACTTTCGAAATAAAGCAGATTTTCATCTCCAGCTTGATTGCGAGACTGTTGCCACTTGGAAAAATGAGTGCGAAAATTAATATTTTCAGACTTTTTAATTAATATCTGGGCTGATTAAAGTCGTGCGGAGATGGGAATAGTGGAAATGGCTTCCCACGAATTTTTGGAATCGGGAATAATGTATTTAATGTTTGGCAATGCTATTTTTAGTTCATCGTAAAATTTAGAATTTTTTTAGTAACAAACTCTAGAATTTGAAAGCGAGCAGTGGCAACAACTTTCGAAATAAAGCAGATTTTCATTTCCAGCTTGCGAGACTGTTGCCACTCGGAAAAATGAGGGCGAAAATTATTGTTTTTTCAGAGTTTTTAATTGATATCTCTGATTTTGGCTACTTGTTTTTGGAAAAAAGTGTCCGTCGACCTTTTCCAAGACCCAGAAAAGAATTGTAGAAAGTTTAGCTATAGTAGTGACTGAGTTATTAGAGTACAAACACACAGACTTTCTTCTTTATATATATGGATTATCAAAATTTATTTTTTATCACGTCGACTATATACTACCGTCTGCCCAAATTTAAGCATATGAACCGGGAGACCGCGTTGAATAAGATTAGGTTTTAATTATTAACATGATTCGAAATTATGGATCGAAGTTTTGTTTCTTACCGAGTTAAATGAGGATATTTTTTATGATTCATTCCGTGTTCCTAACTTATTTAAAAAAGCTTGTTAAAAATTCTCTCTCATGACTTTGAAAAGCAAAAATTAATTTTTATCGAGCTTCTGAAGTGTCAGCCATTTGCTAACTCTTTACAACTCGCTTGGAAATGTGAGATTTCACTGGTTAAAACGCAAGTTTCGTCGTTAAAACGTCATGATTGGGGATGGGGGGGGGACTGTCGAGCGCTAGTTCTACAAAACAATGCTTGTGTCATATATCTTCGAGATTCAAAAAGTTTAGTGTATACACCGTCCTAAAAAACAAAAAGAAAGAAAAAAAGAAAGGAAAGAACTAGAGAGGGGGATGGATTGGAGTTTCGCGCGCTTTTTCCGAACTTAAATATTTACACTCACTTTTCCCGAGTGGGAGTGTTGCGGACAGACAAAGACAAAATGCAAACGATTGCCAGTAAAGTGGAGAGATGCTGAGGAGGGGGAGTGTTTAGCCCTGACACCAACCCTACCTCCCACCCTCTGACGTGTCATCGAAAAAGACTCCGCAGGAGAGAGAGAGAGAAAAGGAAGCTCAAGATGAGGAGGACAGTGGATGGGGGAGGCCCGGGGCGGCGGCGGGCAGGGGGGTCAGCCGGTCAGCCGATAACGGATAGGGAGAGGGTGGGGGTTTCCCGGCGAGTGCCAATCCATCACGGGCTGTCATACGAAGCTCTGGGATGGAAGTTATTGCCAGGTTACCGTATCCCACGTCCTGGAGGGGCTGGGAACAGTGGTTTGCGCCCCGGCACGGAGTGCGCTACATTAGCCGTACTCGCTGCGGCGGTTTGATTCACTCGCCAGATTTATCCTTTGCCCGACGACAACAGGAAGGATCCGGAGGGGGTGGACAAAGGAAGGAAATTCTTTATATCTCAGTGTCTCTCTCTCTGCTAAAACCATCATCCTATATATTTTTAGATTATTTATTCCTAGAGCAGTTCCCCCCTTTTTGCTTTGCCTGTTAAAAAACCCAGTCGATGGCCATTAAGAAAATCCATCTCCTGCCCTCGATTCGTGCATGGTGAGCGCTTCCCTCCCTCCGCACCCGCGAGGCTTTTTGCTCATTCATTTTTCTTTCCGTTTGAATTTGAATTTAATGGCTGCTCGCAATGCATTTGTGAGCAGCTAAAGAGTCCCTATAAGGAAAGGCTATTAATATTGTCCACCTTGAATGGCACTGCTTAAGCGCTCTGGAACTGTTGCAGTTGGTAAGGTATGCATCAAAAGTCCGGGGCACTTACTGAACAGATCCATCATCCCGTAAAAAGCTCTGTTCTTTTTTTCTTTTCTTTATTTTTGGAGGATATGTCGCTGGGAAATGGAACGTTTAACGTATATTTGTTTTGCATTATGAATATCTGCTGAAGAATGTTTCTCTCCCCCCCCCCCGTGTTCGTCTCTTGTTGTAATTTTAACGCCGTTTGAATTTGCCGACACAATTTTTTGTATTTTTATTTAATGCTACGTAAACTTTTCTCGATTCTGGGGCTTTACTGCGATAACAAGGAGTAACTGATAAAACAATTAATTACAGTTTCCTTTTTTACGTCTTAAATCATAAACCTCTAAAAAATCCACATACTGTTGCGATTCTGAAAACCGTTTACAAACCAGTACATGTTATTACGTTCTAGCTAAACCGATCGACGTTCTTTCCGAGCCGTTTTTCTCTTTCTGTCCTTTTCTTTTTTTTAATTTTCTATGCCGCTGAATTAAAGAAATTTAAAGCGTTTCCCAGGAGAATTAAATTTCAAAGCCAATTGTGATTAAACGTAGAAATTTTTTAGTCTAAAAGAGACGTCAGTCCGGAATGGTATATTAGCATGGAAATGGCATTTTCCGTCGAAGCATTTAAAAGCGTTGTGTCACTTTTGAAATTCTTGCCACCAAATATTATCGTCCTGTATTATATTTAAGGGTATTAAATAATAAATAATCTGTATGAACGTATGGTATTTTTCTCGCACTGTGGAAAAAACAACGGCACCTAGAGCCATCAAATTCTGAATAACGTAGTCCTCCACTCGAATATGGGCATCTGGAAGCCCGAATTTGGAATTTGTTTTACTATCTTATAAGGTATTTCTTCCGCCTTCGTGCCTTCGTGGTGTGGTGGTCTGCACACTGGGCCGGTATTCCAAAGGTTTGTGGTTCGATTCCCGGCGAAGGCGTCGCATTCTCCTGCTTCCAAATATACCTAATGTCTCTACAATCTATTTAATAATTTGGAAAACTTGACCGCATTTTTGATTAACCATCTCGCCGATTTGAAAGCCAGCAATGGCAACTCTGTATGGAAAAAAATATTTTTAACTCGAGCGTGCGAGACTGTGTATCGGAAATTCTGAGGATACTTTGTTTTTAAATATTTTGTCATTTTGACGTTGAATCCATTTTTTATAAGTCGTAAGCGCGAAGAACGTAGCACTTAATAAATAAAGTAAACTCGCAAGACGTTAATAATAAAAAGACAAAAAGAGTTTTGTAAAGCTATCTTAGTAAGAAAAATGAGCATTGATTTGATGAACTGAGGAAAAAGCCCCCCCCCCAAAAAAAAAAACACTTAATGCTGGATCAGGAATTCTAAACGTATACTGTTATGCTGTTTTTAAAATTTTTGTACTTTTGTTAGTGACTTGTATGTGATGTAAGTGCGAAGAGAACTATGCTTAATAATAAAGCTAAAAAGGCGGAGAAAAAGGGTTAGTAAAAGTGAGTGTAACATCATGGAGATCAGCGAGAGCTTAAGACCTTAACCTTAACAAACCGTTTTGGGCAACTGTTAAAATATGAGATCTTTAAGATAGCTTTGCGGTAAGAAGAGGAACAGCAAGCAGCAGTCTAGCTAGGCCGAGGAGCAGAAGGAAAGTGTGATGTGCTTAAAAAAAAAAAAAAAAAAAAAAAAAAAAATCTTAATTCGGTGTGGGTTGGTTCGATTTAATTTTGATTGGATAATAAATAAAGCTGTAAAATTATTATTAGCTGAAGGTTTATTCAAGTTATTTTCGTCAGAACGTTACGTAAAAGGTATAAATAACAGGCTTAATACATAATAATAGAGCTTGATCTAGAAATGACGCAGTTCAGATGTTTATTATAAGCAGTTACTATTTTTAGAATAGAAAGGGTTTTCTTTCATATATAAATAGGGTAAACGAAAAAAATTAAATGAAGAACATTTTTCACTTTTTGGGAGATATGACATTTCAGCAGTAGCCGTGTTTTGTATGCAGTATGCTGAGTTAGTAAAACAAAACTTGATGGAAATTACAATCTGTGAATGCCACAGATATTGAACATTATACCACCCAAGCAGGCAATTCAATACAGTCTTACAGATCTGAAGCATCACGGTAAAGGCTACACATCTACTACAGGAATTCTGCATCTAAACAAAATATTCAGGTATGAAATTGCCGCCTGGACGACCTATTTGAAGGGGCTTCAAAATTATATATTTCCCCTGACAGAAACAAAGAAACTATGACATGGGGGAACTAAAAGTACACTCTTTTTAGGCCTTCAGATTAATATAATTTGGCCGCATCTACAGATTCTTCCAATATTTCACAGAACAATAATTTAGGATTTAAATTGCATCCTGTGGACCCATTGACCTTCTATGTAACGTCTACTTGATTTACATTTGAAATCCTTTAATTAAACGGATTGTCTTCAAGTGTTTGCCGCCATTTTATATTGATAATTGTGGCTCATTTAAATGTTATTTCCTTAGAATATTTTGACCTTAAAATGATTTCATACTTATTTTGGAAAACTTCGTTTAAAATGTTAGTTGAAGAAGGAGGGTGATTTTGAGCTAGTGTCCAACATATTGACTTCAAAACCTTGTCCGATTGCCAGATTTCCAATTGCTTTCATATTACCTCAAACTTGCTTTAAGAATCGAACCGTCAAAAACTCGGATTCCAGCTCTTCGATCGTAGACCTGTCCAAGGGAGAGACTAATAATAAACGCGACATCCCCCGAAGTGACAAGCGATCACCGACAGCCCCTTTGTCACGTCGTTTGGTGAATGTAATAACTGCCAGAGAAGAATGCACCCTAGTCCCTCCGGCCACAAAGGGTTAATCTCTCGATAAAGGCATCTGATTGGCTGAGGTGGAGGGAGATGACTGGAAGTCGTCTGCCTCGTCCACCTCCACACGCTGTTTCCTATCTCACTACCCGAACAAATGAGAAATCTTTGAAGGGTCAGTTATCTACTTATGTTACCCTTAACTTGTTTTTCTTCTAGGTATTGGATGGGTTGTTGTTTCATGTTTCTCTTGCGAGGCCTTATTTTGGTTCATAAATTTATTTCTCGCGGAGAAATATTTCTCTACAGCGAAATATCTTTTGGGCGTATAATTAATGTAATCTGAATGTTCGACTTCACTTCTAACCACATACTTATCTCGATCTATTGACGAGTTAGCGCCCCTTAACAACTATGTGACTGTCAACGTAAACTCAAGATAAATCATGTGAATGTTTATTTGTGTGCTCTTGGCAGGTTACAAATTAAAATTGTGAGGTTTATGTATTTATTTTTAACTAATAGTTCATTTTAAATTTGACTACTTCCCTTTTACTCTCTTTTCATCCACGCTTTTCGTGCCAGAATATAAATGAGACAGCGAGTGTTTATTCAGATTAAGGTACAAAGAAGTGCTATTTAAGCAAGAGTGTCGGAAGTTAGTTTTAGAGCGCGTCTGCCTATTCCATGCCACGTTGCTGTGATTATTAGCGACTTGGGTTAGTGGCGTTGAGTGTTCTAGCCATTCGGCTTTGTTTCGCCGGGCTTCGGTTACTATAAGCCAGAGCCTTTCCTGCGCGTTAAGCGCCGTTCACACATAATACTCAACGACTCTAGCGGAGCTAACTGGTACATGGAACACGGATCTATCTAAGTTAGCTCGTTCATACTTACTGGAAGCGTTCACTAGCAACAGCCAATAAGCTAGCAGAATATCGCACGCACTTTCATTTGTTTACATTTCGTAGCTGACGATATTTCGCCTTGGATCTTTGAGCTGTAACTGCTCTGAAATATTCTCTTTTGTTATTGGGCCCAACAGCGGCCGAGCGGTAAAGTCGCCGAACACTGGTAGTTCGGCCCGAGGTTCGAATCCTGCGAACGGGCTGGCTGCATAAGCGTTTTCGTGGTAAACGTGTATATGAGCCTCCGATGCAGCCCTTTCAGGAAGTCGCCAGGGTTGTGTTGTTCTAAATAGGTGCGGGTACCGGACGACACCCGATTTGTTATATTAAGCCGTCCGGGTGTCCGGGCCCTGCATTCACCTGTCACCTCCACGAAGGTATCCATCCCTTTAGGCAAATAGCCCTCGAGGCTTTGCCATAATCACATACACAGTTTCGTTATTGGTCGTTTCCATATGCCGACTAGCTCCGTTCTGCGTGAAGTTCAGATTTTTCAACTGGGTACGCTGTCACAAAATGCTGATCGGTTGTGTTGGTTGTGTCCGTTAGCTCCGTCTCGGTGTGAACGGCCCTTTAAAGTATTCTGTGAGCCGTTATGCCAATCTACCATACCTTGAATTTATTATTTGTTACGTATTTCTGTTAAGCCAGAATTGATTGGCTTCTTGTACCCCAAGTTGGTGGGTTATTTGTTAATTTTATGCTTGAATAAAAGGGTCTTATATAACCCATCTTCTGATTTCTGTTTTGTTTCACAAGGCTAGAAGCTAATTCTTCAATAGTCCTTTTAAAATGTAATTTGTATGTTCCAAAGAGACATAGACTTTACAAAATAGTGATTAGTTCCAATGATTGCTTTATGGTCACACAAAAGTATTTGCTCTGGTTGCTAAGACTGAAGTTATTTCTAGCAAGATTCTAATTTTAGAATATCAGTACCTGGCCCTTTACATTTGTTCTAAATTTATAAAACGCTTACCAAAGCACATAACGGATGAAACTTCATTATCCATTTTCGCACACAGCAATAAATATTGATGAGCTAGACAGCAACGATGGGGCGAGATCTCCAGAAGTCTTAAGTCTAAACTCCTGTTTTTATACTATATCGTTTGCCGTTAATTTGCTTAACTTTCTGGTCTTAGCAAATATTTTGACAGGTGCGAAGAAAGGATAAAATGAAATTTAACTCAAATATAGCTCTTACTAAAACTTTAGAACAATTGTCACAAAGTTTCCTAAATTTCCATTCCATCGAATTCCGCATATTTATCCTTGGGAGCATGTGAGCAACCACGATACAAATGCATCAATTTTTAGAGATCATTAGAACATTTCGGAAACTTCCGAAACAGTTATTAAAAATCTGTTTTACGTTAATATTAGTATTGTTGTCCGCGTACGGGTTCGTAAAGGATTGAATATAAAAGTCTATAAAAAGCTAATAAAATTTATACTTATCCCAAGAGATAAGACAAAAGGCTGAAATTTACTCTGAGATATTCGTACAATATCGCAACAGTAGTTATATTTTAAACTACTAATCTCAATCTTATCCGATCTCAACGCGAATTCGCTACAATCAAAAACAAGAACTAAGTAAACAACTGAATTGAGATGTTTTCCTCCAGCTTTTAAAAGCTTTTTAATCCTGCACGAGAACATTCTGGTATTAGAAATCTAAATGAATCACATATAATTACAATACATTCTGATTGTATGTCAGTTCTTCAAGCACTCTCTGACCCCGAGCAGCAAAATTTAAATATTCAAATTATTAAAAAATTGGTGATACAATTGGAGGTAAGGCATCAGTTGAATTTTAATTGGGTTAAAGCCCATATTGGTTGTTTGGGCAATGAGAGGGCGGATGTCTAAGCAAAGGAGGCAACAATGAGTAATGATATTGAAACTGTCGATGTGCAAGCCTCTAGGAGAAGATACATTAACATTATGAAGTGTGACATTGTAGGTAAATGGCGGATTCAATGGGAAAACTCTGCTAAAAATAATATGTTCATGAAGATTTTTGTTTCTGAGGAAAATATGAATATTAACAATGACAATGACTTGAATCAGTTAATTACAGGTCATGGGAGATTTCCCTTTTATCTGAAAAGATTCCATGTTCAAGATAATGATTTATGTAAAGTATGTACAAAAGCAGGAGACAATGTCCACTTTATTATAGAATGTAAGTTAAGCAGATGCATTGATGGAGCGAACATAGATTTTATGAAAAATGGTTTACTTCGGGCGAGAGGAATAGCGCATAAGATTATGAAGATTATTAACAACAATAAAGAAGCCATTGGCATTGTGTGATTCGTGTATTTGTATAGTTGTGTGGTGATTTTTGTACTGTCGTAGCCCGTATAGGGTCATAGGGCAAACTTTGTTTTCCAAGGTGGACCGGGCTACGCCCTAACAAAACAAAACATTCTGGTATTTTCTCGATTTTTCTGGACAGCAAAAGAGCACAATTACGAGATATCTATTTATTAAAATGTTAAATGCGCATGCTCCTGTATTTTATTTTTTCCGGCGTAGCTTTCTCTTCAAATAAGTCTCGTGCTGTATTGCACGGGACTATAAAACAATTTTAATTATACAAATTCTGCTTAAAAAATTGCTAAATAAATACAAAAACCTTAATACTATAAAAGGGCGCAGGCCCCAGTAAACCGAGCCGGCATTAGCCGGCCATATGACTAAGAGGAGGACCGGCCAAACGAAACGAAAACGAAGGAACCAGCAGCCTTGCTGCCTTTCCCACCGAAAAAAAAATATCACATCAACAAAATTAAACTAGCCCCAGAGATACCAGGTCAGAGCCTCGAGTAACAGAAAAAAAAAGTTACATTAAAAAAAAAAAAAAAAAAAAAAAAAAAAGTCTAAGCAACAAACTCAAAAATACTGTTAGCAAAAGGTTGCAAAGCCAATCAATTAAAGTAACACTCACGCAAAACGAGCCTAAAATATTAAAATGTAATAGAGTTATTAAAATTAAACAAAACTCATTACAGACCACAACCACATGCATAGCCCACTCCAAATAAAAACGAAAATCGAAGTAGATCTAGTTCTCAGTTCCAATAGTCTTCATGTTAATAATGTTCATTCATTATTAATATGAATAAGTATTTTCATTATTTATATGAATAAGTAACATTTTTCGCTGATAAATCTGTTTTACGTATAACATTAACCGTATTAAATAACACTCACTGCAAAAATATGCTGAAGACGTCCAGATAAAATAAACTTCTTAAATAATTAACTTTCGCTGCATTTTATTTTATAAACTTATGCGTTATCAAATGGCAACAGAGTTCAGTTTTCGCTGATGGTATTTTATTTCACTATGTAAACAATGAGTACTTCGAAGTACCATGTACTAAAGCAATAAATCTTCGAAGTGCATCGTAAAAAGGTAAAATTTTCTAGGTATGCTTACGCTAAGTTTTTCAAATAACTCTTCTACAAGATCCACATCTCCTTCCCCCCTTACTTGACAATCCAGAATTCTTTTCTAGAAACTTTGCTGTGCTGAAAGGTACCAAATGACTTACTGTCCAGTAAGAGAACGTATGTGGAATGAATGTTATTGGTGAACGTTACGGTCTGGTACCGGAAGTGGTCCTGAACAGCGGTTTAGGAGAGAAAAGCTTTGGGAGATTGGTAAATCAAGAAGAGAGATAACATGAAGTGATGCGCCGAGATTGAATTGTCTCTCCCTTCCGATTGATTGATTGTTTTATGTTGGGCGCCTCCCACAGAGACCAATAAAATTACCTCTAACATCTGACAATCCAAATATAAATTTCGCGTCTCTCTTTTCTTCTTGTCTGTATGTCTATCTGTCCCTGGAGTCTACCTGATGCTGAGGTTTAGATTCCAGTTAAAGTGCAGATCGATAGCCATTAGGTAATATAATTTATTGCGGCGAAGGTTTAGTGCTCTTGAATTTCAGATAAATCGATAAAGATTAACGACTACCGGAACTTATCGATAGTGGACTCTACTTCTCAAAGCAGATACGTTTCTCTGCCGGTGTCCTGAATGAAACGGGCAGTAAATGCTTTTATATGATTTGTGCATTACCTGATGGATAATTTCTAGAGATGCTTTTTCATTTTCTTTCCCTAATTACGCATGAGTTGTGGCAGCTGTAAATTTTATTCACAAAATCTCAATGTTTATTTATTTATTGAAAACTCAATATGCAGATACCGAGATAAGAAATCATAAAATTTGCAAATTCTATATTATTTTTATGTGAGTCAGTAAGAAATGGAAAAATAATAATTTAGAAACGGATGATCTAGTAATTCAGTGTGTATCCGTCATAGAGCAATATCTGGCTAATCTTTAGAATATGGTGACAGGTAGTTTGGCGACATTTTGGTAAGACGATAAAAGTTACTAGCTAAGACTTTAGCAATAATCTGAGAAGTACACAGTTCGAATCACAGATTATTTTGTCTGAGAGAAATGAGAGATCATGAGACATGTCAAGTGACATTTTGCGGGAAATTCCAATGGGAATTTTATCTAATAAGTACTTAAAAACAATTTCGCTGATAAAGTGCAGAATCGCCCATTTATTTGTTTAGTGCTTTTTACAAGAGTAAGAAGAATTGGATTTTTGTCAATTTTCTTTGACTTTTTAAGTGAAAATAGGTCGATGTGTACATGGATAAAGTCAAAAGTGTGCGCAATGCCATTCTTTTGCAATTCTGAGATGTTTTTTTTAAGTGAAAATAGGTCGACTTGCACATGGATACCGTGTATATGTAATTCTTAGAAACGCAGCAGTGGCAAGCAGTGGGTGATTCTACACTTTCTCTCAATTTCGCTCCTAATCTTTGTCATGACTAAGCACTTTTGTTCCATTAAAGTTCTAGCATAAGCGTAATTCGGCTAGGAGATTGTTAAAAAAAATGTTGAGGGAAAAAAAAAAAAAAAAAAAAAACCATGCCTTTACTTTGTGAAAACAAAATGGCGTCCAAAAAACTAACTTTGAATATGGAGCGTATTAACTTTGTGTACAATTACGTTTTTTCGCTAGGAACTAGAACTGAGTTCTGAGAATGAGAACAATTTGGGAATGAGGACCCATTAAAAGACATGCCTTAAATTTTGCCCGGGTAGAACATAACACCTTGGAGTTGTCAAATTAATATGCTGACCATCACATTGTAGTATCGTACTCTCTTTAGTAACATAAACGCTGCTAGATCCTACTAAGGAACCTATCGACTTCTCGCACAGGCCTAAAGAATACCATCACAGAAGAATAGTAAAATAACCCTTTATTATTCTTCAAATTCTGAGCAGAAAAAGCACGTACTTCGTACTTAAAATAATACCGACAACTTGCGGTGGAACTAAAGAATCGTTACACAATGAATTCAAAAGATAAAGAGTAGTGCTGAACTAACGAATTAAATTAAGGTTAACTAGGTTGACTCCACAACCTCTTCGGGAGTTGAGTTTCCAGAGAAGTACTCCCATCCCCGGATTCCAAAATTTCGTGGGAAGCCATTTCGACCATTCTCATCTTCGTACGACTTTAATCATCCGAGATATTAATTCAAAACTCTGAAAACGCTAATTTTTGCACTCATTTTTCTGCGTGGCAACAGTCTCGCACGATGGAGATAAAAATCTGCTCGATTGCAAAAATGTTGCCACTGCTCGCTTTCAAATCGTAGAGTTTGTTAATTAAAAATTTGTAAGCTTTATAACATATGAAAAGAAAAAGCATTGCCAACGCATTAAATATATTATTATTATATAAGGTCATATTCTGACGTCGAAGAAAGCAGGCGATTGCATGTGACGTCATTGCATGTCGAAAACGTTTCGTTAATGGTCAGTATTTTAGATAAATAACTGCTGTTGGTATCTTTTTTGTTTAAGGTTAATATAATTCACACGCTATGTTATTGCCACGTTAGTTCTTTTATTGATATTGAGAAAAAAGTTGTTTTATTACATTAAATTTAAATCATGACGTCATATGTACGCATATTAACCTAATGTCTGAAAAGTTTTTGTTAAATGGTTTGGCAACAAAAAAATATTAGGGAATTGGGTTGTTGTTTTGAAAAAATTAACTGATTTCATTCATATTGAAATGTTTTTATGCATTTTCTTTTCAGGTGTTCATAGAACTTATAAATTTTGCTTCTCGTTAATTATTATTAATAGTATCATTATAATTATACCTGGCAAATCGGTGACTTTTACGGTAGGGAGATTATCCAAACGAAAGATATAATGCAAGAGATCTCCTTTCCTTTCTCCCAGTGCAATTTTTTTCACGGGTTAACCCCCTTAGCTTTGTTAATTTCGACCGCTCAGAAATCATTCGATCCTCCTGGCGGAAAAAAGGAAAAAGAAGTGATTTGGTTTGAGAAAGATCCAATAGAGAAGGTGCTCCGTTTAATTAAGCCTAATCAATCTTTCGGATGACACTTAACGCGTAGGTGTCTTCTGCTTGGGATAGTTTGATAAAATTGCTTCTTTTCTCTTCTCTGTTCTTTTATCTCAGGTGTCAGTAATGAGTGAAATCTTCTTAAAACTTTCTGCGCCGCTCTAGTTAAATACTCGAATTTCTGGAAGAGAATATGAAATTTGTAATTCATTAGGGTCGTTAATGGTTTGCAAATATATCGTCTGAAAATGTTATGTTTTGTAACTTTGCACGAGCCATAGTCGCAGATTTACCGAGTTGAACATATACACTGACATGCAACTGAATTAGGGATAGACATGGCTATGCAAATTGTGTAGTTCTGCGCCGCATTTATGCTCACGTGAGAGCATTGTGGTAACTGCATATATAGCTATGGTTGTTATACTATGGTTATAGTACTGTGATCCATGCAATACTATGGTTGTTATTAATCAATCATTGCAATTGCCAGTATGGGTAAAACTTCTGGTTTATACACCTTTTTTCGTGGGCAGATAGTAGGTATTCGATGAATGGGCCATTCAGTTTCCGAAATCTTCAGAGAGGTAGGATTTTCAAGGTGGGCAGTGTCAAGAGGATGCCGAGAATACACGGATGGTGGGGAAAAACGATTGGGCAAACTGTAAAGGAGGAGACGAGGGTAGTGCGAAACGGCTTAACCGTATTGTACATAGGCAGCGAAGCCAAACATTAGCTCAAATTACCACTCATCTGCATCAGGCCGCCAGTCACATAGTCCATGAGACGCTAGCTTCACTGTATGGGCTTCGGAAGTCCTAGATGAACCAGAGAACCATTGCTCAGTGCATGCCATCGAGCTGCACATCTAGCCCGTGCAAGACAACACAGCGAATTGACTCTAGAGGACTTTAAACAAGTAGCATGGAGTTTTGAGTCTCGATTCCGACGAATTAACACCGACGAGAGGCTGAGAATATGGCTTCAGGCTCATGAAGCCATGGATCCTGCATACCAATTTGGAACCGTACAAGGCCATGGCGACTCAATTATGGTCTGGGGTGTTTTATCTTGGCAGTGTTTGGGATGTTAGGTACTTGCACCAGTCTCTCTCAGTATGATTCGGTACGTAAAGTTTCTCGATGATCATTTCCATACATTTATGTTGCACTGTCATTCACACGAAAACGGAGTATTCCAGCAATATAACTGCACCTCTCACAGTCGCGGTTGGCTAACTGCCAGGTTGGATGAACATTCCTGAGACTTTTCTGTCATGAATTGGCTACCTAGAAGCCCTTACTTAAATATTACTGAGCACGGTTGGAAAAAAGTAAAAAAAGCCAAGCTGATTAACACGTAAGTAGTAACCGCAGGTCCTCATGCGACGGAAGTGACGTCACATGAAAGGGGCGTGATCTCCGCATCTTGGATCACATGACAACCGGAAAGTGACGCAGGTGGGTGGGAAGACGTAGACGGAATGACGTCATGAAAGCTTTGTTCTTAGTCAGTGGCAACGATTTTATGTTTTGAAAGTGGTGAATATCAAGTATGTTACAAGCCAAACTATAATAATTGGCCAAGAGGAAGATTTTCACAAAAATCGTTTGTCTGTGTTGATAAAGAATATAATGCTTTAATTATTTAGAAGCAGGGAAACCGTCTCTGGGAATATATAAGGAAATTTCCCCTCCTTCCAGCATGCCTTCCTGGTGTAACGGTAGCACTCTTGGCGCGTATTCGAGAGGTCCAGGTTCGAGTCCCGGTGAGGGCATTGAATAGTTTTCACACTTCCTGTTTTCAAATAATCTCATGATTCTAGTGGCACCCGAACAAAAGGTTGTGGGCAATAATTCGTCGCCACCAAGATATTGTAATTGGGTCCTCTAATACCCAGTCTCCTTTTGAAAGGAGGTGTATTTAAGGTATTTTCTTCCTTCTTCCAGCATGCCACATCTTATTCAGCTTCCGTGTAAACCCCGTAACGATTCTTTTTCTTGAATCTTTAGCTAATGCTTACTCTTATTTAATTCGTTTCTCTAGATTATGATGTGGAGGTAATTGCAATTAATTTGCAAAGGTATTCACATTTTTCACGTTTCCTGTATCAAAAACTTAACGACTCTGCCAACAGAATAAACTAAAATAAACTTATTAGTCAAAATGGTAGATACTATAGACTATGATATCAATGAAATAGCAAAATTGTGTCGTGCTTCTTTTTCCATACATTATAGCTTATAAATCTCTGAATCATTCTGCTACTTCGATATGAAATTTAATAGCTGTGATATCCTAACATCGTAAATGATCTTTAAATACGTGAAAATCTGAACACGTAAGAAATTTGTTCTTAATCCCTGTAATTCTTCTGCTGTATCGAGGCATAGGAAATTTTCTGAATAGTAGAAGCATCCGATAAACTAGTATTCGATAAGTATACTTATTTAGAAAAATAAAATATTTGAGAATTAAATGATGTGTTTCCATTGAAGGTATCATAGTTGCGAGAAATCTGTGCTAATTGCATTGTCGCAGGTAAAGAAAATTTATGAAATCAATTTATGTGACAGTGCAATGGTTTAAAAGTAGATTTTAATAAGTAAGGCTCTGTCCACACGATGATTTTTCGGTCATAAGGGATATAAACTGAGCTTCGTTGCCAGGCAACCACACGTGCTTACGTTTCAAACACATAAGGATTTTGTTTAAGTATTCTAATTTCCGTCTTTATGCCAACTTGGTATAGAATCGTCCAATCACACTTGAAGCAATACGAATTGACATTCGGTAGACGGTATAGCTGAGTCAGCTGCACATTTACGCATGCGTAACTTTAACTCCCTTAACTGGCTACGACGTAAATTCTGTTACACGGGTATGAACGTACTTGATGGTTTTTACGCCACCAAAGCTTTATGATAGAAAAACTTTCGTGTGAACGAAGTATACCGATACATATGAGAACATAAATTTAAATACTCACGAATGTTACTGGAATGAGCATCATTTGTATGATTAAAATACTCATCTGTGGACGGAGAGAGCTTTCACTGAAAAACACTTTGACCCGTCATGGTTAAACACGTGTTACATTTTTAAGATTGATGATGACTTTGGTTACTCATTTGATGGAGTACTTTTGAGCAGCAAATCGTGATGTTCCAAACTAAACATAGCAAGTCCGGGTCAAACAAAACCTTAACAGTGGTACGCGAGTAAAAACGCTTTCTGCCTTTTTTTTAGAGAGGTCTTTCATGTGTTAGATCACGTTTGTCATCACTGGACGGAAATTGATTGCGAGAGCTTTGACTCCTTTACCGGAAGAAAATAAATAAGAAATTGAGGATGTAGTAGATGTTATTAGAGTATCTTCTACATCCTTAATTTTCTATTTTTTGTGTAGCTGTGTGCTAGAAAAACGTTCGGTTGGCCTAAAGATTTTAGTTAGTTGCTAGTAAATGTTTAATTGGCTAATCTTTGGAATATGGTAACAGGTAGTTTGGCGACATTTTGGTAAGGCGATAAAGATTACTAGCTAGGACCTCAGAAGTGTACATGGATAAAGAGTGTGCGAAATGTGCAATTCTGGGACGTTTTTTCAAGTGAAAATAGGTCGACGTGTACATGTATACCGTGTATGTACAATTCTTCAAAACGCGGCAAGCAGTTTGCGATTCTGCACTTTCTCCCAATTTCGCACCTAATCTTCGTCATGATTAAGCACTCTTGTTCCATAAAAGTTCTAGCATAAACGTAATTCGGCTAGCAGATTGTTGGAAAAAAAATGTTGAGTTAAAAAAAAAAAAAAAAAAATGCCTTTACTTCGTGAAAACAAAATGGCGTCCAAACAAAAACTAGCAGGTTGCTGTAGCAGGGTTGGTCGCCAAATTTTCGCCAAAAAATCGCCAAGTTTCCATAATCCAAAAATTAACCGTTTAATTACTTTCAGATATTGGGGATTTTACTAAATCTTATTTCAGTTCCAAATAAATATTGATAGAATTAAGTTTTCTAAAAGGAAAATTTAACAAAAAGAATAAGGTGTAAATAAATTTCGTTTTTGTTGCAAGTTGTAGAGTCGTTATATTATTTTGAACCAGGAGACATGGAAAACGAGCAATGCCCTCACCGGGATTCGAACCTCGGACCTCTCGAATACGCACCATTACACCATAAAGGCATGCTAAGAAGGCGGAAGAAATAGCTTATAAAGTGTATTATTTCAAAGCAAACAATTAAAAACATAATAGCAAGAAGGACTAAGAATTTCTTTCTCCTTTTGAACTGTTCCTAAAGAGGTATGAATTCTTTTAAATTGAAGTTTGTCATATCTAAAATTTAATTCTTTTTGGCAATTAGCAACAAAAAGGTTTGACAATTCTGTTTTGGATTTGTTTCCTGTAGCTTGTTTAGTATTAAATGCGGAAGTAAGCTCTTTGACTACGAATTTAAAAGAATTTTTTTTTATCCTTTTTTCTATCTAAGTGAACAAAATATGTCATAAGTACGGTAAATTGAGCATTTGGGAATTTTTTGACGAACGGTTTTCAAACCAAAGGCATATGTCCCAGCCGTAGTTAATGGTGAGATACATATGTCCCACACGTAGCAATCAACTTACACTAAGCACACTTATGATTCTGGAAAACTTTATTGTATGAAATAGATTTACATGGTATGGTACAGGGTAAAACATTCTTTGCATAACCCAACATTACACATTGGGCAACTCAAACTGGTTCAGATCTCTATCTTCATATGTATACAAAGATCACAATGGCGCCTTGATTTTCAACTATTGAAAGATGATCTTCAACATTCAGAAGATTCTAAGTACTTTTTAACTCAGCAGTAATTTTTAAACTTTTAGTGGGACATAAATGTGCCGTTAGTATTCGAAGGGTTAATTTTTAGTGGTTAATAATGTTGTAAATAATGGCAGTGGCTTCAAACTAGTGGCCGGCGAATGCTGGTAAATTAATTTGCATTGTTATGAAATTATTTATTATGGCAAGATTTTAAAAAAATCTGATGTGTACACCACATGACTTCCTTGTACGGAATATTAAATTATACGCATTTTTTCTTGCATTTCATTTAAACTTATTAGATTGAATTAAACCTACTTCGCCGAAACCGCATAAACCACGCTAGAATAAATGCATTCTTTAAAATTCACTTTGTTTACCATAGCGACACTCTGGCGCTAAGCTCATTTAACAACATTATGTTTCATTCATATTATTATAACTCAGAATGCACAAAATTTATATCATTTAAAGAATTATCTAATCATTGCCACATGTTCTACTCAAATACTATAATAAAGCTAGAACGATGTATAAAAGAAATTAAGCAAATAAAACAAAAAAGAAACAGTTTTTCACAGACGATTGAGTATTTCTCATTCAAGTAATTCAGTTTTCGACAAGGCAAAAATACATAAAAACTCAAAATATCTGTATTAAAAATTAGGAAGTAAATATTAAACGCTTATTTCCTCGAAAAAATTCCAGAAAGGATTAAACATGATTTAAATAATAAATGAAGGCGTTATCTTTATTGTTGCGAAGCTAAGTTTCTCTAGATTGGCAACAAATCCGCTATCCTGCTGTTTCAAATGTAAACAAGAGCAATGGCCGCTATCAAAAACATTATTAGGCTTAGCGGCACTTAAACAATTTTAAAATTGTTGATAATTCTAAAAATATTGCTTTCAGATTTACTAAAGGCATAAAAACCTTAACCGGAAGATAAGAACAACATAAATCAATCATTTTTAAAGCAAAAAGTGTACAATTTACAAACATATAAGAGTAAAGAAACTGAGATCACTGAGCCGGGTAACAGAGCGGATATATATATATATTTATATACGTTTGGTGCGGCCGATTGCAACCAAAATACGAGGTGCACATCTACATGTTATAGCAGTCCTATATACAAAATTTCAACGTCATGAGGCTACTCGTTTTTGAGTTATGCGAGATACGTACGTACGCACGTTCGTACAGACGCCACGAAAAATTCTCTTCAGAATTCATTTTAAAGCAGTTTTATAATTTTTTTGAAGGAAAAGAGTATTTTATTCTGTCCTTACGTACATATATCACGGAAATACATCATTAAATTGCATTTGAAAGAGGTCAAAATGGGATATTTTCGTTGAAATATGCTGCCTGAAACTTTTCGCGATTACAATACTTCCTTTTTACTTCGTACAAGGAAGTACAAAGGTTTAAGATTTAATGATTTGATCCTTTTTTACTTTACGTTTATGACTATTAAAAATGAACGTGAGTAACGTCTAAAAAAATCTACAAATGGAGCTAATTAATTTATATTGTACTATAAATCTGACTTTGAAGATACGGTCTAGCTTTACGTTACTTTAATTATAATTAAAAATTAACATTAGTACGCCGCAAAAAAATCTAGAAATGGACTAATTAATTTACATTGTACTATAAATCTGACTCAACGATTTGAAGATACAGAACTTATTAACCCTTTTCCGTAGTTGTCAAATGATACGAATCAGTTACGTTACCTTCAGTTACGAATTTTTGCACACATGAAAATTAATCAATCTTTTTTTAAAAAAAAAAAAAAAAAAAAAAAAAAAAAAAAACTGAAATCTTTCAGATTTTAAATTACGTCCAAAGGGGCGTTTTTTTAACGTTTTGAGTGTTACCTTTGTTTATTAAATATCATGTTCTTTGCACTTAAACCATAAAATTCAGTTCAAGAGCAATATCGCAAAATAATGTTAAATTAAGCATATCTTTAGAATTTCCGATATACACAGTCTCGCGAGCTGGAGATAAAAGTATTTTTTTTCTATATAACGTTGCCATTTCTCGCTTTTAAAGCATTGAGTTTGTAAATCAAAAATTCGTTAAAGTTTTACAAAATATAAAATCTATAATAAAACAAATTCCAAATTTGGGATTTCAGATGCCCATATTCGCAGTAGGATTTCGTCATTCAAAATTCGATGGCTCTATGTACGATTGTTTTATCACAATGCGAGAAATAGACAATCATTTATGCAGATTTTTCATTATTTAATTTCTTCAAATATAATGCAGGACTCTAACATTTTGTGGCAACAGTTTGAAAAGTGAACCGACGTTTATGAGTCCGACGCAAAATGCCAAAACGAAAGCAATAGTCCTTCGGGACTGAAATGCCTTTGGACTAAAAAGAAACAGAAGGATTGATGAGTATCTATAATTCGTGATAAAGATATTTATTTATTTATTTATTTATTTATTTATTTTAGTAATTTTCCTCCAAGTTTACAAATTTCATTGAAATCGAAATGCCATGAGATGTAGCGGAAAGCTGTAGAAAAGAAAGAAAGAAGTTTGTAATTATTTACATACAAATCTATGGATTTTTCCTGTGCACGTGGAAGAAAAATTTAATAAATAAAAAAAAGATAATAAGTTGTCATTATTTACTCTCAAGTTTTGTCCCATTTGGAAAGTTTTCGCTGTTTGTTTATTTTTTCCTAAGTTAAGGAGTTTAGTTTAAGTTGCATGGAAGAAAATCTTTGTACAAATAATTGAAGCAAAAGCTATTGTTATTTTCCCGTTCGTTTTTGTTTCCGTAAGTGAGCAAAAGTCGTTCTTTCTCAACATATTCTTTTTTGTCTATATGGCATACTTTCCTTTTTTGGTATTTCCCAACCTTTCCGGATAAAAAAAGAAAAAGGATTCGACTACGGAAATTTATTCCTTTGGAGAGATCACGTGATTATATCGCTACTCAAACAGACCATCTTCCGGGATACGATCCTTTAAAGGGAACCGTCCACGACCTATTTTTCCTCGGTTTATTCCGAAGCATACCTCGAGGATATATATGAAAAGGAACATAAAACATTCAAAACTCTACTCCGTTCCTCTCCTGTGTTCCGGTTGCAGTCAAACGGCGTTTCTTTCGGAATGGAAACTGTGAGCAGCAGTGAACTATGTTTCATTCAATTCGTAACTTTTCTAAGAGTACCTTGTGTAACAAATGGCTGTCTTGCACGAAGAGTCTTTTCGCTCTTTTAACTTCTCGGCAGTTTAAAGACGCTTTAGAAGACGGAATTCGTTTTACATTTTAACGTCGAGTTTGCACAACTGTGCTTCTCTATTAATATGTAAATTAATTTGACTTTAAACCGAATTCTGAACTTTTAATTCAATTCAGTTCCGGATAACGGTGCGTTAATTTGAAGGCGTGTAAATTTCACCTGATGGAAATCTTTAGTCAAGGCTTTTGAAAACATGCTGTGGATCTCTTGTAAGATGGTTATTAGTAATCGCCTAATTTATAAAGGTGATAAAGCTTTGAATTATGAAAGTTTAAAAGGTATTTCTCCCGCCTTTTTAATATGCCTTCGTGGTCAGCACGCTCGACGCGTATTCGAGAGGTCCTTGGTTCGAATTCATGTCTTCTGCTTCAAAATGCATAACGTCTCCACAATGGCGCCCGAAGTAAAAAAGGTGGTGAATGATGATTCTTCACCACCAGGATACAGCGATTGAGTCTCCTAAACCCCAGTCGCCCTTTAAGGGGGCTCATACACCTTAAAACCCCTAATGATTTTCGAATATGTGACTGTAGCAAGAATTAAGGTATTTTATTTATTTTAAAAGCAATTACTTCCATATTTTTTACAGCTGACTACATAATATAGCTGCTTCGGGAACTAGTAACCAGAAAGTTTGTGTTGCAATAAATATTTTTGTAATTTAATTCGCTTTGTGACAAATATTTTCGTCCTGTTTCCGTCTTTCGCATATAATATTTTAAAAATGGTTAATGCTACATACTTGAAATTTAATGGAATTCTTTATATGGGCACTATGTTTTAACTGAACCAAAAATCTGATGAATATTTTAATACTAAAAAATTTCATGTACGAAAACATTACAGATGTTTTTAATAAAATGCATTTTATAAGCTACACTCCGAATAAAATAAAAATGTAACATAAAATTCTTTGGATTTTTGGTTCACAGCAGTTTCCAAATGTTGTAAAAGCTGTATATTAAATATGGAATTAAACTATGCAACAGGATGTTTTAAACTGTGCGCGCAATGTGGAAACATGACAAAAGATTTTGTCACAAAGCGGATTAAATTATGAAAGTATTTGTGGCAACACAAACTTTCTGACTACTATTCCAGAAAACAGCTATATTATGTAGTCAGCTGTAAAAAGTTGGAAGAAATTTCTTTTAAAATAAATAAATTATTCCAATTCTTTAAACAGTCACATATTCGAAGATCTTATGGGTTTTAAGGTGTACGAGTCCCCTTAAAAGGGGGAATATATAAGGTATTTTTTCCGGCTTCTGAGCATGCCTTCGTGGTGTAATGGTCAGCACACTCGACGCGAATTCGAGAGGTCCGTGGTTCGAGTCCCAGCAAGGGCATTCCTCACTTCTCCTCATTTAAAAATTTTTTTGCTCCTGCTTTAAAAAGAAATACTTAATGCCTCTACAAGTTCAAGTGAAAGTAATTAGTATGGATGGTTTCTGGATTATGGTGATGATAGGCTAATATAGTGGAAAATGGGGATCAAAAATTCCCTTTTTACAGTATTTATACTTTTTTCTATTGTGAAAGACACTTTTTGATAAATGTATAAGGTATTTCTCCCGCCTTCTTAGCGTGCCTTCGTGATGTGGTGATCTGCACGTATTCTAGAGGTCCGTGGTTCGATTCCCTGCGAAGGCGTTGCTCATTTTTCATCTCTCGTGCTTCCAAAACGTACCTTATGTTTCTACAGTGGCACCCGAACTAAAAGGGTGGTGGAGAATGATTCTCCACACCCAGGATTCCGCGACTGGGTTTCCTAAAAACCCAAGTCACCCTTTAAAAGGGAAGTATGAAGGTATTTCTCCCGCTTTCTTAGCGTGCTTTCGTGGTGTGGTGGTCTGCACGCTGGGCGCGTATTCCAGAGCTTCGTGGTTCGATTCCCGGCGAAGGCGTTGCTCATTTTTCATCTCTCCTGCTTCCAAAAAATACCTAATGTCTCTACAGATGTTTAGCAAAATTATTAACATGCCTCTTCCCTCTAGAGAATATAGGATGTTTTTTAATGAAGAATAAATAAATACCATGTTTACTTGCATAATCTCTCACTGGCGTATATTCCCCCTTAATTATGTCAGGACATGATTGAAAAACTTCTGGTAACAACGTAAATTTATGCACAAATAGGAGATAATTTTATCTAAGTAAAAAGAATATTATTGAAAATGATAAGTCTTGCAAAACATAATATAATAATATCCATCATCATCCATGTCGCAACAGCCCTGGGTGCGCCAATGCCTTCTGTACTAGATGTTTCCAGTCACCTGTACTAGTAGCCAAACACCTCCAATTCTTAAGTTTTTAAAGATAAAATAACCCTTCTCTACAACATCTATCCATCAAAGTCTAGGTCTACATCTTCTTATGTTACTTGATCTAGCTAGGAAATATTTCTTTTAATATGTTACTACCGTTCATAGGAATAACAGGCCAAGTCCAAATGAGGCGGCTTATTTTGATGTAAAGGGCAACATCTGGTTCTTTGGAATGTTCGGTATAATTCGATGTCGCGTCTTCTACGTCAGATACCATTTTCCTGAATTCCTGTAAAATACTTCTCAAGACCTTGCGTTCAATGCGTTTTTTGTGGTTATCGTTATGTGCAACGTGAATACAGGCCGTTTTCCTTAAAACGTTTGCCTCGAAGGTATCCCTGCGTTGGTAGATATCCCTTGCATTCTTTGCTTTAATCGATTAGTTACTGAGTAGCAGAGATTCTCAGTTTGTAGTCCACGGACCATGAGTAGTTCTCCAAACCTTGTGGTCCTTGTAAATTTGCAAGAAAGGCAAAAAAGAAAATTCATATTAACTACGTATATCACACTACAGTTGAAAATATCAGAGTCTGGAACTTGAACAAGGAAATCGTTGATTAATTTTTATCCCCAACAAATCAAATTCATTACCAGTTACCCTATTTACAGACTTGTGACTCTAATCCAGTGACCTTCAAACTTTGTTGACTCACGAAATCCTTAGCACTATAAGGTTTTATCCGGTAGCTTCAGCCTATCCTTTAAAAAAATAAATCTTGAAATAAAATATAAAAGAAATCTGAAAGCTTTCAGATTTTATATGACACCCAAAGGGGCGCTTTTTTAACGTTTTGCGTGTTACCTTTATTAATTAAATATCATGTTCTTCGCACTTGCACCATAAAATTCAATTCAACTGCAATATCGCAAAATAATTTTTAATTGAGCATATCTTTAGAATTTCCGATAAACATTTTCGCGCGCTGGAGATGATTTTTATTTTATTTATTTATTTATTTATTGCGTACAGTGTTGTCATCGTTCGCTTTGAAATCGTTGAGTTTCTTAATAAAAAATTCGTTGAAGTTTTACAAAATATGAAACTGACAATAAAACATATTCCAAATTTCAAGTTCGGTTTTCCAGATCCCCATATTCTAGTGGAGGATAACTTATTGAAAATGTCATGTCTCTAGTACCGCTACTTTCCCCGTATATGGGCATTTGAAAGCCCGAATTTGGAATTTGTTTTATTATCAATTTCATGTTTTGTAAAACTTTAAGGAATTTTTGATGTACAAACTCAACAATTTGAAAGCGAGCAATGCCAACACTGTACGGGGGAAAAAAAAAATGTTTATCTCCAGCGAGATTGTGTGTCGGAAATTCTAAAGATATGCTCATTTTAAAATTATTTTGCGATATCGCTGTTGAACTGAATTTTATGGTTTAAATGCGAAGAACATGATATTTAATAAATAAAAATTTAAAAAAAAAAAAAAAAAAAAAAAAAAAACACACGCACACACACACACACAAAACGTTAAAAAAAAACGCCCCTTTGGGCATAATGTAAAATCTGAAAGCTTTCAGATTTATATATATATATATTTGTTTTAGAATTTTTATTTTGACCGCGAACCTTCAAAATTTAACTCGCGGAACTTCCAGTCCCAGCGAAACACAGATTGAAGGTCACCGTTTTAGGCTTAGCTACAAAAGAGGGCTTTAAAGCATTGTGACTGTGAAAAATTGTATTTCTTACTTAGCATACATTCAATTATGCTAGAATCGGCAGGCTCATCGGACTTCTTAATATGACTGCCACACCATTTGCGTAATTTGTAGTTATTAAGATAAAGCTTATCCAAGCTGTAATAGCTTTGTTGTATTAAAAGCAAATATAAATTTTCTTCTATTAACTTAATTATTTAATATCATAATAATAATTTTATAGTGAATTATTATATAATAATATAATAATTCACTATAAAATTAAATAAATGTTATTTATTATATTCAAAATTTTAAATATACTGTCAGTAATATATGTTAAAAATTTTTTTTTCGAACTGGACAAGAGTCTGCAAAAGATTCTAATTTATAAAAGTGGTCCCCTCTTGAAAAAATATGAAACACTCGTGAGTTGGAGGAAAACCAGAAAAAACTCTCTGACGCTGTGACCTGAACTCGTAACCAACTACTAGCATTAAGCGGTTTACTTAGTTGGTTGCTTGGAAGGTTTGCCACTTTCATTATTTCACCAAGTAAAAATGTTCTTTGTTGCTTAGAAAATGTTTCAAGAAGTGAATGTTAGAGTAGAAGACTCATTCTCCACTATGACAATGCAGGTTGTCCTTAAGCAAGATTGACAATAGAGTTTCTTGGACAAAAACACATCAGAGTGATAGAACATCCACCCTATTCATCCGATCTAGCTATGTTGTGACTCTTGGGTATTTTTTAATCTAAACAAGTAATATAATTTTTTTAAACCTATTCCTACTTCGTTCAACAAAGAAAAATTTTATTTTTGTTACATTTTGTCGATTGTACGCGGTGAACTACGCATATGAATAACTACGCACAAGTTACTTAACCATTTGCGGCACAGTGTGTCCGGTCTGAACTCACCTGAAAACTTCCTTCTGTACGCACAGAAAAATTGAATGAAAAAGGATTTATAGGTTACTATAGGTTACTCTGAACCTTCTTTATTTATAGTAGATGGCAGCTCAACACAAACCGGTTCATATATTTTAGCCATGTTTAGTTTTTTTTAAGACCCTCATTTTTCAAAGAAATCTTCCAGATTTTTTTAGGGTATAAAAGGAAATGTTTGAAATGAAATTTCTATGTTATTTTTTTGGCTGTATGCTAATCTCCTTATTCTATATTAGTTTTAAATTTTTACCTTGAAATCTTGCTTAAAATCAAACGGCGAACCCTAGGTGTGTCCAGACCGGGCTCACCGATAATCTAGGGCAACTGTCTGTATTCTTTGTTTCTCCGCATCTCATCGGTCAGTGACAACAATGCTTGTTTCAGCACTCTTTTCGAAGCTCGTAGACAATTCAATCAGTGTGCCACTTTGGGCACATCCACAGAATTAAAACGATAAGTGACATAACGACTTCACAAAATTTTATTTGTGTACTCCTCTAGGCCTAATTAGACTGCCTACCTTTTTTTTAAATATGAAAACTTCAAAACTCCGACTTTAAAAGGTAGCATGCCGGAAAGGATTAAATCTTGGGAGATCTTGTTAAGATAATATTGTATAAGATTTTATCGTAAACTTGCATTCAATAAAGACTTTATTATCATTTTCGCAAGTTCTGTCACATAATGTGTTGATGGCTCTTTCGAATGTAACGATTTGTGCATTTGTGCTTGTGAGTGCTGACTATGTTGTCTTTCTTCGCGAGCTTCGCATTGTTCTTGAGTTTCATTTGCTATTGTTAGTGCTACATTATGGGACATTACATCCGCTTCATCGAACTCTATAAAACTACAATTCTTTAATTCCATACACTTGAAAAATCTTTAGAACTCTGTCTTACTGTTGCCACTTATTTTTGTTAAATATTACAATCCCATTGATTACAGTCATGTGCTATTATTTATAAGTTATTATAAAATTAATTTTTACAGCTCGTGAGAATTCCTAATAAACGGTGATTATTTGTAAGTCTTGTAATATATTTATTTAATAAAAACAGCGTATCTTTAGTTCGGATAAACGGGAATCAATAAGTAGGAATGGACTTGATATTATACGCCAGAATATATACGGTACGTATTGTTACGAAATGCACAGGCGCGGTAAGCTGGCTTCCCCGCAAAGCATTTTAGGGTTGCCATAAAATGGAAAAGAAGGGCAGGGTTGCCACATTTGGCGAGAAATCTCCGATTTGGCGACAAAATTGGCGATATTCCATGGACTGTTGGAGAACCTTCTGGAACGAATTCTGTAATCATTTGAAGAATTCTGTAATCATTTGAATTCTTACCGGTTTAGTCCAGAATGTTCCCGAACACAAGCCGAAAGCTATATAAACCCTGCTGGTCCGCAGTCAGTTAGTGTGTGTGCCTTATCTAGCGAGCTGATAGTCATTGAGCGAGTGTCTCGAAGTCTAGCGCCGAGTTGGTCGTCGAGTGCATCGAGAGAGTCTTTTAGTGCATCGCGAATTAGTGCTTCGTCGAGTTTTGTCTTAGACTATGCTGAGTCGAGAGCTATACTCTTGTGTATCGTCGAGTGCATCACGTGGAGAGTCTCGAGAGTACGTGGAGTTCCGAGAACGACCAAACAGAGTCGGAAGCTGTACTCTGGTGCTTTGCGGTGAAGCTGTCTCCACCGTTATTGCCTGACAATGTGAAGGCTGTGTCGTTGAACGTGTCAGCGTGTTTCTAACAGTTCGACGACTGAAAACGTGATTTTGGAGCTGTCCTGAGAATATTGGTAAATAATGTGTGTTTCGATACTTATCAAGTGTCGTCGTTGTTCACTTCAAATCCACACCAACCCCGTACGAACGTGAAGGAAGAAAATAACATAACAACTGGTGTCAGAAGTGGGATTCGAACCCACGCCCACATTCGTGGACCATTTCCTAACAGTATCTTTTAGTAAAATAATCAATGAAAAATCTGTTTCATGATGTTATGGAAGAAAATTAATTCACTGCCCTACAGTATATCGGAACTATTTGTACTAGGGTAGTGTTGGTACTAAAAAAGGAGTTGAAAATTACAAGTTTTGTTAAGAGTGATTAGCTTTATTTAATATTGATTCCTGTTATTCGTGCAACTATTTTATAAATCGTGCGAAGACAATGCACATTAATATATCACCGTTTTTACTTCTATGAAATGTTAACATTTTTCGCTGATTGTAATCTCTTTTTCTTCCACAAATTCTTTTGTGGGTCCATTTCTTTCGGAAAGTGATGGAAATGGACCAAGAAAAAACGATAAAACTTCAGTTGACGCGCCAAGAAAATATTGTTTGTCTTTCTGATGTCGTTGTACGTTTGTATTTTATACGACACTGTGTCTCTGCAATGGTCATATATTATCCGGAGATAGAGTTTTAAATTGTTCTTAAAGTTGGCAACACTAATAAATCAACGGTAGTCAGAAAAAGAACGGGTAAGACACAAGTGAGATAAAACATCTTTTGCTTTGGAATCTTTCTGAGAAAATTTTAGTACATTTTGGATTGAGGTATCCTCAACCAGTTCTCTTGAGACACAGGCTTTTCTTTTCAGAGTTTCAGAAGTCTTACTAAAATTATAATTTGCTGGATTAAGCTTGAAAGAGGTTTAACAGAAGATAAAAAAATTCATATATATGTAACAGATTTGGTAGATGGCTGTAATAGGTTGGAGTAAATGTAACTTAAGGTTTCGAAAAATACAAATTAAAAAATCTGATGTGTACACCACATGACTTCCTTGTGCGGAATATTAAATTATACGCATTTTTTCTTGCATTTTATTTAAACTTATTGGATTGAATTAAATCTACTTCGCCAACAGCGCATAAACCACAATAGAATAAATGCATTCTTTAAAATTCACTCTATTTGTTTACCATAGCGACACTCTGGCGCTAGGTTCACTTAACAGTATTATATTTAGTTCATATTATAACTCAGAATGCGCAAAATTTATATCATTTAAAGAATTATCTAATCGTTGCCACATGTTCTATTCAAATACTATAATAAAGCTAGAACGATGTATAAAAGAAATTAAGCAAACAAAACAGAAAAGAAACAGTTTTTCAGAGACGATTGAGTATTTCTCATTCAATTAATTCAGTTCTCACTTCGCGACAAGTCAAAATATCTGTGTTAAAAATTACGAAGTAATTCTTAAACACTTATTTCCTTGAAAAAATTCCAAAAAGGATTAAGCATGATTTAATTTGCAATAATAAATGAAATTTCCGCATGTGTAACGTGTATACGAGCCAGTTTCCCTTAGAAAGTCCTCCACTAAGGCATCCCTTTCCTTAGGCAGATAGCCCTAAGTCTGCTTTGCCGTATTCTCAATACACAAAATACACACTCAGATGTAAACAAGCAATAACCGCCATCCAAAAAATTATTAAGCTTAGCAGCACTTAAACAAATTTAAAATTGTTGATAATTCTAAAAATATTGCATAAAGATATACTAAAAGAATAAAAACCTTAACCGGAAGATAAGAACAACATAATTCAATCATTTTTAAAGCAAAAAATGTACAATTTACAAACATATAAGAGTAAAGAAACTGAGATCACTGAGCCAGGTAACAGAGTGGATATATATATAAATATATTTATATTTTGGTGCGGCCGATTGCAACCAAAATACGAGGTGCACATCTACATGTTATAGCAGTCCTCTATAGAAAATTTCAACCTTCTGAGGCTACTCGATTTTGAGTTATTCGAGATACGTACGTACGTACGTACATACGTTCGTATAGACGCCACGAAAAATTATCTTCAGAATTCATTTTAAAGCAGTTTTATAATTTTATTCTTTCCTTACGTACAGATATCACTCAAATGGATATTTTCGTTGAAATATGCTGCCTGAAACTTTTCGCGATTATAATACTTCCTTTTTACTTCGTACAAGAAAGTAAAAAACTAATCGGAAAAGATTCTACGAATTTTATTTGGATTAAACCTAAATTTCGAAATGTGAAAAAAAGGAATCAAGTAAGTTTAATAAACGAAAAGATGTTAATGAATATATACTAATTTCAATTAACATTGAGGAGCTAAAATTCTGAGAGCCAAATTTTTTAAAAATTCCTCGTGAGCTTGTTCCGAAAAACTTCGCATTTAGGCCTAATTTGAGTCTTAGAATCGAAATATGGGGAACAAAATCGGTGTGTCATTTCAGAAAAGTCCCATTTTGTGTCAAAATCCTCTGTCAGGACAATGCTATAACATAAAACGTACCCTAAGTCCCACTTTAGAGACATGAAAAATACAGGTTAAATTTTGTCAGTCGGCCCAGTAGAACTGTAGATACAGAACTGTCCCTTTTTTGTATGTGTGCAGAATGTAAACATACCTCTGTGTTTGCATTTTGCTCATTTCATTATTCAAATAATTTCCTCTCACACATATCAGAACTTGGTGAATATATATTCGTAGTAAAAATTCCGTTATTTATCATGCATAGAATCGACAACTTGACTAGCTAAATTTTGAAATTAGTAAACATAATTTTGCAGTAAAAAGAATAAAAGCAGACGAAAATTGTGTATTAAGACTTTTTGAGAAATAATTCACTACGTAAAAAATTATAGAGTCTCGTGTTCTTTGGCAACATAAACAAACGAGCTGTAAAAAGACTGTAGAAGAACTATCCTCAGGTTTTAGAATATAAACTAAGTCAGAAGAAGGGTGTAGTAAATGACCCTTATTCAATCACAAAGAGTTTCACAGACGATCGTACTTGTGTTTACATAAGCCAACGCTTCTGGCTTAACAAGTAATGTTGAACTTAAAATAAAATGCGTAACGGGTCACAAGATAATTTAATCGTGCAGGAAAGCTCTGACTCGTAGAAGTAGGAGGAACAAGCTTGATGGATAGAAGCACTCACCACCACAGAATCAAATCGTTGTTAAGTCTAAGTAATGACGTGTCCTTCAGGTAGGCATAGTACGCTCTAAAATCACCTTCCGAAACTTCTTTCTCCCTTAATTTGAGTAATCGCTCGCTAACTGATTAACATTCCGGCAGGAAAGCGTTGCTGAAAAGTTGCTTTAACTCAAAATTAACTATTAGTCAAAATAAATGAATCTTCACAAACTGAGTGGCGTTATACATGGTGATTATAATTAAAGTGACCCTATTCAAACCACGCTAGAGCCCGTTTTACTTATTGAATTTTGGTGTATTTGGTATGTTATATGGACACATGGGGAAACGATTTCTGCAATAAAAATAGTTCAAATTTTGATCACCAGGGGGAATTGTGACGCCTAAAGAAGGACAAAAAGTCTGTCAGAATCACTAAAATTTATTCAGTTACAGAATGGTTAACATTCCGGCAGGAAAGCGTTGCTGAAAAGTTGCTTTAACTCAAAATTAACTATTAGTCAAGATAAATGAATCTTCGCAAACTGAGTGGCGTTATACATGGTGGTTGTAATTAAAGTGACCCTATTCAGACCACGCTAGAGCCCGTTTTACATATTGAATTTTGGTGTACAGTAAGACCCCGCTTAACGCTGTTTCGTTTAGCGCTGTTTCGGTTTAGCGCTCTTTATTTCAACCCAGGGATTCCCCGAAATTGTGCGCAGCGCGAGGTTTTCAAATAACATGTCCGAAACAGTGTAGTTGTGTTTCTTGTTTGGTGCGGTGCTGTACGGACGCATTTTTATCATTTGAAACATTTGTTGACATTATTGTAAGTATAAATTTATATAATACTATAACGATTAATACAGTGCCAAATATTATGATCTTAGTTTTTATCATGGGTGATAATAAAAAACAAGGAAAGAAAGCAACCAGAAAAAGCATTTCACTGGAAATTAAAATGCAAGTGATTAGAAGATTAGATTCCGGTGAACGTCAATCTCAAATTAGTGCTGCATTGAATTTGGCAACTTCAACAATAAGAACAATTCTTGACAATAAAGAAAAAATACTGTCATCAGCAACTGCGTCAAGCTCTGCAACTAGAATTACCCGTTCTAGAAATAACATTATAGAGGAAATGGAAAAACGACTGTATATATGGATTGACGACGAAATTGAACGCAATATGCCATTCAGCTAATCTATCATAATGCCTTCTTGACAAAAAGGCAGAAAATTGGAAACACAGAATAAACTGAATGATCTGACTGAGAATTTTATGTTTTTATAAGTATATTCGTTTATATTGTTTTTATTTTTGTAAGAAATAAATGTTTGGTTTTATTTTTATTAAAAAAATATTAAATTTAATACCTAACCGATTTCCTATCCATCTTCCCCTAACCCCATTATTTACATGTTAAGATAGCCCCGTTTAGCGCTGTTTCGCATTACGCTCTACTTTGATGGAACGTATCCCCCGCGTTAAGCGGGGTCTTACTGTATTTGGTATGTTATATGGACGATGGGGAAACGATTTCTGCAATAAAAAATAGTTCAAATTTTGATCACCAGAGGGAATTGTGACGCCTAAAGAAGGACAAAAAGTCTGTCAGAATCATTAAAATTTATTTTTGTTACAGAATGTGCTCAATGTGTGTGTGCTCCATAGGCATCAATTACGTGTTGAAAGCGCATTATAGCGTGTTCAATGGTAGCGCGAGGGATCCCAGCAATATGGCGTGTAATGCTGGCTTTCAACCCAGGTAAAGTCATAATTCCTCCTCCATAAACACCGCTTTTTAGGAATCTCCACAACCAGAAATCACAGAGATTTAAGTCGGGTGAACGAGGAGGCCAGGCATTCGGAAAAGCTCTGAATATTACACAATTCTCGCCAAAGTTACCACGAAGCAGTTCTTTGGCTTGGTCCCCAACGTGGGAAATTGCTCCACCTTTGCATGAAGACAGTGGTCTGATAAAACAGTTTTACCAGTAAAGCTCTATCTTTTTTTTAAGGGCATGATTAACGATGACAGAGGAATGGAGAATGATTTTTCTGGCTCTGACTCTCTTTATAGGTTTGACTAATTTGCATAAGGAATTTCTGAAAATTGCGATCTGGTGATCAAAATTTGAACTATTTTTTTATTGCAGAAATCTTTTCCCCATTGTCCATATAGCGTATATACCAAGTTTTATCAAAATCCGATAGGCAGAACGGGTTCTACAGGGGTCTGAATAGGGCTACTTTAATTATAACCACCCTGTACATCATTATAATATTTTACACTAAATAAATTATGGAACAATTAAACGTCAGCCACTGTATCTTTACATGAAAGAGTGAAAAAGAATTTTTATAATGTAACCCATATCTTACAAACCACACTGTACCACTTTTCACCATCATGGCTCCTTGTTTGCTTTTTCGAATTGCACATCACCTTTCCATTCCTAATATACCCCCTGTTTTCTTCTCGCGCCTTCCTTAGCGGCTAAGGTGCGCTTCGTTCGGACCGTATGTGTTATGCACGTGCGTTTGTGCGTACCGAATAAATGAACACGGATCCCTCGTTAAAAAGTGGCCCGAAGGTTTCCCGAATTCGTACCATTTCCATACTCTCGCTCCAGACTTTTTTGGCCTTCTTATTCGGTGGGAAGGAGAGTATTACCTCTGGCGTTTGCCTTCCATTGGGATTTAAAAAGGTTTTAGCGCTTTCTATCTCTCTTTTTCTCTAGCACCTAGCCGGGAAGGTTTTTCCCGCCTTTATTTGAATCGGAATTATTTGGGTTTTCTTTCATCTGTATGGAAGGTTGCAGTAAGAGAGAGATGGAAGATTTCCTCCTTTTTTCGCATATTTTGCATTCGGCGTAGAGGAGGTGATGTACTTGGTGATAAATAAACCGAACCTAACAGATATATTTTGTTAGCGAAAACAAGGCAGGCTTAGGCGTTTTGTTGAATCCAAGTAGATAAATATTTGACGACGCGATTGCGAAACACTCTCCGTCTAACTCTGTAAAATTATCCACCGATCACGATGTTTCCTGCCAGCTTTGGTAATTGTAATATTCGGCTTTGCCTTACTTCGCTGCCGACAAATTGAATTTGACGCTCCGGTGAGAATTACTGATCCTGCGTAGAGGTAGATTTAACTGTATAAGTTTTTGACTACTATATTACTTGAATTTGACTGTTCCTTAAGTTGCAACCTCACGAGTTATGCTTGATTTTATTAGGCCTCTTTTTTACTATCAACCCCTTGAGAGGACTTTCTGAGGTAACTGATTTCTGGTATTAATAGTGTACACAAATCATACTGAGAAAAGATTGCCCTTGAACAGTTCAACAACTGATGTTTCCAAAAGTCAATGTATGAAAAAATGTTCTTTCTAAGACGGAAGGTGTAATAAGCAAGTCCTTGGAGATCCCGTCCATCAGCATTGCATAGAAAATTGAAATTATTGGAACAATAAATTAAAAAAAATTAAATAAATATATTTTAGTAATATATGGAGATGAATAAGCATTAGATATGACAAATATCCAATCCGAGTCCTTGGATATGTATAAGAACGTCTCTGAGTTTGGCCCTAAGGTGTCTGTTCTTTATTGCGTGTTTCTTAAAATGGTATTAGATTGTTGTTAGGCTTAATCAGATGTTTAACGTCTGTTAGATTACAGTCAAAAATGTAATGATCAGGGTCTACCCTTTCGCCACATATGCAGAGATCGGTGGGGCACATGCTTCTGTCATGGAAGTAGGTGGGGAAAGAACCGTGCCCTGTGAGATACTGATGCAGAACATGGTCCTAGTGCAGTGCCTCTTTGTCAGTTCTTGGAAAAAAATCGTGGACTCTTCTGCTTTGCAATGCAGAATCCCATTCTTCTTGCCACTTTGAGTCGACAATTGCATTCAGTGTAAATTTTATATGGGACTTGGGCCACGGGACATGAATCACCTCACTGTTGATGTTAGTCGATGCATCCTTTGCAAGGAGGTCAGTTGCCTCGTTGACGACGTTCCCTTTGAGGACTTTCACCCAATTGAGGAAAAACTGGATTTCTGGGTGGGCGCTTATTGTATTTTGAATATCCTGAATCTGTTGGTTCTTATTGTTTCTGTCCTTCAGGGCATATAATGCAGATAAAACAGACAGTAGCGGAATTTAGTAACGTCCATACATGGATCTAGATACTGTCTACATTGTGATTCACCTTGTACCATGGTTGTGGAACGGAAGAATGCCGTATAACCAGTCCATCATTTTAAAACAGGACATTTGTAGAGAGGGCATCATCTTGATTAGAGCAGGGATTTCATCTGGCACGCATACTGAGGACTGTGCGTTTGTTGATGGATCCTGAAATGTTCTGAGGTATCTGACGATCTATCCTTGGTCAGTATGTGAGGACATTGCTAATCCCATAGGTGACCTATTAGTGGACCTACTGTAAAAAGCAGCTGCACTCAACTGTTCCTTGAAGATCACGTAATTCAGAAGTTGCTATTTACGCAATCCTGTTTGGGGAATTGTATGACTTGTCAATATTGCGATGACTGGTAGCTTACCAAATACACACGCTGACATGAAGAGATTCTATGAATTTTTTAAAGTGCAATACAGGATTTCCATTGTCAACTAAATTTTTTATTGAGTCGTATTTAGAGAATATATTATAAGTGAAATCAAAATGGAGCAGGTTTTTGAATACAAGGGTATGTAACTTCCTGTTTGTTTCGGTTTCTATTTGTATACACTATTTTTGCAATTATTTGATAATAGACTATTCGTTATTATTTCAACTAGTAGCAAGCTAAATATAACTGTTAAAATTCGGGAAATAATATTGAAAATATTATCTTGAATGTTATTTTAAATGCGTGTGTAGTCGCATTTGTAAGGAGTTTTTTTTCTTCCCTTTAAATTATCTTCTTTTTTAAATCAAATGTTTGGTTGAAAGAAAAGAAAATGGGAAAAATGTTCTTTCAATGATTCGACAAATTTAAGCGTTTCTGGATGTTCCTTGGTTGGAAGAGCTATTAATTTATATCATAGTGAGGAGAAAAAATTCTAAAGAATATCTTGACAGAAAAGAAATTTGTACCGCAGTCTAATTGCGTTTGCCCTGCTCAAATCGCAGACGATGTATCATATTCCATTCGCCTTTTCTTTTGAAGCCATTTTTTTAACTCCAACTCTCGGAAACCCGACGATTCGTATTATTTCAAACAAAAGTACAGAACAGCTAATGGCTTTCCATTTATAATCACTGCGTGATTTCATTATGACTTCCAAATTTATATCTTCAATGGCCTATGGAAAGCGCGGAAATTCAAACAAAAACGTGCTCTTTAATTCTGATAGATGGCCGACCGGAGTCGCGAAAACAAAGCGGAATTTTCGCAATCGGCGACTTCTCATTGGCCATCTTTTTCAGCATGGCGCCAAAATAGCTCACAAAAACGAGTAGTAAGAAACGGTTTTGTTTCATTTTGGTGCTCCCTCCCACTTTTTTTCCCCTCTTTCCATACCAGCGGATGTGATTGAAACGGTTATCATTAATTTAAACCCTCACGTGATGACTTTGTAATAACGCGATCACAATAAGGAGTGCAAGAGTGTGTGTGGTGCGCGGGGGTGTGTTGAGGAAGAAGTTTTGGGAAGCAGCCAATTAGAACGTTCAATTTTTACTTCGAGGACCGGTATGGACGGGAATGGTAGTGGTGGTGGTGGGGTATAGTGGGGTTTGAATATCAAAATAATCTTTTTAAATTCCTACCATATTTCATTTTTCGCTTCAGCCGTGTCTTGTCATTCGTCTTTTTGTTGTGATTTTTTTTTTTTTTTTTTTTTTTTTTTTTGTTCTTTCCTTTTTTGTTGCCCTCCTCATGCAGTTTGTTAGTGCTTTGTTTCATTACCGTTAGCTATGTATTTTGTCGTTCCAACCCCCCTTCTTCAGTAGTTTTCTTTTGTTTGATATATTTCGAAAAAGGAATTGGCAAGATGGCGGCTGCCCCTCTCCTCCCCCCCTCAGTTTCTTTTAGAAACAATGCATTCGTCCCGCATTCAAAGCACGACAAAAAGAATATATACGTCACACACACAGAGGGAAAAAGTAAATAAAAAAAATAATAAAAACCGCAATGAGAAGAAAAGTAACGACAAAAAAATTAAGAAGTAAAAAAAAAAAAAGTCTCTTCGAGCGTGTGCAGGGGCAGGGTGTCGAGGGTGTGTGGGGAGAGGAATCCTGGATTGAAAGACACAGAAAAAGATGAAAAATCTTTGCGTATTTCAGATTAGCATTTTTGCTGCCTTACGCCCCCCCCCACCCTGGAGCGTCTTAACGATCTTTAATGAATCTCGCTTCATTTCCAAGTTTTCCCGCTGGGACGTAAAAATGTGTCATTATTAAAATGACCGCCGGCATTTTTTACCCATTCATTTGTATTCCTTTATTTTTCTTTTAAGTTCCCTGCCTTTACCGTCTCTTTATTCTTGTGTATTTTTTTCCTCCTCTTTTTCTGTTCCGACTGTGTAGTCAGGAAGAAGAACTGGCTGGCAAAACCTCTCTATTTTCGTTTTTATTTGAGTACTATTATTTTATATATTTTTTTTCTTATTACTTTTGGAGACTTGCAATCATGAGGGAAGCCTCAACAGCGGCAGTGAATTAAGTCAATCTGGATCATTTTCAGATTTAGTCTATGTCGATTTCCCCCTCCCCCCCCACTTTGTTTTGTACGCGTTATCTGTAGTAACAGAAATCTCTCAAAACCTTACCAACTGTCTCATCATAATTGAAGTTGTTCCTGAGCGTGTGTATCGTAACTTGTTCGATGTAAGGTATCGAATGCTAATACGGTCAAAAGTCGTTAATCCGGACTCGTCGGGACTTCGGCGATTCCGAATTATCGATTTTTCCGGATTATAGATCATCAGTTTAAATCTCGTAAGATGGCATGCAGAAATTCTAAAATAAAAAATATGAAACCGTAATTTATGAAATAAAGAACAATTATGATCTTAAGGGTATAAAAATTTAAAAAAAAAAAAAAAAAAAAAAAAAAAAAGCAGCTTAATATTTATTTGTTTACTTTATTAAATATTTCTTTCAATGTAAGTTGTTTAAGTTGCTTCGTTTTATGTGATAATACTTTCTCTTTAATTCTATAAGCAGACATAATTTCTTGTTCAGTTACAAAGTTCCGCTGTTCAAGTCCCGTAATTGCTGTGCCGAGAATACCAACTAACTTGTCAATCGAAATTTTTTTCATTTTCACTAACCTCTCTGTCACCTTCTTCATGTCTTTATCCATTTTTTGCAGCAATTCCACTTTTTGTTTGATGGACATCGAAACATACTTTCGTTTTGTAGATCCTTTGGGAGCTCCAGCATCGGAAATTCAATTTGACATAATCGAAAGTTCAAGTTTACTTTTATAAAATTGCTCTTAAAGTCTGCAAAAAATAATAAGCCCGATCCAATTCGAAGATTAAGGAACAACGCAATCATCAGCATTAACTGAAATAGATAAATGGTACGAATTTTGTACATATGTGAATAATTTTAGTGAAATCACATGTAAAATTGTAGTACTTTTTGTGTAATGTAACACGAAATGCTTGAAAGAAAAGATTCTCTACCGGAAAAAATAGAATACAGGGGCAAATCTCTTTGAGTAAATGGCTACCTGCTCGCCCAGACGTATTGTGAGGAGAGCCTACTACGGTATCGAAGGGCCCAGGTGAGACAGGGATGTCTGTAAATGTATAGTGTCGGTGCAGCATGGCGGCACTCTAAATATGCGGCGAGCCGAAAGTCTCGTGGGGTTTGGTAGGAGAGGAGAGGGGTGGGAGACCCCTCGGATCCCCCTCCGGGGTGCGTAATGGCAGACCGCACATTGACTTGAACAGTGTTAAACGAATGTGGCATACTGCGCATGCCCAGAAAACAATTTGGCGTAATTACTATGTTGGCGCGATTTGAAAAGAAGATACATACGGTATATGGTAGATGTATCGCCATCTAATTGTAAACAAATCTGGCGTTTAAAATCTTCGTAGAGTATAATGTAAATGTAAATTAATTACTGTGTTAAAATACTATTTTTTGCTGTACTGCTCAAACAACTAGAAAGCTGAAATTATTGCGAAGTAATGTGAAGCAGTGTTTACATTCAAAATGTAAAATATAATACTTATGAAATTCTGCACATTCCTTTGGAACTGTACAAATTTTAGTTCAGAAAAAGACTGAAATTTAGGATATATTAGTTGAAAATTTATTCATTATACTTTTAAGCAATAAAAACAATTCAGGATTTACCATACGTTCCGTTCGTACATACATAAAGAAACACTGAGGAATATAACAGGTGCTTGCAAATAACACTGAAGAAATTTTACAATTCTTTAATGCTAGTTATTAAATTCTTTGAAATGAGAAAATAAAAGCGCGAATATACGCTAACAAACTAAGCGAGATACTCCAGTTTACAATTACTGAATTATAAAAATCCAGTTTACAATTACTGAATTATAATTGTAAACAAATTACATTTAAATAAAGAATTATTACGAACATATGTTAACAAATATTAAATGCACTGTTACTGACAAATTAAAATGAAACATATATTAGAAAAATAAGCAAATGCAATCGGCATGGACGTTAAAATAACTAATAAGCAAACTTCCACAACATTGCAGTTTTAAACATCACTCGAAAACACTCGACAGCCATGGAGATCACGAATAAGCTAACGTAGGGTTGCTTAGTCGCCAATATTTCTCCCCGCGCCAAAGGTACACCATCAAGCATGCGCAGTAAGCGAAATTCGCTTAACACTGTTCCACTCAATGTGCAGTCTGCCATTACGCCTCCGGGGTGCCCTTTCTCAAAATTGGGAATGGAAAATCATGGAGGTAGGAAAGGCAGACACTTCCTACCTCCATGTGGAAAATAGAAATCCAACCTCTCTTCGAAGTACGCTCTGGCAACCATTGTTCCTTATATTATGGACAAGACAACAACAATGAGCTATCTAGCTAAACTTGTCGGGATATCGCCAAGTTGGCGCCGATTTAACGACTATCACTAAAAGTCGCCAAGGATGGCGACCATCTGGCGACATTTTAGTCTTGTTCCTGTATAACTATAATTGAAAAAATGTAATTGATTCCATATGTAAAAACCTGTCTTCCAGTAATTTCGAAAAGTGAAAGTTACTAGAAATTTTTCGCCAGCGGGGGGGTGGGTGGACTATACAAGACGGGGAAAGCAGAAAGCATCAGTTTCTCTCAGTTGTTAGTTTGAGTTCAGCATTGAGAGATCTGAAGTATAACTACTTTGAAGTATAACTACTGATTGTACTTTGTGGTACTGAGAAGAGCTGTACCAATATTTTTGTCGAGATTTTCAGAACTGTAAAGCGTTTCTTTTAATAAAATACATTTTATCAAGCCATTCAATCCATTACGAACCCGTATGCACACAACGCAAGGATATATTAATATTTCCTTCATGTTTATAAAAAGGCTTATTGAGTTATCGCTATTAAGTTATCCGTACTTGCAAGTAAAAGGAATAACTTCTCCCATCTTAGGCAGACAGCCCTCGTGTGCTTTGTGATAGTAGAAATAGCCAAATCAAATCAAACCATTTAATCGAATTTTAGTTTGACTAACAGAATGTATAAGCTAGTAGGTGTGGAGAACAAAAAATTAAAAAACATTAAATGATTGCATGCATTTTCGTTTTTTTTTCGGGGTGGGGGAGTATCAGCTTCACTTGGTTTTAAAAAATTAAAAAACTCGTTAAGCTAATATTTGTTAACTGTCAATGGCCTCATCTTGTAGTTTAGTGCTGGCAAACCTATGCCACGCTTGGCATATTAAATTGACAGGTCCATATTAATTTGACACAATTTCTTAAAAATTCTTTGTGGGTGAACAAATTTGTCAAACTTGGTGAAGCATTAGGAGAAATGAAGTGTACGGATTCCAAATATTGCATCCCAAAGTCAGAAAACTTACCGTTGAACAGAAGAACAATCTTCCACAAAACTTATCGGCCATGAAAAAATTTGCAATAGCACCGCTTAAAATGTTTGGGTCCTCATACCCTTGTGAGCCGGTGCTTCCATCAATGAACTCTATAAGATCGACTCTAAGAAACTGCTTTGGTTCAGATTTAAGTAAATCGTGATTTAAGCGAATCGTGCTATTAAACATGCCACCGTTTCTTCCGAGACATACCTTGTCGATTTGCAAAATGTCGTTAGGCGTCAGCAAAGAGATATTACCGTCGGGGCTAAATGTGGCCTGAATCTTACCCCCGACAGAGACTCGTCTATTCGTGTTTTCCAACCTCTAGAATGCGATGAGAATAAAAAGTGGTGGTCTAACTGACTACCCTCTCTCCAGAGCAGAACTTTTAATCATACAATTAAAAGTCCATTTAAAAAATTGGAAATAGAAATGCACTTCCTTCCCCTTTACAATGGGTACTACTGTTCATTTGAAAGCGTGTCGTTAGGGGTCGTCTTTGTTAATTTTTAGATAAGAACAGAGGAAGCCGAAAGAATTATTTTTACCGGGTAGGGTAACGCTGTTCACCATCCTTGAGTTGGACAAGTTGACAGTTTTCTAAGTATGACTTGAAAGCTGGTGAAAGAAAGGAAAAGGTGAAGTGGTTAAAGACAACAAGTTACGACCCAGATATAAATGGCATGGCTATTAAGGCTAAACAACAGGTGTCGAACCAAATGCGATTAAATGCATGTAGTTTCTAAATGTAGTAGTGTAACATTTGTGTATAATATTGCATGAATGTATTTTGAAAAGTTAAAAGTACATACTAATGAAGCGTCTTAAAGAAGACACAATTTTTTAACCCTTTGTGGCACAGTGTGTATAACTGTAGTCGGCCATCATATGCCTTCCAGTAATCTTGAAAAAGCAGATAGTACTAGAAAAATCTCAGTTCGACATGAGTTCGGAGTACTGAGATATCTTCGCTCTTTAGATGCGTTTTGCATCGCATTGTGTTTAACGTTCTTAGTAGTTTGAAGTTTAACTGCTGAATGTACTCTGTGATACTGTGAACAATTGTACGAATATTTCTGTGCGAAGTACCAGAACTTTGAAGTGTTTTTTTTTTTCGATAAAATAAATTTTATTAACGTATCATCGGACCTGTGGGCATTCAGTCTATTACAGACGAAGCCGAAACAGTATAAATTAATTTTTCTTCTCCTCCGCTATATTCTTGCGCATATCTCGCGCAAACACAAGCGTGCCTGCAGTAAGATCCACAAAAATTATAAACACCCTTAGTTAAAGGTTATTGACAAATCTAAATAGCATAGGATGCAATTTAATATGATATTTTACGATTGAAATTTCAACTTCGCATATTTAAAAGCATTAATTGAATTGCAATTGAATATTAATTAAATACAGGGAATTTATTAGGGAAATTAACTTTTATTAGGGAATTTATTAGGGAAATAAAATTTTACGGAAGATTATTAAATTGTTCGCTAACATTGAATTAATATACTGTTTCTGAATTAATATACTTGGACCACTATCGCAAGTAATCAGAACGACAGGAAAATTGCTGTATGTAAAATGAAATAAAAAAGTAAATGAAAAACATCGAAAGATGTATTAAAAAAAAAAGAAGAAATGGAATTTAAACGTACACAAAAAACACGTACGCATAAAAAATAAATAAAAATGTATCGCAATGAGAATACAAAGGGACAAAACATAAGCATGGGGAGATGGGGGGAAAAAACTATGATTTTTTCTTCCTTATCCCTATTCCTTCTGAACTGGGATAATTACCACAACACCACAGGTAGCTGGAAAACTATATTTTTACATTTTGCCTCTTAATATTAATACGCTGCACGCCCCGTTGGATATGTGGAATAATGAAATGGCAGAGATGGGGGGGGGGTTAGGGAAGAGCTTTAAAAGATTCCAGAGTTGAACGAGATATAGTAGGGATGGAATCGGGGAAAAGTTTTCTGCGATGAACAATGGAATGAAGGTGAGTTTTTAAATTGATGTTTCAAATAAAAAATGTGCGCTTTTCATCCGATGCCTTTGATAAGAGATTTCGTCTGTATCTTTCCCTGGTTAGGTAACAATACTTTAATTTTTTTTTTTTTTTTTTTTTTTTCGTAGCTGCCAATTTGTGGTATTTCTTCGTTCTTTATCCATAGGTCTTGCTTCCAATATTAAGATGCGATTCTTTCCCATTGAAACTGTAACTGATTTTTCTGATGCGCCCCCCCCCCTCTCCGTACTAGCAACGAAGACCAAACTTTATAAATTATTATTACATCAAAATTTTCTGAAATCGCGCAGATCTGTTAAGGGTGACATTATTTATTACATCTTGGAATATTATTATTATTTATTACAACTTGGAATATTATTATTATTTATTACATCTTGGAATATTATTAATATTTATTACATCTTGGAATATTATTATTATTTATTACATCTTGGAATATTTTTATTTATTACATCTTGGAATATTATTATTATTTATTACATCTTGGAATATTATTTATTTAATCTCGGAATATTATTATTATTTATTACATCTCGGAGGAGGCTATTGTTTTATTTATTTGTTTTTGTTAGCTCTAATTTCAACTCCTCCTGTTCCACAAAACGAGGCTTACGCTAATAAAATAAATAAGCAAATCTACAGAAGCAATGACAATGGGAAAAAATAATTAAATACATAAATAAATAAACATAATCAATAAATAAGTTAAAAGAAAACTTAAATTTTTTAAAAAAAAGTCTGAAGGCTTTCAGATTTTACATTACGCCTAAAGGGGCGTTTTTTTTTAACGTTAATATCATGTTCTTCGCACTTAAACCACATAACATTCAAATCAACAGCAATGTCACAAAATATTTAAAACCAGCATATCTTTAGAATTCTGGAATTCCAGAATTCTAAAGATGCTGGAATTTTTTTTTTTTTTTTTACCCGTACAGTGTTGCCATTGCTCGCTTTGAAAATGTTGCGTTCGTTAATCAAAAATTCATTAAAGTTTTACAAAATGTGAAATAGATAATAAAACAAATTCCAAATTAAACATTCTGCTTTTCAGGTGCCAATGTTCGGGTGGAGGATGACGTTGTTCAAAATTTAATGACTGGGTACCGTCATTGTTTCACAATGCGAGAAACATACAAACATTCACGCAGATTCTTCAGCAGTTAATTACTTTAAATATAATACAGGGCGATAATATTTGGTTTCAACAATTTAAAAAGTGATTCAGCGCTTTTAGTGATTTGCAAAATGCCGTTTCTTTAAAATTTAATTAGTCTTTACCTGATTAACAAACTGAGTGATTTGAAAGCAGTATATTTCACTGCGCGAAACAAAATACCTTCAGTTTTGGCATGTTGTTGGCTGTCAGTGTGTTGCCATTCGTCGGAGTATGAGATTTTTATATATATTTTAGATTTAAAGCTTATTTTATTAGTGATTTAAAGGAAATAAGCGCAATTCTTAGTCATTTAAAATTTTGATTTACTTTTTAATAACGTATCTAATCGCTGTAAATTAAAATTTAATTTATAATATACCCAACATAATTTTATGAACATATGGCAATTCCTTTGTGATTAATAAAAGATGTTTATAACGCTATATGTTGCGTTATTGGTACAGAATAAATTTTTTTTAACTTTGATAATGTTTTCTAATTTTAAATCCTCTTAAAAATTTTAAAATTTAGTCGTTGTTTTGTCAAGAAAATATAAACATATTTCCGCGTTATATTTCACACGTGTGTAGTACATAAAATAAACACAGAAAAATTAATGTATGTCATACGTAGAACCAAAGCATATTAATTAACATCACTCATTAACATAACAATAATACATTTGTGTGTCACATATTACATATATATACCCACTCTGTTACTCGGCTTAGTGAGTTGAGTTCTTTTATTCTCATATGTTGGTAAATGGTGCATTTTTTGCTTTAAAAATGATTGAATTATGTTGTTCTTATCTTCCGGTTAAGGGTTTTATGCCTTTGGTTAATCTGCATGCAATAATTGTAGAATTATCAACAATTTAAAAGTTGTTTAAATGCAGCTAAGCCTAATTTATTTTACTATAGCAGCCATATTTGTGAACATTTGAAACTTAGCAGAATAGTGGATTTGTTGCCAATCTGGAGAAACTAAGCTTCGCAACAATAAAGTAATGTCTTCTTTTATTACTTCGAATTAAATTAAGCTTAATGCATTCCGGAATTAACATTTAAGTTATTAAATTATTCCATATATTGACTCAGCATAGAGGGCCAAAATCAGAGACCTTCTTTTACATATCCAAAGACTCGAACTGGATATTTGTCATATCTAATGCTTATTCATCTCCAAATGTTACTATACCATATTTGTCTTTTTTAATTTAATTTTATTTTATTTTCTTTATTTATTATTTTTTTATTACTTATTTTATTTTTTATTTATTATTTTTTTATTTCATTTTATTTTTTTATTTATTATTTATTATTTTTTTATTTCATTTTATTTTTTTTTTATTATTTATTTATTTTTTTTATTTCATTTTAATGTTCCAACAGTTTCATTTATTTACGCATGCTGATGAATGGGAGCTCCAAAGACTTGCTTATTACACCTTCCGCCTTAGAAAAGACATCTATTCTTACATTTATGCTTTTGGAAGCATCAGTTGTTGAAATTTTCAAGGACAGTCTTTTCTCAATATGATTTGTGTACACTGTTAATACCAGAACTCAGTTATCTCAGACTCTCAAGTGGTTGATGGTAAAAAAAAGAGGGGCGGGAGAACCTCGGATTACCCCCGGGGGTGTTCTGCCTCAAAATTGGGGTGGAACGTTTAACAGTTAGGTTCGAGCTAGGTTCAGCAATACCTCAATTACCTGTGGTACTACAGAGGTGCTAGCTTCTACCTGTACCTGTCCCCCGACACCCTCGTGTTTATGCATTTTAATTCAAAACTATTTGTAAAAAATTAAACATTGGAAATTGGCATTATGAAATAGAACTCAAAGTAATTGAAATAAACATTAGAAAATTATGAAATATAAGAAATATAATGCAATCTTTGCAAAAACAAATGAAAAAATAAAAATTGAAGTTAAAAATATATATAATAAGAAAAGGGAATGTACATGAAGATATAAAAGCCCAGAAAAGTGGGCAAAGTGTTCTGTTCGCTGTACTGAGAAGGGTTGTGTGTCCGAAATTCTTTATCGGCAGCGGGGTTTTTATTTTGAGTTTTTATTTATTTTTTTGCCTTGCCGCTAATTGAAAACTGAATCTATCTCTAATGCAATTCGGGGAAATAAGTTTAAATGAAATGCAGGAAAAAATGCGTATAATTAAGTATTCCGTACAAGGAAGTCATGTGGTATACACATGGGATTTTTATCGTTTAAATATAATGTTTTTCGCTGAGAAAAGTGCTTCGGATTTCATAAAAATGTTCTTCCGATTCTTGCGTTTGGAAGATTTGCATTTTTGCCTACTCTGAGATACGCGTGCTTTTATTATGTGTTGTGGAGGAGATATTAGTATGTTTTGCTCGAGAACATAATTAAGCTCAAATATTTTTTCCTGAGAGGAGGAGGGGGGAAGGAATGAAAGGAAAACATTCGCTTAATGTGTCAGGTACTGTAATTATTACTTGTACAAGGTCGAATTTACGCCGAGATTTCTAAAAAACACCTGCTTCTGTCTATCTATCTACCTGAAGTCTCTAAAAACAATCTCGCACATCGAGAGCCAAACGGGAACGTGACGTATTACTGTTGCTGAGCTAGCAGAATAACAGCCCAGGTGCTGGAGCTTTTTAACGGTAAAAGGCGCCAGACAACTTTAATTGTGTCTATCACTCACTCTTTTCCTTATTCTCTCTGTCTCTTACTCTCCATCTCCTTTAAGAAGCTTGCCGACGTGACGCACTTGTGGAAGCAGGGGGCTGGTAGGAAGAGGCGGAAGATCGGAAACGGAGATACCTGTGCCGCAAAGCGGTGCGCCGGTATTCCGAAATATATGTACTCTGCAAATTGGGCCAACCTCCTGAAGCAGTGTACGTTTCTGGGAATAATTAGTGCCAGATCTTCGTGCTTCGTGCCAGGAAGTCTCCGGGACCTGTTCCTCATGTTCTTCATAACATGCGGATAAGTTTTCGAAGCAACTCAGGAAAGTGACAGTTTCGTGAAAACCGACATGGCTTGTCTCCGACATATCAGATAGCGACATTAGCCAGCGTTGTATCGAGGGTATTACATCTCAACTGTTGACGCAGTGGAATGCTAGGTTTTATTACTATTTACCGATGGCAAGTAATTTTGGTTTAATGACATATATGACTGAGCATTAGTAATTTGGATTTTTCGGTCATTATTGTTTACAATTACAGTAAACGTCGTTTAATGTAATCGCGTTTAATTTTACCAATCCGATATTGTTAGCGAATTGCCGGAGTCCAGTCCGTTTGTACACCAAAACAGGGAAAATACACCGCAAAAGGTGCCAAATAAGTTGAAAAAATTATTTAAAAAACTGTCAAGTGACAGAGAAGTGTCGCCAAATAACGGATTAAGTCGCCAAACAACATGCTTTGAATTTTAGTCAGTTTTAAACTGAAGTAAAGTCGCCAAATAAGTTCAAAAATGATTATAAAAACTGCCAATTGACAGAGAAGTGTCGCCTAATAACGGATTAAGTCGCCAAACAACTTTGTTTAAACTTTAGTCAATTTCAAACTGTGCTAAATTCGCCAGGTAAGTTCAAAAATGCTTATATAAAAACTGCCAAGTGACAGGGAAGTCACGAAGCCAAACAACTTGGTTTGAATTTTAGTCAATTTTAAATTGAAGTAAATTCGCCAAATAAGTTCAAAAGTGATTATAAAAACTGCCAAGTGACAGGGAAGGGACGCCAAGTAACGGATTAAGTCGCCAAACAACTTGGTTTGAATTTTAAACTTACTTACCACCAGCGAGTTGCTGTACCGCCTGTTATATAACTATCAGCATTTGTACTCAGTTGGTGGAGCATTCCATTATCGCTAAGCGTAACCAAAAATCTCTATACAATATTAAAATTTAAGTAAAAATTAAATAAATTTGTAGCTGAATTTATAAATTTACTTCGGAAGACAGGTATTTGTGACCTGTTGGTTATTAAAGAGACTGTGTCAAGACTGAAGTAAAGTCCCTGAATAAGTTCAAAAATGATTATTAAAAACTGCCAAGTGGCAGAGAAGTTTCGCCAAATAACGGATCAAGTCCCCAGAAGCTTTGTTTGAATTTTAGTCGATCGTTTAAAACAAGGCAAACGAACACAACCATATATGGATTACGTTTGAGATAGATTTTTCAATAACTCTATGGATATAAGGGCGATCAGCAGATCAGATCGATTTGGGAGCAAAATTATTTTGCTGACTATTCCTCTCCCCCTCGCCCTGCTGATTAAGAAAAAACTATTCTCTGATAACATCTACAAATCTATCAAATTAAGGTTATTTTTTTGCGTAATTTTAAATTTTACTTTGACAAGCTGTTTTCTAATGAAGGATGCTCTCCGAAGATTCAGATTAGGGGTACAAAATCGGTCAAACAATTTCCAGAAATGTTATGAACGATTCCTAAATGAACTTCTCATTCAAGACATTTTCAACTGTTCATAAACAAACTTTTCCTAATTAAAATGTTGTGAAAGTATCTATTTATACGTTTCCAGTTATTACGTTTGTATTTTGTATTAAAGGTAAAAGTTTACAATTGGGTGACCCTTGTGTTTTGACGCCAACATCAAGTTGGCGTGCTTGATTGCAAACTTGATTGCGCCAACTTTATTGTGGCGCCAAAATAAAATCGTCCGACATTGTATACAATACCGGCGTTTCATGCTACTTTGCCGTTAATATTTTCATTTTAAATACTAGAATATTTGATAAGTGTGCGATAAGATGTTATCAGTTCATTAAAAGTTAAAATAATATTTATGTTGTTTTTATTTTATTATATTGAGACATTGTGTTATAGCGTATGGCACTTTTTTCTCCGTAAAGTGAAGTATAAATACTACAGTCATTTTAGATGATTCTTTAAGTTTTACAGATTATCTTTTGATGAGGACTGCGACGACCGTGGTAGCTGACACGCAATTTGTCAGGCGCAACTATATGAAAGAGTTTTCTGTATTATGTGTCACCCCTCTTCATTCGAAAAAAGAAGAGCTCAAGGGGTCATAAATTTTATTCTCTAGAGTGAAAACCAGGTGCTCAGACCTCCCCTCCAAAATACCGCGGAGAAATGGATCTTCATCTTGCTTTACTCGTCACGGCAGTTGATGGAATCATTTTGCGACACGTCGTCCGTCACGTTTGGCTGAGCTTTTTGGTTCCTCTCTCTCTCTCCCTTTTTTTCCAATTTGGCAGACGACCAGCCCGAGTTCTCATTACGATTTTCCCTCAATTTGTCTCGTTCTGGGGTCCGACGCGGTCGCAGTGATCGTTGTCGCTTTTGATTGCTGCGTTACTTGAAATGCGAAAGGCACTGAATTAGGCCTGTTTGCTTTTGCCTGGCCCTTTTGTTTTTAACAGCTCGGGCTTTAACTTGCTATTCACTTATGTAAAGGGGGGGGTGGTAGTTGAAATGCCTATTGATTTTGGCAGCAAACCACTGAAGAAACGGATAATTCAGCATGTCTCCCACTTTTCTTCTTGTTTAGAATTGCTGTGTGGAACGTATTTTGTTTCAAGATATCTGTGGATTCTTATTTCTGCCCGGGCATTCATTGTTTACCCGCTTTTTATGCCGCAGTATAGAAATAAAAGAACAGTCAGTGCAACAGCTTTGATCTGCAACTCCTTCTCTCGCCCAAAAAATTGTTTTATGTCAACAATAGTTCATTGTAAAAAAGGTGATAAACCGTAGGGTAATTATTTCTAGGATGATTCATTCATTCTGCTTGTGTTCTGTGTTGTAGTAAATGTTCGGTACTTTTCCGTTTCGCCGGCTCAAATCTCCCCAAGCAGACTTTATTGGCGACAACATACAGTATACACATAAAAAATATTAAAAAAATGTTAGTTTTAAGAATTCTTTTTTTGAAGGCATAAACATTTTAATATCGCTTAAAATTTTATAAAAAGTCAATAAATAAAGACAATAAATTTGTAAAAAAAACATTAATTTAAGAATTTACTATGCTTTCATGGTTCACCATCCTGATTCGCCGGTTCATATCTGGTGACCCCAAGCGATCTCATCTCACGTAAACTACTCTACAAAAATATAATGCTCTCAGTAATTATCTACATTAATTTCAAGTTAAATCTTAATTTGGAACACAAGTTTATATGCAAGAAATATTTCAATTCGTACGAATAGCTTACTCAGAAATTATGTAAAACTGCAGTGCTTTACTTCGCTAATGCATTCTCATTAGAATTGAATTTAACCCTTGACTTTACCTTTTCTATATTTTCGGCTTCAGGTAAGCACTGTGATTGCATTCTAATTGACTTAATTACCGAAAATGGCCTTAGACATAAAGCTGAACTATCTGATAAAAATTCTATGCAATTATATGCCAGTATTGAAAAAAACAATCAATCTGATAAGAAAAAGCTGCGACTTGTTTTGAAAATGAGGCGTAAAAGGTTACCAGCGAGAATATTCCGCTTGGCATCGGTTGTACCATTATTGGCAACTTTATCGCTTGCGCCGGCAAAACGGAAAAGTACCAAATGTTCTCTTATATTTCACTTTTTTTATAGCTTCTCCCCTTTTCTCACCCAGATTTCGAATATATAGTTTTAAAAAGCGTTTCATTCTAGCTCTTGTCTTCGACTCCTTTTTGGGGAAGATAGTCAACTTCCGATTTAACAGGGGCGGATTAAACGTACTTCGCACTAATTGTGTCCTACTAAAAGGGGGGGGGGAGGATGAGAGTTTGTTTATTGCGGAATGAAACCACTCAGTCACGTGATTGCTTCATTACGGTACTGGGTTATATGTTAGTCATTCATATTTATTATTAATCCGCTATAACATTATTTTTCCCTGAATTCCTTTTTTCTTTCCCCTAGAAAGCTATTTACTCCAAAGGGGAAACTGGTCCAGACGAACTATTGTCGTTTTGACATTTTGGGTTGGTTCACTATAATGAAAAATCTGCTTTAATGTATGTACATTTCTCGCATTGTGATAAAACAACGGTACCCAGAGCCATACAATTTTGAATGACGTAATCCTACTGCGAATATGGGCATCTGGAAGCCCAAATTTGGAATTTGTTTTATGATCGATTTTATATTTTGTAAAACTTTAATGGATTTTTGTTAAGAAACTCAACTATTTCAAAGCGACACTCTACATGGCAACACTCTCAATGGCAACACTCTACGGGGAGGGGGCGATATTTTTATCTCCAGCGTGCGAGACTGTGTATGCGAAATTCTAAAGATATGCTCATTTTAAAATTATTTTGCGACATTGCTGTTGAACACAATTTTATGGTTTAAGTGTGCGAAGAATAGGATATTTAATAAATAAAGGTAACACACAAAACGTTAAAAAAACGCCCCTTTTGACGTAATTTAAAATCTGAAACCTTTCAGATTATTATTATTATCATTTGAAATAGCTTATAGTGATAACATTTGGTGTGGCAACAATTTGAAAAGGAATTCGGACACTAAAGTACGGACAAAAAGTGAACGTCGACACAAAACTGGTGCTAATAAGTAAGTTTTATAAGCCTTATTTTTAATTTACCCTCATCTATGTAATGATATGAAATGCACTGCAAGTTGGTTGTTTTGTCATCATTATTATTATTATTAGTAGTAGTTTTATTTTACCAAGATCTGATTAATCCGCAAAAGAATTAAGCCACGGGGTTGAGGGTGTGAATATATTAATTAGGTTTGATGGTGGGTTAATGTTTTCTGGAATACAAAGATTCAGTTGTTAGTTTTTTTTTTTTTTTTCTTTTGTCAAATTGCAATTAGTGGAAGCATTTGTCTTGCAAAAAAATTCTAAATTTCTAGGAATGTTACTGAACAATCGCTTCTATGTTTCGGACTCTATCCACTCACCAGTAATGTGTTTAAAAAAAAAAAAAAAAAAAAGCTGGAAATTGCAGGGTCTGCAGTGACCCCGGGAGGAGCCATGAACCTGAGGGGGCTGGAAAGAGGGTTGATGATAATATATCCACTGCTTCGCCTTTCCCCTCCGTTTTATTACCACTGTGAACGCTTGGCAAAGGAAAGGTAGGTGGGAAAAGCTAGAGGTGGCAACGATGAACAGGCTTCCGACCCTCTCTCCCCATCTGGGATTGGTTCAAAAATGCAGCTGAGAGCCATCTTCCTGGGGAGGTGAGCCAGACTGTTGACATAAGGTGGCAGTTGTCGCCCACAGGATCGAAAAACGTGATATTCGGATGCTGTTTGTTTCGTGTGATTCTCAAAAATTGTTGACGCTTGCTGACTTGGCTGATGTTTTTAAATCCATCACACTCTGTCCATCGCAACGTGCTTGGAATCACATGATACCAACTGCCGGAGGTAAGTTGACTTCTTTTTGACAGTAAACACATTGTATTTCTTTTGTCACAATCTGTAAACATTAGTCACAGTGGTTTGCGCAAGGTGTAAGATTCTGTAAGAAACTGTGGGGGACCAGTGCTTTAATAATGCAGGTGAAAAACACGCAATACGAAGGTGATCAGGAAATGGGAGTGTGAGAGGGCTAGAACACACTTTAACTGGAGCCGAACCACTTAGTCGTTGAAATTAGCTTCTATACGTATTTAAATATCCGAAATGCTGTAAGCTTACAAATAGTGGTGGATAATATTTGTTAAAATTTAGCAGTATTACAAGACGTAGTTTTATTTACGACACGCGAAGATGAAAATTCATCAAAGGAAGGTTAAACAGATGTAAGCAGATAGCAAATTAGGTTTAACCTTTTAAGTCTTTAACGTGGTCCCCCTCCACGTTAAAGACTTAGACCCTCCTCTTAGACCCTGGTCCCCCTCCAGAATTCAAGGACAGCAACAGTACTTAGGTATAAACACAATCATGGAACAAAGTACGTACTGAAAACAGAATACAGTAAATGTTTATAATGTTTCGTATCGTTTATCTTTCTTAATAACCTTTACACATTGTTTTTAACTTTTTATGTATACTGTTAAGTTAATGAAAAAAATATCTAACAACAAATTAAAAAATAAAAAAATCTGAAAGGTTTCAGATTTCAAATTACGTCCAAAGGGGCGGTTTTTTTAAACATTTTGTGTGTTACCTTTATTTATTAAATATCGTGTTCTTTGCACTTAAACCATAAAATTCAGTTCAAGAGCACTTTGGACTAAACACTATATTATTAAGTTTTACATTTTAGGAAGAAAGTTTATCGAGTTAAAAATTTATTATTCAGTGATATAGTATATTTTCATTAATTACTTTCTTTTCTCTAACCAATTCGCCGAAATGAAAAAGATGGAAAAGTGAAATTGAAAAAAGATACACAAATTGACAAGCAAATGCTTTTTTTTTTTTTAACCTTCGTAGACACAAATTGTTTCTAAACAACTATATCGTATTTGATTTTCCTTTTTTAAGAAGCTAAAAAAATTGTATTTGGCGAAAATAAGGTAAAATCCTAGTATACGTTACGTCCTTGGCGCGATATTGAAAATTGTCGCCAACACCAAAATGACACCTCTACAGCTCATTATAAACATCACAATTACTGCTCATTATAATGTCGCCAAAAGATGCCAAATCCCGTGTACTATGATTAAACTGAAATAAACTTCAGTTAATTATTTAATATTCAATAGTCTCGACCTAAAGGATATTGTTCAAAATTGTTAGTTCCTTCCAGTCCTTGTGGCTATTAGCCCAAAAAAAGCATTAACCCAAATGGGGTATTAATCTCGAAACGGAATTTTGCGTTTAATTACTATCAACGACGTTTCCTTTTTCAAATTGTTGTTGCCAAATATTATCACCCTGTATTATTTTTAAAGAAATTAAATAATGAATCTGCATAAATCTGTGAATGTTTTTCGCATTGAAAAAAAAAAAAAAAAAACACGACGTTACCTAGAGCCATCCAATTTTGAATAACGTAGACCTGTACCCGAATATGTGCAGCCCGAATTTGGAATTTGTTTTATTATCTTTTTCATTTTTTAACAAATTTTTGATTAACAAACTCAACGATTTCAAAGGCAGCAGTGGCAACACTGTACCGAATAAAACATTGTTATCTCGAACGCACGAGATTATCTTTTGAAAATTCTAAAGGTAGGCTCTTTTTAAATATTTTGTGATTTTGCTGTTGAATCGAATTTTATGTGGCGTAAGTGGTATTTAATAAATAAAGTAAACGCGCAAAACGCTAATAATAAAAAGACAAAAAAAGTTTAGTAAAGCTATATTAGTAAGAAAAGTGAATATTGATATGATAAACTGAGAAAACACGGGGGAGGGGAATGGATATATATATACAGGGTGATTATAATTAAAGTTTAAGTTTCAAAACGCTATAAAAAAAGAACCACTGATGAAAATGATGCGAAATTTGAAAGGAATGTTATTGAAGAAAGCGGAAAGCGTATGGCAGAAGAAAAAATTTAGTTTCAAAAGTTAGCAACATATGGCGCTGTAAGCGGCAGAATCACGACGAGAAATGATTCGTAAAACAACGGCTAAGGTGGAAGTTACACATTAAAACGCATTGACAAATTAGAATTGTTGAATAATTTTATTTGCATGACTGTACATATCACATCGAAAGGGACAAATCGGTTTCAAGAGTTTTGCGGCGACATACCGCATAAGAACCATTCATCAAAGAAGTTCGGAACTGGCGCAAAACATGTTCATTATGGTGTCCACCGTTGTGTGCAACAAGTTGAAAGCGACAAATAGCATGTTCCACAACGAATCGCAGTGTCTCCGGGGTGATGTTCAGAATGCGTTGCGAAATGCGTGCCTTTAATTCCGCTAAATTTGCAATTGGAGCATGGAACACAACATCCTTCAGATATCCCCACAGCCAGAAATCACACGGAGTAAGATCAGGCGATCGGGATGGCCAGTCTGTAGGGAAATGACGGCTGATAATTCGAGCATTTCCAAAATGGCGCCTCTGCAGCTGCTTCACGGGATGTGCAATGTGCGGAGGAGCGCATCTTGCTTAAAAATGATTTCATCCACACATCCACGCTGTTGCAGAGCTGGAATCACGTGGTTGCGCAAATGAGACGCATACCTCTGACCAGTGACGGTTGCGGTAACAGGACCGGAAGCACCCGTCTGCTCGAAAAAATATGGTTGTAGGATGAATGATGCCGTAAAGCCACACCATACCGTGACCTTTTTAGGATGAAGTGGTACGGGGTGCGTTGCCAGTGGATTTTCTGTTGCCCATATTCGACAATTCTGGGTATTCACGTATCCTGTCAGATGGAAATGGGCTTCATCTGTCCACAAAATTTTCCACGGCCATTCATTATCCACTTCCATGCGAGCCAGGAATTCTAACGCAAACGTCTCCCTAGCTGTCAAGTCAGACGGAAGCAACTCTTGCACATGGCCAATTTTGTACGGATAGCATTGCAGGATGTTTCGTACAATTTTCAGCACCGTGCTCGTAGGCCTGTCCAATGTTCGGGCAATTCCTCGTGCACTGCACGGTTGCACACCACCGGCCGACCCCTCCTGTAATGCTGTGGCCACTTCTTCAACTACCGTCGAATGCACTCGTTTTCTCCCTCTACCAGATTGCACTTCAAACGAACCTGTCGTTTCGAATTTTTGCATCATTTTCTTTAGACGTACGACACTCATTGGACCAACGCCTTCTTTTATACCCTTCAGTATCCTGAATTCTTGCAGAGCTACTCTTGCACAATCGTCATTCTTGTAATACAGTTTTACCAGCAGAGCGCGGTCCTGCAATGAAACACTTATGGCGAACGTCTGAGACGCGAAATGAGGAACAGCCTGGTACCTGGCGGCTTTATAAGACTGAAATTTAACTAACATTTTAATTTGTCTTCTTCCGCTTGCAGCGCCATCTGTTGCTAACTTTTGAAACTAAATTTTTCCTTCTGCCATACGCTTTCCGCCTTCTTCAATAACATTCCTTTCAAATTTGACGTCATTTTCATGAGTGGTTCTTTTTTTATAGCGTTTTGAAACTTAAACTTTAATTATAATCACCCTGTATATATATGTGCCAACACTTAACGCTGCACATCGAATTCCAAACATATACTGCTATGCTGCTTATAAAATTTTTGTAATTTTGCTGTTGAATTGTTATGCGGCGTAAATATGAAGAAAATGATGCTTAATAATAAAGCTAAAAAGACAAAACGAAATGGTTTAGCAGAAGTGAGAGTTACAACAGACTGGTAGCATATGAGCTAAGCGACAATGTAGAAAACTAGAAACCTTTAACAAGCTCTTTTGGACGACCGTTAAAATTTGAAACCTTTCGAATTTGAGAAAAAAAACGACGAGACACAGACCTTAAAAACATTCTTGCCAACCTTTAAAAAGTGCTCTCCACTATCACTAGTGTAATAGCAGCATTTAGAGTTGCTCAAGAAATCTGTCTATAGTTCATAGTAGCATAAACTCATGGAATATTGTGTACAAAATCCAATACAATATAGTTTTTAATGTACTTTAATTCCATGTCCTGATCAGCACTAGAATTTCTCTGCATATGTTAGATATATTCACTGCATTAATGTCATGAACAAAATTTTATGTATACCCACCCTATACCATACGATGCCTGTAACTGTAACATTCAGTTAGTAGGAAATGCACATTGATTACTGAATATATAGTCATTTATAGTCAGTAATTAATGTATTCGCTGATAATGGATGAGAGTAGTCAAATGCAGTGTCTCGCTAACATAAATTATCAAATGTGACTGTAGTGTGCAATGATTTTAAAAGCTTCCAGTATTGCCACTGGGTTTCTCACGCCTGGCTTCCAGGCTGTGGCCTGGTAGATAGTACATCTTCTTAGTGTGACATTAAAGACTGTAGGTATACTTATGCCAGTTGTCTTTCCAGTAAAGTAAAATTATAACACATGCGATTGAAATAAATATATATGTAGTGTTTAAAAATGCTGCCTAGAACTTGTAAGTCTTAAATATATTTAAATGTTAGCCTGCTTCTGGTCTGGCAATAAAGATTTTGTGTATGGTTATTATCATGATTTTATGTATGGTTTTAAAACGTTGTAAAATTAAATTTTAATAAATTGAATAACAAAGCCATTGAGTTGCATGATTCTGAAGCAAAGGCATTATTACCTTGTATATCCTCTCACCAGCGGTCAAGCCTCTGAACACTGGTATTTCAGTCTGAGGTTCGAATCTCACGAACGGGTGGCGGCACGGGCGTTTTACTGATTTTCCCAGTGTGTGGTATACGAGCCATTTTTCTTAGTAAGTCCTCCCTTTAGGCAGATAGTTCTCGAGGCTTTGCCGTAAGTACATAAACCAGCGGTTCTCAACCTGTTAATTAACGCTTACCATCTAAATAAACATTGAAAAACTTTAGTACCACCACTACATTTTGCAATGATTATTTTTCAAATTCTCAATAGAAATATTTAAAAAAATATATATTTTGCCATTTGCACAGTTTATTGGCTATCTGTATTAAATCTGCACCCGTAAAAATATTTAGATTAAAAACTGGTTAAAATTTTAATCATCAAAATTTAAATTATAATACTTTTCTAAAATTTAGTGTCATATTTGGGTCTGTTTATCAGAGATCAATTTCTTTATGTCTGGTGTTATCGTAAATTAGAATCCACTTTTAATTTTGTTCCGTATTTATATTTCAAATATAACACGAAAGAAAATTCTTGTTCACACAAATAGGTTGTGCAAAAAGATAATAAAAATTTAATATGTTTGAGATAACTTTAAATTTTTAGTCCAAAGGGATTTGAATCCCGAAGGACTATTAGTTTCGTTTTGGCATTTTGCGTCGGACTCATAAATGTCGGTTCACTTTTCAAACTGTTGCCACAAAATGTTAGAGTCCTGGATTATATTTGAAGAAATTAAATAATGAAAAATCTGCATAAATGTATGCATATTTCTCGTATTGTGATAAAACAACGGTACATAGAGTCATCGAATTTTGAATAACGTAATCCTCCAACGAATATGAGCATGTGGAAGACCAAATTTGAAATTTGAAATTTGTTTTATGATCGATTTCCTATTTTTTAAAACTTTGACGAATTTTTGATTAACAAACTGAAGGATTTCAAAGCGAGCAGTGGCAACGTTGTGCAGAAAAAACATTTTTATCTCCAGCGCGTGAGTCTCTGTATCGGAAATTCTACAGATATGCTCGTTTTAAAACTATTTTGCGATATTGCTGTTGCACTGGATCTTATGGTTTAAGTGCGAGGAACATGATATAAAGAAAGGTAACACACAAAATGTTAAAAAACGCCCCTTTGGACGTAATTTAAAATCTGAAACATTTCAGATTTTTTTTTTTTTTTTTTTTTACTTCCTTGTACGAAGTAAAAAGGAAGTATTGTAATCGGGAAAAGTTTCAGGCAGCACATTTCAACGAAAATATCCATTTTGACCGCTATCGAATGCAATTTAACGATGTTTTTGCGTCATATCTATACGTAAGGACAGAATAAATGACCCGTTTCCTACAAAAAAATTATAAAACTGCTTTAAAATTAATTCTGAGGAGAATTTTTCGTGGCGTCTGTACGAACGTATGTACGTACGTATCTCGGATAAATTAAAAACGAGTAGCCTCAGAACGTTGAAATTTTGTATATAGGACTGCTATACCATGTAGATGTGCACCTCGTATTTTGGTTGCAATCGGGCGCACCAAACGTATATAAATATGTTTATATATATATCCACTCTGTTACCCGGCTCAGTTGTCTCAGTTCTTTACTCGTACATGTTTGTAAATTGTAAATTTTTTGCTTTAAAAATAATTGAATTATGTTGTTTTTATCTTCCTTTTAAGGTTTTTATGCCTTTAGTAAATCTGTATGCAATATTTTTAGAATTATCAACAATTTTAAAGTTGTTTAATTGCCGCTAAGCCTTTTTTTTATGGCGGCCATTGATTGTTTACATTTGAAACAGCAGACTAGTGGATTTGTTGCTAATCTAGAGAAACTTAGTTTCGCAACAACATAGCTAACGCCTTCATTTATTATTGCCAATTAAATCATGTTTAATCATTTCTGGAATTTTTTCGAGGAAATAAGTGTTTAAGATTTACTTCGTAATTTTTAATATAGATATTTTGAGTTTTTATGCATTTTTTGCCTTCTGGCGAAGTGAGAACTGAATTAATTGAATGAGAAATACTGAAAAACTGTGTCTTTTTTGTTTTGTTTGCTTAATTTCTTTTATACATCATTCTAGCTTTATCTTTAATTACATGTGGCAACGATTAGATAATTCTTTAAATGATATAAATTTTGTGCATTCTGAGTTATAATATGCACGAAATACTGTTAAGTGAATCTAGCGCCAGAGTGTCGCTATGGTAAACAAATACTAGAGTGAATTTTAAAGAATGCATTTAGTCTATTGTGGTTTATGCGCTGTCGGCGAAATAGATTTAATTCAATCCAATAAATTTAAATGAAATGCAAGAAAAAATGCGTATAATTTAATATTCCGTACAAGGAAGTCATGTGGTGTACACATCAGATTTTTTTATTATATCAAAGCACACGAGGGCTTGTTTGCTTGGATTTGAACTCAAGTCGCTTAACTAGCAGTGTTCAGCGACTTTGCCCCTTGGCCGCTGGTGAGACAAAAGATGTTATGCAAACAAAAGTGTGTAAACAAAGTTGACGTGATTAAAATATTGTGAATAAGGTCTCTAACATATGATTGTCATTTCACCATATTACACAGACTGTAACAAAGTAAGCATTCTTTTCCATAAGTCTGAACGAAACTAATGGATTCTTCAAAATTTGCTGTATTGTGCATTTTTGGAGTGTAACACATCATGGAAAGATCTAAGTAGCAACAGATAATTGGTTATTTTTTTTTAGTCAGAGCAACATATTTTGGAACAGATTCATCAACAGATGCAATTCCAAGTAGCTTGTTTGTTTACAAAGACAACGCAAGTAATCTTCTGTTCCCGGAATAAAAGCCGCCACATTTCTCAGAAAAATGCGGCATTAAAACAAGGAGATTAGAATCATCTGGAAGTTATTAAAAGATTATTTATTGCTATGAAAACTGAGCGACAATGAATATGATACCAAAAATTAAGACCGCCTACGAAAGTGCCCATTTTTGTAGCATAATCAGCGTGGAATTTAATCTGGAAACTTGTGGAATTTTCTTCTGGTGGAGATTATTGGTAAATTAGCTTTTGCGGAATTTCCGCGGAGTGGAGATATTTTATGAAATATTTTCAAGTCTCATCATAAAATTTTTAGTGCAGTTACTCGATATAAACCAGTCTCAAATTGGCGACCTCCAAAGCAGTTTTATGCGGCCCGCGAATATATTTCAATTATGTATTTGTTGCAAAGATATCAAGATTTTAGTTATTTGATATCTGAATTTATATTATTTTTCTTACCATTAATATTTGAATTACAAATAGCCTATAAATAAATAATTTAAAAAATCCGAAAGGTTTCAGATTTTAAATTACGTCCGAAGGGCCGTTTTTTTAACATTTTGTGTATGACCTTTATTTATTAAATATCATGTTCTTCGCACTTGAACCATAAAATTCATTTCAACAGCAGTGTCGCAAAATAATTTTAAAATGAGCATATCTTTAGAATTTCCGATACACAATCTCGCGCTCTGGAGATAAAATATTTTTTTTTTTTATATATATATATAGTGTTACGATTACTCCCGTTGATATCGTTGAGTTCCTTAATCAAAAATTCGTAAATGCTTTACAAAATATGAAACAGATAATAAAATAAATTTCAAATACGTATTTATGTTTCATTTGCTTACATATTTATTTAGGTATTTTGTATTTATATATTTATTTTTTAAAATTTTTATTAATTCTCAAAATGTTAGTACTATATTGACTTCATGTATATAAGAACATTGTATTTAGGCATTTATCTAATTCTAATTTTTTATTTATTGTGTCTATTTATGCATTTATGTATATTGCATTTATATATGCATTCAAAAGTATAAATTAGTAGATTTTTTTTTATTTGTATTTTTTAGGGGGAAAAAAATGTTTTTTTTGTCTGTTAAGTAATATCATTCTTAAGTGTTCGTGTTATTTATCTCTCAGATAAAAGTATTATTTTAATTAATCATCAGCAAAGCCCCTCCCTGAAAAAAAAAATCAGTAGCTGTTAGTAAAAGCCAGTTTTATTTTGGTAATGCACAATTAACTTCCAAATAAGTCTTTTCTTCTGAGACAGTTTTACTTTATGAGTAAACAAACAACTTCTGGTTGCTGAACACCATTTTCACATTGCTGAAACTCCTTTTAGCGATTTTCAAACTCTGCACCAATCTCGCTTCTTCGAGCAGGACATCTGTGAGGGATACCTTCTTTCTCTTTGTCCTTTCTCCGCCCTATACGTAGTAGGGGGGAATCATCAAACCCAGGAATAACAACAGCCACTTTATCATTGGGGCCAGGCAACTGGGAGGGGCCCGCAGGTGGCATGACCTCCGGCCGTCCAATCGGCAACCGGGATAATACGGTCCTTCCTTCAAGGTGATGCGACCACATGTGCGTCCTCTCATGTTACACTTGTATCCCCCCTGCCTGTTCTACTACAGTACGGAAAAACGAGCGTTCCCACGAAGCTGCAACGACCCACGCCTACAAAGATATCCTTTGTGCCACGACCTCGTTTTCACCGTTGCAAAAACAAGGAGCGGGTTTTCAGAGGTAGCGCTGGAGGCTGCTACGTGTAGAACAGTTATCGCCGCGCTTGGCTGAATATGGAAATTAGATTTGATAAGCTTGGCGCCATTTCAAAAGTGATTTTTAATCTTTAGCCTTTTTTTTTATCGGATGCACCCCTTTCGTCATGGCTAGATCATTCCCTCCCTTCCTCTCCAAAACACGAAAAAGATATATATAATTATTATTTAAATTATTTTTTACTGTGTTTTATAAATTAACAAGAAAACGTACAGAAAATATTGATAAATACCAAAACTTGAATCAATGTAGTTTTTGATATTTATAAACTAAATCGGTATACTTAACAGATAAATAAAATGTTAAACTCAGCCCTCCCTGGAACTATAAAATCCCTCCCCCCCCATACAAGTGGGAATTTGCTCTTTATAGTGTAAAGTTTGAGCATAATTAGTTTGGTCAGATCCTGAGGGTCCAAAATCTATGCGCGTCTGTTTGTTTGTGGAATGGTTTCGAGAGAGCTACGCCTGGATTCCAACATTTCTAAAATTTTCGTCTTCGTACGACTTTGATCGGCCGAGATATAAATTAAAAACTCTGAAAACGCTAATTTTCGCCTTCATTTTTGCGAGTGGCAACAGTCTCGCACGCTGGAGATAAAAATCTGCTTTATTTCGAGCAGTGTTGCCACTGCTCGCTTTCAAATCGTAGAGTTTGTTAATAAAAATGATGCAAGTTTTACAAAATATGAAATAAAAATAGAATTGCCAAACATTAAATATAAAATTCACTCTGAAAACACTCATTTTTCCGAGTCGCAAAAGTCTCGCGCGATGGAGATAAAAATTCTTTATTTCGAAAAGTGTTGCCACTGTCACTTTCAAATTGTAGAGTTTGTTAATAAAAAATTCGTAAGTTTTAGAATTATGAAAAAAGAAGTAACACAAAATAAAAAAATCTGAAAAGTTTCAGATTACAAATGTTTAGGTCCAAAAGTTTTTTTTTTAGTCAAATCCCTTTGGATTTGAATCCCGAAGAACTATTAGTTTCGTTTTAGCATTTTGCGTCGGACTCATAAATGTCGGTTCACTTTCCAAACTGTTGCCACAAAATGTTAGAGTCCTGCATTATATTTGAAGAAATTAAATAATGAAAAATCTGCATAAATGTATGTATATTTCTCGTATTGTGATAAAACAACGGTACATAGAGTCATCGAATTTTGAATAACGTAATCCTCCAACGAATATGAGCATGTGGAAGACCAAATTTGAAATTTGAAATTTGTTTTATGATCGATTTCCTATTTTTTAAAACTTTGACGAATTTTTGATTAACAAATTCAAGGATTTCAAAGCGAGCAATGGCAACGTTGTGCAGAAAAAACATTTTTATCTCCAGCGCGTGAGTCTCTGTATCGGAAATTCTAAAGATAGGCTCGTTTTAAAACTATTTTGCGATATTGCTGTTGCACTGGATCTTATGGTTTAAGTGCGAGGAACATGATATTTAATAAAGAAAGGTAACACACAAAATGTTAAAAAACGCCCCTTTGGACGTAATTTAAAATCTGAAACATTTCAGATTTTTTATTTATTTATTTATTTATTTATTTTACGATTTTGTGTGTTACCTTTATTTACCGCCTTTCTTGAAATGCTGAAACAAATTGTTTGAAGTAGTTGTTCATCCAGAATAGACGAATGCTGATAGCCTTCTTAAACGACTATTTTTGAAAATAGCCAGTTTTTAAGAACGTAAATAAGCATCAATAAATATTTCCTAAGTTGATCAACTCTACTTTTTCTTATGTATTTAATTTGTGTATTATGTATTGTACATCGTTTTCAACATTTTAAATGTAAAATATTTTCATATAAAATTATTAAGTGCATGCATATATAATTTTTTCCCGCGTTATAGGGAGACTAAATTATAGTGCTTTGTATTATATGGTATTACTGGACTGAATTCATTTACCCTTAAGTACAGACATTCAATTTCTGTTACGTAAACAAAGAGGAGGGGTCCCTCAGACGGCGCTCTATTTTATGCATTTTAAAAATGTAAAATTTTAAAATAATGCACTATTGTTATTATATAAGCATTAATACACTTTGCTTGTTGTATTGGAAGTAATTCATTCTTTTTAAAACTCTTAAATTTAATGCATTAAAAATTAATTTTTAAATCATGTACGAAAAAGTACAGAATACATAATTAAATAAATAAAATAAACACTACTTACTTGCAAATGCGTATAAACTAAACTAATTTTCCATCTACAGAATCTGGATTATATAAAATAACGAAAAAAAAAAGGATAATATATAAAGAATATTAAAAAATTGCAACACATTATTTTAAGCATTTTCAACACAATTTTTGAAAATTCTCTTGGTACATTCATTACATATCGGCTTCTTGCAGCTGAAACATAGCGCCGCATTTTTTCTTCTCAGTCTGGGGGAACAAAGAGAGCATGTTTTACGCCTTTTAAGGGTATCAGCTACATCTGGGCTAGAATAGATTCCTCTGGAAACTATTCTAGCCCAGATAATGACAGAAATTACTAGATATATAGATTATTATTAGATAGCACTCTCTGAATGCACATTTTTATTTCTGGCTTCACAGTTGGCTTTTGAAGCCTCGTTCCATATGTGGTTTCACTAATTCTGATGACAACTCCATCAAGAAATCAGTTTTTTCCGATCTGGCGCTATATCTTAAAGATTGACGCATTAATTCCACTTACATTAAATAAGCTAAAGAATATGCATTAATTCATTCCAATTATATCAAGTAACCTAAAGAATATGGCCATTGACCATCGCCCCGTTCTCTGGCTTGTAGAATGTTTAGAACAATTTTTATCCAATGCATCTACACCTCCTTTATTCAAATAGTAAAACGTTATTATTACTGGTTTCCCAGTTTCAAGGTCGTCTGCTTTGGAATGATGCATTCAAGAAATGAGAATAACACTTCTTAATTTTTGAGATACATATGAAACGAGAGTCATTCCATCTGTGAAAGCGTAACAGGAAGATCTTTCTCTTTTCGTTTTATTTAGCAAAAATTCACCTGGTATTTCTCTCTTATTTAGTACTGACGTATGTGAAACTTCTATAGTTAGTTCTTGTACAAGTTCGACACTCACGTAGTAATAAAGCCATCTTTCCCTCATCGGGAAAGAAATGAACGTAAACTCAGAGGTGAGGTCCACATGACCGCGCCCCAATTAAAAAAAATATTTTAAAGAATACTAATGGATAGAGTTTAATAAAAATTTAGGAATAGTTATATTTTATGTCAACTTGAAGGTACTGAAAAGGAGAAGAATAACCATATAAGCTGTTTCGCAGTTCTAAAATATTGGCGCGGTGATACAGACCCCACCTCTGTGTTTAAGGGTTTTTAATTATGTATGGCACAGCATTCAGGGCATGTAAAAAAATATATATATATGTAAAACAAAATTCTAATTTTAATTCGCAATAGTCCCTTAATTTTTTATTTTAATTTAGCTATTTCCCCTTTCTGTCATACAAATAGTAGCTGCTTATATTAAACCTCTCTAAACTGCATTATTTCGGATTTAATCCGTGTCATATCATACTTATATGACGCTAATGATACAAGTTATATAAAGGCTTCTGTGAATAAGATTTAAATTGGAGCCAAAAGTTTTTATTTATAGCCAGTAACGAATATTGGAAAAACTGTAAAGTGAAACTCAAATCCTTTTAAAGTGTTTCTGAAATCAATCGAAAAGGTGTTTCTTATTAATAAAATGCTTTTAACCGGCCTTGAATACACCTACCTGAATGTTCTCTTTTAGATGATTACATGTAATTTTTTTCATGTGTATGTATGTATTTTTTATTGTATTTCGTTTGTTACATTTTAATTGTACGATATTTGGATTGAAATATTTAAAAATGGCTTGTGAAGTGTGCGTAAATATCTCCTCACATCTATTCCCCTTTCCGCTTTGTATCGAGAGAATGCTACTAAATTTGAATTTGTTAACTATGGCGCAGCACGTGAGGCTTCCTGCTTAAGATGTGGTATGTTTCCGTGGAGGATTTTATACGAATTGGTTGGTATCTGCGTTATACATGGGGGGGGGGGAATGTGCAAGAAACAGTCGCGTAGCGAGGAGGGGGCAAGGGGGTGCATGATGCGGTCTCCAAACAAGATTTTCATCATATCACTGTGTTTTTTCGGGGAGGGGGTGCCAAAAAGGTATTTTGCCCCGGGCGCCAGTTATGCTGGCTACTCCACTGGCAAGAAATCCTTGTTCAGTCTGTTAGTTTGCGAAAAATTTTCGATGTCCATGGATTTACCTACTGGATCACTAATGTGTCAACACTGCACTGCAAAAACAAATAAAACTTGATTTGCAAAATACCTTACGAAATACTCGTAGATCGGCGAAGCGGACTATGCGTCAAAAATAATACCGATAAACGATCGGTTGATGCTACAAAATAGCAGTTTGACGGTTGAAAGGGATAGTTGTTTGAGATTTTCTTCATTTTTAATGCAATTATAGTTGAGTTTGGAAGATACTTGGAAGATTCTCGATGAAGGTATCCTTTTCTTTGAAACTGGGTGTACCGTGAATATGAGCCACCTTTTTCTTAGATAGCCCTTCATGAAGAAATCCTTCCTGCTAGGCAGATAACCCTCATGTAATTTTCCATAGTCCAGCGATTCTCAACCGGTGGTACGCAGGAGAAAAATAGGTGGTACGAAAAGAAACAAAGTATTTTTAACTATTAATTTCAAAAATCTCGTGAAAAAAAGAACAATTGATAGAAATTTTCTGTGATCGAACTCTAATTGAAGATTAAAAAATAACAAACTTGTTAACTTTAGGCTGAACTTGGAAATAAATAAATAAATAAAGACATTTCAAATAAAGCTATTAAATTTTTATTCCCTTTTTGAACAAGCTATTTGTGGGAATAAGGACTTTCTTCTGTGCTATATTTAGAAGGGGGGATCTGAAAGGTTTCAGATTTTAAATTACGTCTAAAGGGGTGTTTTTTTAACGTTTTGTGTGTTACTTTTATTTATTAAATATCATGTTCTTTGCACTTAAACCATAAAATTCAGTTCAATAGCAATGTCGCAAAATAATTTTAAAATGAGCCTATCTTTAGAATTTCCGATACACAGTTCCGCACGCTGGAAATAAAAAGGTTTTCCCCCCCCCCCGTAGAGTGTTGCCATTGCTCGCTTTTAAATCGTTGAGTTTGTTACTCAAAAATTCGTTAAAGTTTTCTAAAATATGAAATCGATACTAAAACAAATTCCAAATTTCAAATTTAGTCTTCCACATGCCCATAGTCGTAGGAGGATAACGTTATTCAAAATTGGATGGCTCTATGTACCGTTGTTTTATCACAATGCGACAAATAGACATACATTTATGCAGATTTTCATTATTTAATTTCTTTAAATATAATGTAGGACTCTTAACATTTGGTGGCAACTGTTTGAGAAGTGATTCGCCGTTTATAACGATTCAACGCAAAACGAAAACAATAGTCCTTCAGAGACAAAGTCCCCTTTGGAGTTTAAAAAAAAATAAAAATTAAAAAAAAAAAAAAAAAAAAAAAAAAATCTGAAATGTTTTAGATTTTAATTTACGTCCAAAGGGGCGTTTTTTTAACGTTTTGAGTGTTACCTTTATTTATTAAATATCATGTTCTTTGCACTTAAACCATAAAATTCAGTTCAAGAGCAATATCGCAAAATAATGTTAAATTAAGCATATCTTTAGAATTTCCGATATACACAGTCTCGCGAGCTGGAGATAAAAGTATTTTTTTTCTATATAACGTTGCCATTTCTCGCTTTTAAAGCATTGAGTTTGTGAATCAAAAATTCGTTAAAGTTTTACAAAATATAAAATCTATAATAAAGCAAATTCCAAATTTGGGATTTCAGATGCCCATATTCGCAGTAGGATTTCGTCATTCAAAATTCGATGGCTCTATGTACCATTGTTTTATCACAATGCGAGAAATAGACAATCATTTATGCAGATTTTTCATTATTTAATTTCTTCAAATATAATACAGGACTCTAACATTTTGTGGCAACAGTTTGAAAAGTGAACCGACGTTTATGAGTCCGACGCAAAATCGCAAAACGAAAACAATAGTCCTTCAGGGACAAAGCTCCTTTGGACTAATAAATAAATAAATAAAAATTTAAAAAATTGTTTAAAAATTAAAAGTGGTTCTTGGTGAAATATGCCCCGACATAAAGAAATTGTTCTTTCTTAAACGGGCCCAAATTTCACAATAAATTTTAGAATTAAAGTTATATAACTTAAATTTTGATAATTAAAAGAGAAACCAATTTTTAATGTAATAAGTTTTATGTTTGTATATTTAGTACAAATAGCGAACAGGTTATGCAAATGGCAAAATATACTTTTTTAATACCTTTATTGAGAAACTGAAAAGTAATCAATGTAAAACATAGTGGTGGTACTAAAGTTTTTCAATTTCTGTCTAGTAGATGGTTAGCGTTAGTCAAAATGTTGAGAACCGCTGCCATAGTTCATTGCAGTGCTTCAGCGGATAGTGCGTTTTGCTTCAATTAAATAATGCAGAAAAATGGTTAAAACATAAGAAATGCCTAAAGTGTTATTTTTTTTTAAAATTTTTTTAAAGAAAAGTATAATATGCCCATTCATGCAGTAATTCCGTGAGTTTTTCCCTGTCTCTGTTTCTTTCACTCTTACTGCAAACTTCGTCCATGGCACGAAAACACAGCCTTTGGAATTCGAATTCCATTCCTTTTTTTCGGCATGATTAGCGCCAAATTCCGGCAACCCCACGGTCCCAAAAAATTGGAGCAAAGAAAGGAAAGCTTTCAAACAGATAAACCGAAGAAAGGGGAGGGAGGAATCGCACGGGAGGGAAGGAGGAAGGAAGGCATGGCGACGAAATGACAGCAACAGATGCAAGTGAAAAGCTCACCGCAACTTTTCACCTTATAAGATGACTCATCAGTTGACCCTTTCTGGAAGTTTGTTTTCTTAGTTCTGGATCTGCAGTGTGGGATTTACATCAAGGCAGGGGAATGATGTCGTCATCCTTTTCGAGGAAGTTATGTTTCGCTTTTTATTGCTGTCTTTTTATTTATTTTTTCATTCTTCTGATTTTATTAAATGTGCACAACCAGTTGTCCCCCCCCCCCCAGCCACTATCCGTTCTTCCCAGCGAAGTGGTTTCTGCTTGCAGTCGCGAAGCTGATTTTCTGGGTTTTACCAGCGGTGGTTTCGTTATTAATTTTTAATTTTTTTAAATGAATGTTTTGATAAAAGTGGGGTTATTCCACTTGCAGTGGGATATAAAATGTAGGCGCAAACTCTCGTGGGAGTTGGTGTCTTAGAATGAAAACTAAGTCATTGTACGACTTTAGCGAAATTTATCGTTTTAGTCGATTGTAGCAAAACATTTCGAGTGCTACCTACTTAAGCGAAAAGATACCTTCGTGGAGGAGTTTCGGAAGGAATATAGCGCATATTCACGCAACACAAGAATAAAACTTGGAAAGTGTGCATATAATCAGCACAGTCCCCACAGTCCTTTCTTTAAGGGCTTCTGGTTGTAACGTGAACAGGAGTCACTTTGCTTTAGAAACTTTTCCACGAAGGCATACCTACCGTCAGTCTGATAACCTCAGTGTGTTTTATCATAATCTAATAAATCTAATTGAGTCCAATCCATTAAGGGGACTCATAACACCTTAAAACCCATAAGATGTTCGAATAGATGACTGTTGCAAGAATTGTGATAACTTATTTATTTTAAAAGCAATTACTACCAACTTTTTACAGCTGACTACGTAATATAGCTGCTTTCTGAAATAGTGATCAGAAAGTTTGTGTTGCCACAAATATTTTTATAATTTAATCCGCTTTGTGACAACATTTTTCGTCATGTTTCCAACTTGCGCGCACAGTTTAAAACATTCTGTTTCATAATTTAATTCCATATTTAATATATAGTTTTTCTAACATTTGGAAACTACTGTGAACCTAAAATTCTAAAAATTTCATGTTAAATTTTTATTTTATTTTGAGTTGAGTTTATAAAATGTATTTTATTAACAAAATTTGTAATATTTTCGTCCATGAAATTTTTCAGTATTAAAATATTTATCAGATTGTTGGTTCAGTTAGAAAATAGTGCCCATATAAAGAATTTCATCCAATTTCAAGTATGTACCATTAGCCATTTTTAAAATATCATGCGCGCAAGGTGGAAACATGGCGAAATATTTTGTCACCAAGAGGATTAAATTACAAAAATATTTGTGGCAACACAAACTTTCTGGTTACTAGTTTCCAAAGCAGCTATATTATGTAGTCATCTATAAAAAGTTGGAAGTAATTGCTCTTAAAATAAATAAAATATCCCAATTCTTGCAACAGTCACATATTCGAAGATCATGAGAGGTTTAAGGTGTATGAGTCCCCTTAAGAGCTTGTAAATTGATTAAAAGCACACTCTTGCGTACATAAAGAAAGAAGATACTATTAACGTTCCTTCTTCTTAGGAACCTCTCACCTCTATAGAAGTCGGTCAATTGTCGAAAAGAAGAAATCTGCATAAAAATGTCTTGGCATGAATGTGTTGGTTTTACAACTTTATGCTAATTAGTTTCAATCTTTTTTTTTTTAAATTTAAAAAATGAAACGTTTTAATTCTGGAAGGAGAATTTTCATTTACTTTGCTGACCAGACTAGCAAACTAAAACTCTGCATGCAGAGCAGTGTTTCGGAATAAAGGTGCCGAGTCAACAGGTTTATGCTTTTTTACCCTTTCGCATAAAGGCGCTGGCCCCTAACAGTGTACCGTTAAGAAGGCATTCCTCCAGTTCGGAAGTTTAGGGGGTCTCACTCAGTGCAGTTGCCTTAGGCTCTGTTCAGACGGTGGTACAAATGTCATAACTCGCTTAAGCCGAGTTTCGTTATTAGGCAACCAGACCCTGCTACGTCACAAAAACTGATTTTAGGGGTCTTGGTATAAAGTTCGGAGTTTTCAGCTTTATGGCGACTTGGTATAAGAGTTAACCAATCACAGAGAACGCGCGAAACGTATTGAAAGAGTAAACAGAGCGGGAAAGCCGTAGACACATCCACGCATGCGCGAATTTAGCCTCTCTAATTGGCTACGCCTTAGACCCTGTCTCGCAGGTGTGAACGGAACTCCTGCATTTTATGCCTTCTGACCATGCCTGTATGACATTTATACCATCGTCTCAGATGGTGGTATAAATGTCATAGAGTCATTAAATGAGGGAATCGTGTTCGCACCTGCGAGACGAGGACTAAGCCGTGGCCAATCGACTCATATACCAAATCGGAAGTTAAAAACTTCGAAAATTTGAAGAATATTTGCATAATTTTCCTCTTTTTCAGTGCGCTCAGAGCTCTCCTAAATTTTAAAACGGATTCGTCTTTGGAGATTGTTTTCCTCTTAACAACAAAGGCAACATTCGCAATCCACCTGCAAAGGTCACGACGAACCTTTCCCTTCTAACTCTTTACATTTATGTTAGCATAATGCAGAAACCGACCCATCACAGCGAAGCGAACATGAACTGACATACAGTCTACGATTTAATTAATATATGTCTGATTTTAGCTACTTTTCTGGAAAGAAAGTGGAACGTAGACCATTCCTAGGGCCTCCAGAAAAGAACTGCAGAAAGTTGGGTGGCGATAGCTATAGTAGTGATTGAGTTAATGGCGAACAAACACACCCACAAACAGGCATTCTTCTTTATATATGTTACGGTGAAACACCGAATTCTGGAGAATGTCGACTTTCACCGGTGAATGTCAACATTCACATAGTCTCTTGGTATATGTCCGAAATATTTTCCAAATACTCTTATTTCTGACTTACACCGGTCAATGTCGACATTCACCATGTACTAATGGTGAATGTTGAACATATAACAATATTATATTTTCTTCTCCGTCATTCAGTCGCGAATAAACGCACTCGAGACTTGAAATAAGAACTTAAGACGTGAGAACCTAAAACACACAATACATTCAAAATGAGAAAGGAAAATAATGGAAGTTAAAAAAACTTACTTAATTATACAGTACGTTCTAAATGAAAAAAATAAAATAACAGGCATTCTTCTTTATATATACTAACTTACTAAATTATGTGATTCAAATCTTATTTATTGCAACAACTTAAACTATTATGGCACTTTATGACATCTCTTTTCGATTTACACCAGAGCATATCTGTAACCTGAACCACTGTAACCTGAGCATATTGTCGACATACACCGGTGAGGGTCCGAATATACAAGGAATGTAGTGCAATATTCGATCTTTCACCAACGTATTTGGTGAATGTTAACATTCTCCGGTGAAAGTCGACATTCTCCAGTTTCGGTCTTTCACGGTAACATATATACAGATTGATCACGTTTCAAAATTCTGCCTTCATTGATTGCAGATCTTAATTCTAAATATTTGTGACATGTTACAATGTTTTAATTAAACTTCTTTTATGTCTTCTAATTCATTTAATTTTCGGTTAATGTTAAATAGCTAAATCTTGTCGAGTGGAATTTTGATACTAGTCATGCTGACCGAGATATTATTTGCGATATTGGATTGCACCGATTATAATACGTTAACGTTTTGGAATTCGCTTTCGTCGTAAGATTTTTTTTTAAGCCCTCGTATATATAACACCTTCAATAAATATCATTTATCGGGTCGAAAATTAAGACACATAAACTAAACGTCAGGGATTCATATTGCAATCAACCGAAACGGAACTATCGCTGTGCGCTCTTCCACCAAACGAAGACGCCTGTTCTTGTCGATCAATAATAAAAACATCAAATTCCTGGGAAGTTAGTTGTTCTTTATCTTCGGAAGAATGATTTTTCGCAGGCGCGGATACGGCATCCGCCGCTTTTATTGGCGATAAATATTTTATGAGTGGCGCGGGAATAGCGACCGTCTACAATTAAATATCCTATCGGAAAGCTTAAAAAAAATTATGGGCTTCAATTAAAGATTTCGACTTTATGCCACTCACCTGTTTTATTACGGTCGCTCTTAGACACGATATTTAGTCTGAGAAATGCAGGCGAAGCCGTCATGTCTGATGAATTTACGCTAAAGATGGATATTGACAATTGAAGCAAGTATACATTTTTTTTTCTCTTTTCAGGAGATATGTTTAGCAAGATTTGACATATTTTGTGTTTGTCGTGGTGTTTAATTTGCGCGTGGTTAAATGTAATGTCGGTTTAATCGCTTCATTTCTTCCGCTTCTGAAGGCCTGTATTTTTGTATTTTATAATTAAAATAACTTCAGATTTGTTCTTATGACGCTGAAATGGTGTTTATGAACTGAGCAAATTTAAGATATGGTGCAAACGTGTGACGTATTTCTATATTGTGGCGTAAAACCAATAGGATAATAAAGTGTAATGTGTGGCACCCCCGTTATACGCATGGCAAGTGGTAATTACGTATGGCAAGATTATATTTTATGCTTGGAAGTGTTTTAATTCTTTGGCTTGATACCTGCAAACGAATTTATGAATAATTCTTCCTACGTATCGAAATACCACCGGCGGCTGAGCGGTAGAACACTGGTAGTTCGGTTCGAGGTTCGAATTTCGCGAACGGGCTGGCTGCATGGGCATTTCCGTGGTTTTCGTCATGTGTAACGTGTATACGAGCCAGTTTCACTTAGAAAGTCCTCCACGAAGGCATCCCTCCCTTTAGGCAGATAGCCCTCGTGTGCTTTGCCATAATTAAATAATCCAATCCAATCCGTATCGAAATAATGGTCGCATTTATAAATTTGTATCGCATTAAGCAGAAGAAAGTGGAAAGAGTTCTTTTGAATACAGTACCTTCTGCTTTTAAAGAATAGAATTTTGATGTTATATGTCGATTTGTTAGTCCAAAGGGGCTTTGTCCTTGAGGGATTATTGTTTTCGTTTTGCGATTTTGCGTCGAATCACTCTGAATATCCGTTTCACTTTTTAAACCGTTGCCGCCAAATATTATAGCCCTGTGTTATATTTGAAGAAATTAAATCATGAATCTGCATAAGTGTATGTTTCTCGCAGTGTGATAAAAAACGGTACCTAGAGCCATCCAATTTTGAATGACGTAATCCTAATGCAAATGTTGGCATCTGGAAGCCATAATTTGGAATTTGTTTTATAATCGATTTTGTAAATTTTTAATGAATTTTTGATTAACAAACTCAATTATTATAAAGCGAGCTATGGCAATGTTGTACAGGAAAAACAATTTTATCTCCAGGCGTGAGACTTATTATCGATTGTATATCTTACTATTACTTATTATCGATTATTATTCTAAAGTAGCTAAAATCGGAGATATTAATTAAAAGCTCGAAAAAACGACAATTTTCGTCCTCATTTTTAAGAGTGACAACAGTCTCGCAAGCTGGAAATGAAATTCTGCTTTATTTTGAAAATTGTTGCCATTGCTCGCTTTCAAATCCTAGAATTTGTTAATAAAAAAATTCTAAGTTTTACGATGAAATAAAAATAGCATTGCCAAACATTAAATATAGTATTCCCGATTCCAAAAATTCGTGGGAAGCCATTTCGACTATTCCTATCTTCGTACGACTTTAATCAGCCGAAATATTAATTAAAAACTCTGAAAGCGCTAATTTTCGCAGTCATTTTTCCGACTGGCAACAGTCTGGCGCGTTGGAGATAAAAATGCTTCATTTCGGAAAGTGTTGCCACTGCTCGCTTTCAAATCGTAGACTTTTCAATCGTAGAATAAAAAAATTAAGTTTTACAAAATCTATATATATATAAAGAAGAATGTTTGTGTGCTTGCTTGTTCGCGTTATTGACTGAGCAATTATGATGAATTTTTGGCCATATTTAATCAACTAAAATTGAATATAGCTGAAATATTGGATGGAACTTGAGCTTTCACGACCATTTAATTAGAAAGACGATCTGGGTGGCATTGTTGCTGATAATGAGAGAAAAATTAGCTTATTTTTCTATCAAAATTTTTTATGTGTGTTCCATATCGCTTCTTATTGATAAATGTGTGACTATGAATGATAATTTTTGCATCGGTATTAGAGAAGGATTGCAGCTGTATCGTTTTCTGTGTTGTTAGACGCATTACTCTCAATTTAACTTTAATGGCATCGGTTACTTCCGCTAGTTTAAAATAATTTCCCTCTTACTAACGAACAACCGTATGACTGTTTGTGAGGAAATCTATCAACTGGTGTATCATCAGCTTGTTCAAGGAAACGAAAGGCGACTTGAAACGAAGCATTTTTTATTGTTTAACCACTGTAATGTAGTATTACAAAGTGTTCTTTAAGCGCAGCATTTTCCTTGTATCTCACTTTTTTTTTTTTTTTTTTGGTTGCTGAAGGGTTATAAACACACGCCTGTTTTTCGGTTAAATGACATTGTACTGTGCTTGTAAACTTATCGAACTTTTGCTTAATAAAATATGCAAAAAATCATTCGTGTGTGATTAGATTAATAAATGCTTGAGCATTTGTTAGAAACTATAGAAGAATGATATTTTTGCATAGTCAGATTCAGACTGGAGTTAAAATGAGTGCATATTTTAATAAGCTTGTGCTAGCAATTATTTATTTATTTTTTTACACTTAAAGCTACTCAAAGCGCTTGTTAATCGTCTCGAGACTTAATGAAAAGCAGGCCAATATTTTCGAATATGCAGCAGCTTATTTAAAAATTATTAGTCCAAAGAGACAATTTGCTCTGAAGGACTATCAATTTCGTTTTGGTATTTTGCATTAAAAACTATGAACGGCGAATCACTTTTCAAATTGTTGGCTACCAAATATTATCGCCCTGTATTATATTTAAAGAAATTAAATAATGAAGAATCTGCATGAATGTATGCATGTTTCTCGCATTATTATAAAACAACGGTACCTAGAGCCATCAAAATTTGAATAACGTAATCTTCCATAGAACGTGGGCGTGTGGAAGTCCTAATTTGAATTTGAAATTTGTTTTATTATCGATTTCATATTTTGTAACACTTCAACGAATTTTTGACCAACAAACTCAACGATTTCAAAGCGAGCAATGGCAACACTGTATCGGGGGGGGGGAATTATCTCCAGCGCGTGAGACTATATATTGGAAATTCTAAAGACATGCTCATTTTAAAATTATTTCGTGATATTGCTGTTGAACTGAATTTTATGGTTTCAGTACGTGAGACGTGATATTTAATAAATAAAGGTAACACACAAAACGTTAGAAAAAAAAAAAAAAAAACCCTTCGGACGTAATTTAAAATCTGAAACCTTGTAGGATTCCCCACTGTGTAATTCTAAGTTACCGTTGGAAGTGAAGAATCTTAAGAACTGATAAGCGAATAATCGCTTGAGTTCGTGTGACAGGAAACAACAAGATAGAAGGGTAAAATAACGCTTTATTATTCCAATTAAAGTTTAACAAAACTCCGTCTTGGAGTTGTACAATAAAGCCGACACTTGGGCTTGAACTTAAAACTAAGAATTAAACTAAACTAATCTTAGCTAAAGAGATATAGTCGAAGCTATCAAAATTCTAACCGAGTTGGTTCCTTAACGCTAATTGACTGCGAAGCTATCAAGTGCCTAAAGTACGGCCGAGCGTAATTAATAGCTTACGAGAGAGTAGCCTAAAAAGGCGAACGCGTGCAACCAGAATATCTGGTATCTCTCTTTCTAAGACTGTAGAACTTCGCGGTTAAATACTGCTCTTCCTCATTAGCATTCAGATGTGATTTAAAACTACGTTCTGGCCGGAAGTGGTAAGTTGAAGTAAGAATCGATAGGAAAGGAAGTTTAACTCAAAATTTAACTGCTAATAAAATTAACATAATCCTTACAACCTTTCAGATTTTTTAAAAATTTATTTTATTATCTTTATATTTGAAAAGGATTTTAAATATGCTGTTAATTTCAGTTAATAATACTTATTTAAATTTATGACTTTAAATAAACAAATTTTATAACTTTAATTGAAACTCTTTTTTATGAAAAATTAGTTTTTTTTTTACTTTCAATACTAAATTATTTTTTTTCTTCTTAATGTCAGTTATAGTGCTGAGATCTAAACGAATCGTTGTTTTCCTTAGAAAAACGCCCCCTGTTCTTTTTTAGATCGCGCCGTGAGTAGTTTGGATTTTTTTTTTTTTTTTTTTTTTTTTTTTTTTGCATCTTGTGGGCAAAGTTTCCTACATAACGATCCGTCTTCAGCATAGTTTTTGCGTTTTGTCTGGAAAAACCACCGAGGACAACGCACATTAAACTGAAAAACTGATCTTCTGCCTTCCCGAGAGTCGGTCCTGGCCACAAATCAACTGTGTCAAGATTCCTCTGCTTTTATCTTTGCCCATTTTTTTCTTGGTCTTTACCTCCTCTGGGGTTACTGTGAGGTTGCTCTTAAGTGTCTGGCTTAACAAAGTTCACCTTCTAATGGCACCGTTGACGCACACTGCGGGGGTGGCCCCCAGATATCTCCCCGCCCCATAAATCCAGGGTCGTCGTGCGAAGAATGAGGCCTCAACGTGGGGCTCTTCTCGGTCATCAGATGGAATTCCATGAACTGACACATTTTGGAATTATCCTCTATTTTCTTCCAGCTTCTTCTAAAGCAGCCGATCTTAGGATCATTTTTGTTATCCAGTAGGGGAAAAAAAAAAAAAAAAAAAAAAAAAAAAAACTGGTGTTTCAGCTTGGAAGGAAGCAAATTACAGTTTTATTTCGCTGTTCTTCGTAGCAGCCAACTCTTAATGATCATCAAAATAATCCAGCCAAAGATGGCGGCAGAAGAAAACAGCTGCCTTTTAACCACGTGTACACTTGGCTAACAAAGTCGGTATAGAAATCTGTCAAAGCCGAACTTTTTATCGGGATTCTGCAGAAAAAACTTAGAATGTTTTATTAGCTTCTCCCATCCCAATAGGCCTCCTTCATGTTGATTTTAATGCTGAGTGTAGACCCTATTGTACAGGACCTTCTCCCCAAATTCCTTGCACCGAACTGGTGCGGATAACTTTCTTAACTGGTGCGGATAATTAGTACTCTAGAAGAATATAAAGGCTAGTCTTACTAGGCTTTATATTCTTCTCGAGTATTAATGAATAAACATTTGACTCAGTCCGCTGGCCTTAATGTTTATTATTGTTACCATAATAGCTTTTACTCAAAGTCTGATCTTATTGGGCTGAAAGAAGGTGCACAGTTGATGTAGCTAATACCTGACGTGAGGATGGTAATGTATCAAATTAACTGGTGATGTCTCAAAATAGCCTTATCCAAAAGCAGCCTTTTTGATTTTATTCAGGATTTAGCCGGAATAGGAAAACGTTTTCGATCATTGGTAATGTATCAAAGTATTGGTGATGTCCCAGAGCAGGCTTGATGGTTTTACTGATGATTTAGCCGGAGCCGAAAAAAGCTTTCGATCATTGGTAATGCATCACGTTATTGGTGATGTCTGAAAATAGCCTTATCCCAAAGCAGCCTTGACGATTTTATTCATGATTTAGCCGGATCCGGAAAACGTTTTCGATCATTGGTAATGCATCAAATTATTGGTGATGTCCCAAAATTAGTTATGTTCCGGAGTAGCCTTGACGGTTTTACTCATAATTTATCCGAATCCGGAAAAAGCTTTCGATCATTGGTAATGTATCAAATTATTGGTGATGTCTGAAAATAGCCTTATCCCAAAGCAGCCTTGACGATTTTATTCATGATTTAGCCAGACCCGGAAATAGCTTTCGAACGTTGGTAATGTATCAGGTTATTGGTGATGTCTGAAAACAGCCTTATCCCAAAGCAGCCCTGACGATTTTATTCATGATTTAGCCGGATCCAGAAAAAGCACCGGTTGGGCGACTCTTTGCGTTCTTCCGTCACCGAGTGGTGCGGTTTTCAATAAATTTTGAGAAAAAGTTAAAAAAATTTACGATCATTATATTAGTTTTATCTGCAGAAAAAATTTAAATGCTCAAAAATTGTACGCAAAAGATTTTCCTTGTATTATTTTATCAAGGAAATGTAATGTTTGTGCGACGTATGCTGTTTATTACTACAGTTGTTTGATTTTCTACAGTGGAAGGGCTGCCGGCTTTCTTATACATATATGCATGCACAAAAACGCATTAGGCAGCTTTTATTAGCCCTCCCTCCAATAAAAAGGTTATATAGTAGTTCTTATATAGTAAGTTACCTCTAAAGTGAGAAAGTCGTTAAAATGTGCACATTATCTAGTTAATCTGCAGATTAAATGATTTGCTCCGTTAAAGTGCAGAATGAACAGTTTTCCGTACTTTATGTAGGTAATGCGCACATTAGTGGCTTTCATATCGTTAAAGTGTAAAAGTTTGTTACTTTCATTTCCCTTCTTCTCTCTCTCTACTTTGCGTGCATTGCCTGCTTGTTAAACTGAAAATAAGATCTTTTCTGGAACATCAGCAGCGTTTCTGTACCCTTAAATTAATATAATGTTATTTATTTATTTTTCGATGTCTGAGAAATCAAGTTAATACAATCAATCAACAAATTAGTTGATGCAATCAATCAAATAAAAAACTATGTCACAAAGAATAAAACAGTTTAAAATAGTATTACAATTAAGATAATGAATTTGCAAAGCATATGATAAAATTATGCTCACTTATAAATGCAATCTAAAGATCGGTGACACTTAGAATCACATAACAGTTGGATTTTGCTACAAGTACGCCTATGTTTGGTACATTTAAATGTTCAGTAACATTAACGAAATCATGCCTGATCAACAATTTAAAAGTGTTGAGTGACGACTCTTTTAAACGTTGCTTGTACATAAACGTTGCTGTTGTTCCAGCAAAGATCTTATTTTTACTTCCTTCTACGAAGTAAAATGGAAGTATTGTAATCGCGAAAAGTTTCAGGCAGCATATTTCAACGAAAATATCCATTGTGACCGCTTTCGAATGGAATTTAATGATGTTTTTGCGTGATATCTGTACGTAAGGACAGAATAAAACACTCTTTTCCTTCAAAAAATTATAAAACTGCTTTAAAATTAATTCTGAAGAGAATTTTTCGTGACGTCTGCACGTACGTATCTCGCATAACTCAAAAACGAGTAGCCTCAGAACGTTGAAATTTTGTATACAGGACTGCTATAACATGTAGATGTGCATCTCGTATTTTGGTTGCAATCGGCTGCACCAAACGTATATAAATATGTTTATATATATATCCACTCTGTTACCCGGCTCAGTGATCTCAGTTTCTTTACTCTTATATGTTTGTAAATTGTGCATTTTTTGCTTTAAAAATGATTGTATTATGTTCTTTTTATCTTCCGGTTAAGGTTTTTATACCTTTAGTAAATCTGTATGCAATATTTTTAGAATTATCAACAATTTTAAAGTTGTCTAAGTACCGCTAAGCCTTTTTTTTATGGCGGCCATTGATGTTTACATTTGAAACAGGAGACTAGTGGATTTGTTGCCAATCTAGAGAAACTTAGCTTCGCAACAACAAAGTTAACGCCTTCATTTATTATTGCGAATTAAATCATGCTTAATTCTTTCTGGAATTTTTTCGAGGAAATAAGTGTTACTTCGTAATTTTTAATATAGATATTTTGAGTTTTTATGTATTTTTGCCTTCTCGCTAAGTGAGAACTGAATTAATTGAATGAGAAATACTCAATCGTCTGTGAAAAACTGTTTCTTTTTTGTTTTGTTTGATTAATTTCTTTTATACATTATTCTAGCTTTATTATAGTATTTGAATAGAACATGTGGCAAAGATTAGCTAATTCTATTCTTTAAATGATATAAATTTTGTTCATTATGAGTTATAATATGAACGAAATATAATACTGTTAAGCGAATCTAGGGCCAGAGTGTCGCTATGGTAAACAAATACTAGAGTGAATTTTAAAGAATGCATTTTTTCTATTGTGGTTTATGCGCTGTCGGCAAAGTAGATTTAATTCAGTACAATAAGTTTAAATGAAATGCAAGAAAAAATGAGTATAATTTAATATTCCGTACAAGGAAGTCATGTGGTGTACACATCAGATTTTTTCTTTAAAGAGTGCCTAGTAGGTAATGTGCAGATTATCCAAGTAATTTGCAGATTACCTGGTAATTTGAGAAATGAAACATTTTTCCGCGCTTTAATGAATCACCCTAATTAACCTGCAGATTAACGAGATAATGTGCAGAATAACCTATTTCCATACTTTAACGGTAATAACATATATAGAAAATTCGCGTACTTACTTCTTAAGTAAAAATCTATTACTCCTGCAGTTGAATAAAAACTGATTGTAGCCTCCTTCACCGTAAAATGTACTATTAGGTATTTCTCCCGCTTTCCTAGCGTGCCTTGTTGTGTGGTTCTGCATGCTGGGCTGGTATTCCACATGTCCGTGGTTAGATTCCCGGCGAAGGCGTTTGCTAATTTTTCGTCTTTCCTGCTTTCAAAAATTAACCTAATGTTTCTACAGTACAAAATATCTGATGTGTACACCACATGACTTCCTTGTACGGAATATTATATTATACGCTTTTTTTTTCTTGAATTTCATTTAAATTGAATGGATTGAATTAAATCTACTTCGCCGACAGCGCATAAACCACAATAGAATAAATGCACTTTTTAAAATTCACTATATTTGTTTACTATAACGACACTCTGAATGCACAAAATTTATATCATTTGAAAAATTATCTTATCGTTGCCACATGTTCTATTCAAATACTATAATAATGCTAGAACGATGTATGAAAGAAATTAAGCAAATAAAACAGAAAAGAAACAGTTTTTCACAGACGATTAAGTATTTCTCATTCAATTAATTCAGTTCTCACTTCGCGATAAGGCAAAAATACATAAAAACTCAAAATATCTGCATTAGAAATTACGAAGTAAATCTTAAACACTTATTTCCTCGAAAAAATTCCAGAAAGGATTAAGCATGATTTAATTCGCAATAATAAATGAAGGCGTTATTTTTGTGTTGCGAAGCTTAGTCTCTCCAGATTGGCAACAAATCGACATTTCTGCTGTTTCAAATGTAAACAAATATGTCCGCCATGTTATTTAAAACTTAACCGCACTTAAACAGCTTTAAAATTGTTGATACAAATATTGCTTCCAGAATTACGAAAGGCATAAAAACCTTAACCGGAAGATAAAAACAACATAATTCAATCATTTTTAAAGCAAAAAATGTACAATTTACAAACATATAAGAGTAAAGAAACTGAGATCAGTGAGCCGGGTAACAGAGTGGAGATATATATATAAATATATTTATGTACGTTTGGTGCGGCCGATTGCAGCCAAATTACGAGGTGCACATCTACATGTTATAGCAGTCCTATATACAAAATTTCAACGTTCTGAGGCTACTCGTTTTCGAGTTATGCGAGATACGTACGTACATACGTTCGTACAGACGCCACGAAAAATTCTCTTCAGAATTAATTTTAAAGCAGTTTTATAATTTTTTGGAGGAAAAGAGTCTTTTATTCTGTCCTTACGTACAGATATCACGCAAAAACATCGTTAAATTGCATTCGATAGCGGTCAAAATGGATATTTTCGTTGAAATGTGTTGCCTGAAACTTTTCGCGATTACAATACTTCCTTTTTACTTCGTACAAGGAAGTAAAAATATAAATGAGTATTTTTATAATATTTGCATGTGAGACTTCGTGATTTGCGTCATGAGATATTATTTTAAGCTTAATTTATTAAAATATGAATAAAAAGTTTTTTTTATATATATTTTCTGAGTTCAAAAATTCTTTTTGTTGCTGAATAAAATTCTTCTAATTTTTGAGTTAGATGGGTTGTCACTTCTTCATGTTAAAATAAACTGCTGTGAAACGTACGTACGAGTCGTCCCTTCTTCATTGTTTGCTGACTACAAACTGATTAACTTCAAACTGATTGACTACAAACTGATTAACAAAACTGGACTAAAATATGAAAATCTGATGGCAGGATTATTTTTATGTGAAAATAGGTCGCCGTACTGCCATAACTGGAATTCACAGATGCAGCAACTGAGACGCACCTCCCATTAAATGAAGAAAACATTCTGGTACAATGCGGAAGTCCATATAGAAGATTTAGAATACGAGTGCGTTGGCCGGAAATACGATTACTAGCATGCCGTCTTTGTAAAGGAACAGATGTTGAAGATATCACCTTCTTATGAATGCGGAGCTTTAGGCAAATATTGCTATAATAACGAAATTATAGAAAAATATTTAATAAAAACCCTAAAAATCTGAAAGTTTTTAGATTTTATATTGCCTCCAAAGGGGGGCTTTTTTTATCGTTTTGTATGTTACCATTATTTATTAAATAAAATGCCCTTAGCACTTGAACCATAAAATTCATTTCAGCATATATTTAAAAAGAGCATGTCTTCAAAATTTTCGATATACAGTCTCGCGCTCCGTATATAATTTTTTTTTTCTTTTCTTCTTCTCTTTTTCGGTACAGTGTTGCCATTGCTCGGTTTGAAATAGTTAAGTTTTTTAATCAAAACTCCTAAATGCTTTAGAAAATATAAAATGGATCATAAAACAAATTTCATATTTCGTGAAATTTTAAAGAATTTTTGATTAACGAACTCAACAATTTCAAAGCGAGTAATGGCAACACTTTACGGGGGAGGGGCAACATTTTTATCTTTAGGGTGCGAGTCTGTATCGGAAATTCTAAAGACGTGCTCATTTTAAAATTATTTTGCGATATTGCTATTGAACTGAATTTTATGGATTAAGTGCGAACATATTAAATAAATAAATAAAGGCAACATACAAAACGTTAAAAAACGCCCCTTTGGACGTAGTATAAAATCTGAAAGCTTTCAGATTTTAATGTTAAGTATTTTCATGTCCAAAGGGGCTTTGTCCCTGAAGGACTATTGTTTTCGTTTTGCGATTTTGCGTTGAATCACTATAAATGTCCGTTTCTCTTTTCAAACTGTTGCCATCAAATGTTAGAGTCTTGCATTATATTTGAAGACATTAAATAATTAAAAATCTGGATAAATGTATGTCTATTTCTCGCATTGTGATAAAACAACGGTACATAGAGCTATCGAATTTAGGATGACGTAATCCTCCTACGAATATGGGCATGTGGGAGACCAAATTTGGAATTTGTTTTATTATCGATTTCATATTTTGTAAAACTTTAAGGAATTTTTGAGTAACAAACTCAACGATTTAAAAACGAGCAATGGCAACACTCTACGGCGGAGGGGGGGGGGACCTTTTTATCTTCAGCGGAAGGGGGGCGCAGAACTGTGTATCGGAAATTCTAAAGATAGGCTCATTTTCAAATTATTTTGCGACATTGCTACTGAACTTAATTTTATGGTTTGTGCAAAGAACATAATAAATAAAGGTAAGATTTATTTATTATGTTCTTATTTATTATGTAAGATTTTAATAAATAAAGCTAACCCACAAGACGTTAAAAAAACGCCCCTTTAGACATAATTTAAAATTTAAAACCTTTCAGATTTTTTTTTCTTTTAATTTTTTTTTTTTTTTTAAATTGGTGTAATATTTTAAAATTGAAAACGAAGAGCATGTTACAAGTACTAAGCGCAAGAAAATTGTTTTAACAATAAACTCAAAACCAAACCATTATTCGAAAGATACAAGAATGGCGACTCTGCAATAAAGCTTGCCGAAGAGTATGGAATTGGTGCGAAAACTCTTCGTGAGATGTCGCAACAAACGGGGCAGAGAATGATACTGAAAGTGCAAGCGAAGAAGATACTGATAATAACATTATCTCCTGCACATATAGGACATCTTTTGACATCTGTGTCTTGGACACCGTCGATCCAAATTCGAATACACCTATAAAAATTCCAAAAATTACCCAATGTAATTTTGCAAATATTTAAACGTTCAATAAATAAACATTATATACTAAGAAACGGGATAAGGAAATTTGCGCTACTTTGTAAAAAACTTTCCTGCTAGGAAATCAAAGTTATTTAAAACCCGGATGCATCTTCTTTCAGCAGGAAAACTGAAGCAGCAGAAAAATTGCATTAATTTGAGAATGCCGAGAGTCGGAATGCGAAGCAGCGGATCAACTAAACTAGGCCGTAAAAGCCTTCGCTGAAAGGCATACCGAAAACAAATGTTTCAGTTCCTTATGGAATAAATGCCACGTGTATACTACGCATCTTCTTTCTGTTTCGCATTTTGCCGGATCCAATTAAACTCGTACAGTTATCTCGGTGAAGCCTCTGCGGTAACGTCTGCCATCTGGTGGCCAGGACGGATATATTTTTCGGCTGGTGATTTTTGCTTTTGATTTCTTCGGCTACTTTTTTTTTCCCTTTCTGTGATCTATCCAGGGATTCATTTTAGCCGGGTCGCCGACCCGGAACTTTTTGAAGTCTTTTTCTCTCACGCTTATAAAGATAAGAGCAAAAATATGTGACTATTTTATGGGACTTTTTTTTATGTACCTATTTATGTGATATCTTAATCACAGGCTTCTCAAATTTCTCCGCGTCAAATCGGAAGAGTGGAATTTTGCGTAATTATTTAATAAATAATGGCGTGTGATTGCTTAGAATCAAATCCGAAGATATATTGGAGGGGGGGGGGGGTTGAAAATGAATTATGTCTGTGAGGAATAGACAGCTAAAGTAAAAGGTCGAGTTATGGTCTCTCTCTCTCTTTTTAATCATGCGTAATTATCCGTTGTGTCTTTCTAATACAAATATCCATAGACCGCTGATTTTGATGCATATTTTCAAATTCAAAATTACAATTGAAGTCTAATAGGCAACAGTCTCAAACTGGCGGGCCCACAAACCAATTTTATGCGGAGGGCGAATACATTTAAAACAAAAAGCTTTCAGATTTTATATTGCACCCAAAGAGGCGTTTTTACTTCCTCGTACGAAGTAAAGGAAGTACTGTAATCGCGAAAAATTTTGATATCTACTTACATACGTACGTACGTACAGACGTCAAGGAAAAAAAATCTCTTTTGAATCCATTTTAAATCCAGTTTATTAACCGTTTTGGCAAAGACAGTCGTTTATTCTGTCCGTAGATACTGATGTCACGTAAAAACATAGTTCAAATGATCTCGAGAGTATTCGCGATGAAATTGTTATACTTCAATGAAAATGTCCATTTCGAACACTCTCGAGATCATGTGAACCATGTTTTTGCGCGACATCAGTACCTACGGATAGAATAAACGACTGTTTTTGCCAAAACGGTTAATAAACTGGATTTAAAATGGATTCAGAAGAGATTTTTTTTCCTTGACGTCTGTACGTACGTATGTATGTATATGTTACCGTGAAAGACCGAAATTGGAGAATGTCCACTTTCACCGGAGAATGTCAACATTCACCAAATACGTCGGTAAAAGATCGAATATTTCTTTACATTGTTGTACATTCGGACCCTCACCGGTGTATGTCGAGAATCACAGATATGCTCTGGTGTAGGTCGAAAAGAGAGGAGTATATGTACACGCTGCCATTCCAAAAGGAAGTGTTCCACAAATAAATGCATTTGTAAAAGCAAGGGCCTCTTGTGCAATTCAAAGTGTCATAATAGTTTAAGTTGTTGCAATAAATAAGATTTGAATCACATAATTTGGTAAGTTTATAACTTCTATTATTTTCCTTTCTCATTTTGAATGTACTGTGTGTTTTAAGTTCTTATGTTCTTAAGTTCTTATTCTGAGTCTCAAGTGCGTTTTTTCGCGAATGAATTGCGGAGAATGAAATATAATATTCTTATATGTTCAACATCCAACCATTAGTACATGGTGGATGTCGACATTCCCCGGTGTAAGTCAGAAATAAGAGTATTTGGAAATTATTTCGGACATACACCAAGCGACTATGTGAATGTTGGCATTCACCGGTGAAAGTCGACATTCTCCCGATTTCGGTGTTTCACCGTAACTTATATATCACGCATAGCTGAAAAACGAGTAGCCGTAGAACGTTGACATTTTGTATATGGGACTGTTATAATATATAGTTTTTCACCTTCGTTATTCGTTGCAATCGCTTGCACCAGTCTTATGCAACTATAAATATATATACTCCTACTCTCTTATAAGGCTCGGTGAACTTACTTTTTTTATTCTTATAGGTTGAAAAATTCCGCATTTTTGTTTTTAAAAGTGATTGATTTACGTGGTTTTTATGTTCCGGTTAAGGCTTTTATAAATTTAGTTAATCTGCATGCAATAGTTATAGAATTATAAACAATTTAGAAGTGGCGAGTTAAGCCTAACGAACCGCCATTTGTTTGCATATGAAAATCAGCAGAATAGTGAATTAAGTCAGTTTCTGCACCTTCAGTGTATTTTTTTGCCGAGTGAGAGCAAAAGTAAACTTTCAGTTTTGAGCACCGAAAAATCTGTTTCTTGCCTATTTACCCAATTTCTTCTTTTTGCATAGAAACTCTAATGTTAACTCTATTTCTTGTTTTATGTTTTTCTGTATTTTACAATTTTCAATGAAGATGTTTTGAGATTTTATGTATTTTTGCTTTGCCGCGAAGTGAGAACTGAATTAATTGAAGGAGAAATATGTTTCTAATAAAATTCGATGAAATAATTTTAAATGAAATGCAGCAGAAACGTGTGTATAACTTAATAGGCCGTAGGAGGACGTTCACATATCCATACACTTTTTGGGCTAATGTCCCTTTGGGATAAAAAATATTTAAAAACAGCATATTTTTAGAATTTGTTATAAACATTCTCGCTCGCTAAAGATAAAAATGGTCTGTTTTTCTGTACAGTGTTGTCATTGTTCGCTTTGAAATCGTTGAGTTTGTTAATAAAAAAATTTGTTACATTTTTTAAAATATGAAATCAGGTCTAAAACAAATTCCAAATTCGGGCTTCCAGGGGCTCATATTCGGGTGGAAAACTACGTTGTTCAGAATGTGATGGCTCTAGGTACCGTCGTTTTTTCACAATGCGAGAAACATACATATATTCATGCAAATTCTTCATTATTAAATTTCTCTAAATATAATACATAGCGATAATATTTAGTGGGAACAATGTGAAGCGTGGCGCAGATCTTTTAGTGATTCGTCGCAGAATGCCGTTTCAAGACCTAATAGCCCTTTTGGGCTAACAGCCCTTTGGTGCAATGATGTATTTGTTGCAAAGATTTCGAGATTTTAGATATTTGAAGTCCGAGTTTATATTATTTTTATTTCCATTAAAAACGAACGTAAATAACGCACCAGAAAATATGTATATGGAGTTAATTAATTTACACTCCCCCCTCCGTTCATCTCCCAAAAATTTCAGTTACGAATTTTTGCACTATGAATAATCGCTTTGTTTGAGAATGCATTTATGTGTGAGCAGCGTTTTTTCGCGGTTGAAAATTAATAAGACCCGGCTGACAGATGACCATCTACAGTTCCTTATGAAGACAATTCTAGTAATTTTCTCTAAAGCTACAAGCATTATCAGAGTCCAACTGCCATTAAGCGTCAAGCTGTAGTAAGACATAAAGGAGTTTATAATTACTTACGTACAAACATACGTATTTTTATTTATGCGTCGAAGATAAATGTAATGAATAAGAGAAACAAACTAGTTTGTTAGTATTTATTCTGAAGTTTTTCTCGCTTGGTAAATTTTCTCTGAAAACTTCGAGAGTTTTCATAATTCGATTATTAGTCAAACTACAGTAAGACCCCGCTTAACGCTGTTTCGTTTAGCGCTGTTTCGGTTTAGCGCTGTTTTATTTCAACCCGGGGATTCCACGAAATCGCTCGCAGCATACGGGGATTCCCCGAAATATTATGCAGCGATAGGTTTCAAATACATATCCGAAAGAGTGTACTTGTATTTCTTGTTTGGTGCGGTATTGTACAGACATATTTTGAAAGGGTAAATGTGGAAGATGTCGAAGAAATAATTCAAGAAGCAGCGGCTAGTCTTTCTAATGATGAGCTCAAGGAATTAACTGAACAAGAAGAAAACAAAAATGTTGACAGCAGTGATTCAGAAGAAGAGCAAAAAGAACTTTCGATGGCGTTTGTAAAAAGGAGTTTGTCTACCATAACTGAAATAATGGATCAATTCATTGAAAATGATCCGAATTTTGACAGGAGCTCAAAAGTAAGGCGTGGTGTTAGAGATGCTCTATCCGTTTATGAAGAACTTTTAAGAGAACAACGCAAAAGAAAAAGGCAAACAACATTAGATGCTTTTGTCACAAAAAGGCAGAACACTGAAAACGCGGAAGGCTAACTAAATATGACTGAGAATTTTATTTGTTTTTTTTTAAGAATATTCGTTTTGTTTTTTATATTTTGTTTTTATTTTTGCACGAAATAATAATGTGGTATTAATTTGGGCTTTAAAAAATAAATGTTTGGTTTTATTTTTATTAAAAAAACATACTTTTTAAATTTTATACCTAACCAATTTCCTAGCCATCTTCCCCTAACCCCAATATTTACATGTAAAGATAGCCTCGTTTAGCGCTGTTTCGCATTACGCTCTACTTTGATGGAACGTATCCCCTGCGTTAAGCGGGGTCTTACTGTACGTTAGCTTTTAATTTCGTTTTGGCATTTTCCGTTGATTCACTATAAACGGCAAATCACTTTTTAAGGTTACAGTGGTTCTATTATAGGTACAATGGAACTGTTATACCCAAACGTCAGATCTCTTCAAAAGTAAACGTTTGGTTATTCTCATTTGCTTCTGACTGTTAACTACGTTTTGGCATTTTGCGTCGTCCACTATAAAACGGCAGCCCACCAGCGGCCGAGCGGTAAAGACGCTGAACACTGGTAGTTCGGTCCGAGGTTCGAATGCCGCGAACGGGCTGGCTGCAAGGGCGTTTTCGTGGTTTTCCCCATGTGTAACGTGTATACGAGCCAGTTTCCCTTAGAAAGTCCTCCACGAAAGGCATCCCTCCCCTTAGGCAGATAGCCCTAGTGTGCTTTGCCATAATTAAATACACCACACCACCACCTATAAAACGGCGTTTAACTTTCCGAATTGTTGCCACCAAATATTAGAGTCCTGTATTATATTTAAAGCAATTATATAATGAAGAATTTGCATAAATGCATGTATGTTTCTCGCATTGTGATAAAACAACGATACCTTGAGCCATCCAATTCTAAATAACGTACATCTCCACCCATATATGGGCATCTGGAAGCCCGAATTTATAATTTGTTCTATTATCTATTTCATACGTTGTCAGACGTTAAAGAATTTTTGATTAACAAGCTCAACGATTTCGAAACGAGCAATGGCATTACTGTACGGGGGAAAAACAAATTATCTCCAGCGCGTGAGACTGTGTATCTGAAATTCTAAAGATATACTTTTTTAAAAAATTTTTTGGATATTGCTGTTGAATTGAATTTTATGGTTCAAGTGCGAAGAATATGATATTCAATAAATAAAGGTAACACACAAATCGTTAAAAAACGACCCTCTAAGCGTAATATAAAATGTGAAATCTTTCAGTTTTTTAGCTCTATTTAAATTAGTTTATTGAATGATTAATTTAGCGTATTAAAATTATTTTAAGTGTCAAACTGAAAATTTAACATTTAGCTGTCAATATGTGTGAATTACAGATTGTAACTAATTAAAGTATTCAAAGTTCAAGTACTAATTTGATTTCAGATGCAACATAGATTTGAATTCTTTTTCTTTGCGGTATATTATATTATTGTTTTATGTGTATTTTAATAAATATTAGTAAGCGAAATTTAAAATTTATTTAAAACAGTTTTTTTCCTGAACAACATTTTGGATTTTGTTTGGGAGGAGGAAATAAATCTGGCTCGTCAGATGTTTTCAGTTTGTGCATTCCGTCCGTATCAAATTTAAGTTTGAGACCATTGGTTTAAGGCAGACCATAAGGCAGACCATTGGCTTCAAACTGCATTCCACGGAACCCTAGAGCTTCGTGAGTCAAACCTTAGGGTTCCGTGAGTCAAAATAAAAATTGAAAAATAAAATTATAAAGCACTTGCAATTCAATAGTATGCAATAGTTGCAATAGAACAATTGCACCTGCAATAGTTGCAATTCAACGATGTTTTGTTCTCGCCAACAGAACTTTTCACGGCGGTATAGTTTTGAGGCAATTTGCCCGCTAACCATTTCTGTGTAGGCTTTGGGCTATCTTAAGGTTTAACGTAGTTTAATTTAGACTTCTTTAGTTTTGACTTACTCCGTAAATGCTGCTTGATCTTGTAAGCGCAAGAAGTGTTACCTATAGTGAGTTCTTAATAAAAGGGTCTTTTAAAGCTTCGTTCACACGGTGGTTTAAAAATCATAAATGGTCTGAGGCAAGCTTCGTTGCTGGGCAACCACACCTAGCCACATAAGCAAGACTGGTTATGTTCTAACTTTTCAAGTTTATGCCACTTGGTGTAAGTGCCGACCAATCACAGCGAAGGAAACATCGGTCGACGGTTTCGCCAGCACCGCCATCTCGAAGAAGTTTAGAAATTAGTCTAGAAGGTATTGGTTTCGCTGAGTGAACTACACATTTACGCATGCGCAACTTTCCCTTCCGGGATTAGACATTGCTTAAACCCTGCCAAAGAGGTGCGAATAGGCTTAATCACTTTTATGCCTTAAAACATAAAACTTCATGACGACAAAACCGCCTTCTGAAAAGCTTATTGCATCTTTCTTACGTTTTAGTTGTTTATATTGACATAGCGATAATTCGCTTAAGTCTACATATAGAGTCTTGGTTGGTTTATGTAATTATGGCTAAGTCTCAAGGGATCTCTGCGTAAGGTGAAGTGATGCCGTCGGGGAGGGCTTTTTTAGGAAAACTGGCTTGTATACACGTTACACATGGGGAAGACCACGAAAACGCCCATGCAGTCAGCCCATGATTCGAACCTCAGACCGGACTACCAGTGTTCAACGACTTTACCGCTCGACCTGGTAGGCCTCTATAGAGTCTTGACTTAGTGGATGGTACCTAAGAGAGCATGACTTTGCAAAGTGATTCCAATATGGATAAAAATATTCTTCCATGTGATCATCATTGCTGTTTTAGCCGAATTCAGAACTATTAGTATTCCTTTCTTTACGATATCACGATAAAATCCCATCGCTGTAATTTTTGTTGGTTGTTTATTTAAAAGCTTATTGTTAGTATTATTTGCGATGATTTCTAAAATATATTAGCTTGCAGAATTACCATAAAATTTGTTAAGTTCTGGTTTATTTCCAGCCCTTGGCTGCTAGAACTTTTAAGGAAGTGTCTAGCGGCTATTCTTTTGTCTTGTTAGAACTGTCAAACGTAAGTCCAAAGAAGGGTTAAAATACCCTTTTATTTACCCGAAGAAATACCAACAGACGGCCCCTCTGGGGTTTACAGAAAAGTCTTCACTTGGGCTTTAATTTAAGATAAGAAAGTAAAAAACTAAAGAAATTCTAACTAGATAAGCTGTACAGAAATAATTAACCCGTTATTAAACCTTACCGGCGAATACTTAACAGGCACGTCGGTCGTACGTAGTAAATAGGCTTAAAACAACGACGTACCTGCGGTCGTACGTAGTAAAATAGGCTTAAAAAAAACGACGTGGCCCGTAGGCAGATCTCGTTGTACTGAGAATTGAGCTCTTCTCCGGAAGTGACCGAACTTTCCATTAAATACTAGTTCTGCTTCATTTACATAATACGCAATACCGAAATGTTATTCTGGAAAGGGGTTGTGGATCGAAAACAAGAATTTAAAGGAAAGGATTTCAAAATTAAAAATAACCTTTAGAGAATTAAAATAATTCCTGCAAAATGAAAGAAATATGTTTAAACGGCGCGGATTTTGATATTTATGATAGGAAGCAATATGTTGGTGAAAATTTAACACCACAAAGTTGCCGAGAGATCCTATTTATTTTCAGTAGTGTCTTAAAGCCTTAAAGCAGCCAACGCTTTTGGATCTGTCACCACTTGTGAAAGTTTTCTCAATACGACGTCCACTTAGCATAACTTCAAAGCTTCGCGCACAAAGATGTCCATCATCTTTCTTGAAATTTGCTCCGTTTCCACTCAGAATAATTAACTGGGGAAAAATTTTTGCTTAATTCTGTGTGCAGAAAAGTTTCAATTTACGCATCCTCTAGTTATTTAACTGTCTGGAAAGTGAATTAAAGAAAGAAAAAAATGCTTTAAATCGTGATGTAAATGAACTTCCTGTCTTTTTCACGTGCTTTCCTCTTTCTTCGAGTTGTGTAATGGAATGACGTTATTGTGTTCTTTATATATAACCGCCCAGTCAAAGGAAGTTGTGACGATTAGAATTGTAAAAGGTAGAGAAAAGAAAGAAATGTGGTTTTAGTTTGGAATGTCAGTTGGAGAAATTTTTAACGCCGGTGCTCTTGAAAAATAAATAAATGAATGAAATAAATGAACTAATTTAAATGAAATTCTGTTATGCTTTTGGCACTTTGAAGAATTTTGTGTTCCCATTTCATTTTTAAATTAATTTAAATGTTGATAAGTAGTTAATTTAACTACATAGCACAGAAAGCCTCTTCAACTGAAATTAAATAATTGCATTTTAAACTATGCAAACAAATAAGTTTCGCTTGAACAAAGTGTAATAATTTTTAAGTAAATTGGTTTCAAAAATGAAGTCTAAAATTTAATACAGTGGATGTTTGTTTGCACACTTTTCAGACGGTTTTTCATTGTAATGCTAGAAATATTTTACCTAAATTTTTTATGTTTTAAGTGTTCTGTTTGATAACTCTTATTCTTCGCTATCTTTATACAACGTAATTTCCAAGAAAAAATAAAGCCTTTTGTAGAATCGGAAGAGGTATTTTATCACATTGATCGCGAACAGCTTTCCAAAGTCTAAGGATGTTGTTAAGCCGACGTTTGGACAACGCGATTTTTAAAAGTACAAAAGTCCAAAAGCGCAAAAATACATTGCTGTGATAGGTCAGGAGATTTAGTAAGGGTATAAGTTAAGGTATGGCCTTGATACCCCTTTCCTGTTTCATTTTTTTTTCCAGGAAATTAACAGTAGATTTCGATAGTCGCTGCTTGCTGTGTCTGGATGCAGCTCTACTGATTGATAGCACTGTGTGTAAAGAGGAGTTATTTCGTATTTCAAAATTGTGTCTAAAATAGGTTTTTGATACTATGTGGAGTTGATCTCAACATTTTTATCCACTCTGTTTATTTTTAATTTGCCGTTATGTGAAAAACCTTCAACAATCATAAATCCCTTAGAAAAATTTGAATTCCTTGAACCTTGTTTAAAGATTTTTTCCCCCTCATCTTTGATGATAGTAAATGGATCTCTTTTTATTGCTGTCATATAAGTGCTCCCAAGATTCGTTTATTGTGGTAACATTTTTCCATTTTTGTCCGGATAAACGTTTCTCATAAAGCATTCTTCAGCGCTTGCTACGTCGGCGATATGTCGTGGAGAAAGGCGATGCACATTGTGTTTTTTCGCCTTTTTAAGATTCAAATTGGCATGAATCATTTTGTTTGCAGTTGTCACTGAGCAATTTAATGATTTTGCAACTGTCCTTTGGTTTGTAAAATTTTCTCTTATCTTTAAATATGTTACTTTTGCAACATTCGAAACAGTCCCTTTTTTTCTTTTGCTTGGATACGTAAATTTGGAACAATTTTTCCATTTGAAGCTAAATTTTGACGTTTTTACTTCTTTGTACGAAGAGTGTTGCCATCCGGCAAATCACTAGATTACTTGACAGATCGTAAGATTGCTTGACGAAATTGACGAACTGCTTAACAAATTGAATATTTTAAAAGCTTTAAACATAAATTTTTAAATGATCTAGTTATTTATTTTATATTTTATTTACGATTTAATTGACATAACTTAAGATTCTTGCAGCATCATTGTAGTTACCAAAAAATATTTCTTATGCCTTGTGTCATCTGTACTGAGTTCTTTAGTTTTCTTTTCAGAATTCTGTTATTCAGTAAATAAATTATCCGTTTAAGTGATGGTTCTCACATTTCCTCGATTTTCTCAGTTTTAAAATACCATTTTGAAAAGTTTTCTGTATCGTTGAGAAGATGATTTCTTTGAATGCAAAGGAATTAGAAATAAGAATTTATGTGTCTCAGGGAGTTGAGGAGGGGTTTAACATCTCGATTCCTGGCCTGTCGGTCAGGAGAACACATATCTGGTGGCTTTTACGACCAATGGGCTCCCCTCGAAATTCTTTCAATATCCTAACTAAGTGATAGCCTTAATATATAGCTGCCCGCCGTACACTGCCTAAGTGAAAGCATTTGCGAAGAATGGTGGTGTAAGTTGATCGTCTGAAGAGACCATATTTATTTGCGAACATTAGTAGTGTCATAATATTGTGAAAACGAAAATTATATGGCGATTTTGTGCATTTTTGCTTAGGTTTAAAACACGCAGTCTTGTATTTAAGTGTATGCAATTTTGACTTGCGTTTAGAAAAAGTTTTCTTTACCTTATTTAGACAGGTTTAGGCACACGAAATGGTTTTAACTTTTATTAGTTTTGTTGTACTAATGCATGTCACCAGTGTAATATCTTTATCTTATTTATATCTTTTTATTTGGGCAGTATCTTTTAGAAATGGTTTGATTTTTATTAGTTTTGTTGCATGTTTTCCAGTTTACTTTATGCAGTATCTTTATCTCTCGTTATCTTATTTGTATCTTTTTACTTGTGCAGTATCTTTTAGAATTGGTTTAATTTTTATTAGTTTTGTTGCATTTTTACCAGTTTACTTTGTGCAGTATCTTTATCTTATTTATCTTTTTATTTGTGTAGTATCTTTTAGAAATGATCTAATTTTCATTAGTTTTTTGTATTTTTACCAGTTTACTTTGTGCAGTATATTTATCTTATATATATCTTTTAATTTATGCATTGTCTTTTACGACAAATAGTTCTTATTAGTTTTTATTAGTTTTGTTGCATTTTTACCAGTTAACTTTGCGCAGTATCTTTATCTTATTTATATCTTTTTATTTGTGCAGTATCTTTTAGAAATGGTTTGATTTTTATTAGTTTTGTTGCATGTTTACCAGTTTACTTTATGCAGTATCTTGATCTCTCGTTATCTTATTTGTATCTTTTTATTTATGCAGTATCTGTTAGAAATGGTTTAATTTTTATTATTGTTGTATTTTTATGAGTTTACTTTGTGCAGTGGATTTATCTTATTTATATTTTTATTTGTGCAGTATCTTTTAGAAATGGTCTAATTTTTATTTGTTTTGTATTTTTACCAGTTTACTTTGTGCAGTATATTTATCTTATATATATCTTTTAATTTATGCATTGTCTTTTACGACAAATAGTTTTTATTAGTTTTGTTGCATTTTTACCAGTTTACTTTGCGCAGTATCTTTATCTCTCTTTATCTTATTTGTATCTTTTTATTTGTGCAGTATCTGTTAGAAATGGTTTAATTTTTATAGTTTTGTTGTATTTTTACCAGTTTACTTTGTGCAGTATCTTTATCTTATTTATCTTTTTATTTGTGCAGTATCTTTTAGAAATGGTCTAATTTTTATTAGTTTTTTCTATTTTTACCAGTTTACTTTGTGTAGTATCTTTATCTTATTTATATCTTTTAATTTATGCATTGTCTTTTACGACAAATAGTTCTTATTATTTTTTATTAGTTTTGTTGCATTTTTACCAGTTTACTTTGCGCAGTATCTTTATCTTATTTATATCTTTTTATTTGTGCAGTATCTTTTAGAAATGGTTTGATTTTTATTAGTTTTGTTGCATGTTTACCAGTTTACTTTATGCAGTATCTTCATCTCTCTTTATCTTATTTGTATCTTTTTATTTATGCAGTATCTGTTAGAAATGGTTTAATTTTTATTAGTTTTGTTGTATTTTTACCAGTTTACTTTATGCAGTATCTTTTAGGAATAGTGTAATTTTTATTAGTTTTGTTGCATTTTTACCAATTTACTTTGTGCGATATCTTTATCTTAATTTATATTTTTTTATTTGTGCAGTATCTTTTAAAATAGTGTAATATTTTTTTTTTTTTTTGTATTTTTACTATTTATATTTTGCAGTATCTTTTTAGTTATTTGACTAACATCTTAAATAATTTTGTTGTTTTATATATCTCTTTATCGACGCACCAATAATTTTTTGAATTCTAGTCCTGAAGTATTTAATGTATCAAAGGGCCGTTCACAATGGCATTTATCTGAGCTAAAGCAGTCGGTTCTACGCGTCGATTAGCTCCCTTGTAAGTTAGGTTCAGATGCTTCAGCTAAAAATTTTTTTTAAAAAATTAATTTAATTTAAATTTTTTTTTTTTTTTTTTTTTTTTTTTTTAAAGCTCAAAATGGGGGTTAGTCTGGAAACTGCATTTTGCGTCGAATCACTATAATTGGCTATATCACTTTTCAAATTTTTGCCACCAAATATTATCGCTCTGTATTACATTTAAAGAAACTAAATAATGAAAAATATGCATAAATGTATGTTTCTAACATTACGGTAAAACAACGTTATCAAGAGCCAACGAATTTTGAATAACGTAATCCTCCTTTCGAATATGTGCACGTGTGAAGCGCGATTTTGGAATTTGCTTTATTATCTATTTCATATTTTATAAAAAGCCGTCCAGATGGTATAGTGGTTAGGGAAGCCAACTGCTATACCGAAGGGCCCGGGTTAGAATCCCGGAGAAGGCGTGGTTGTAACTATCCGTTCCTATATTTTGATTTAACTATTTCTGTCTTTTTTGGCTTCGCGCGAAATACATCTGTTTGCTTTGTCACTTTTTTAATATTCAATATTTTTGTAATATTGGTAAACAGATTTCGGAATGGTTAGAGAAACAAACCACCTCTCTGTTACTTTCTTCATGCCTTTATCCATTTTTTGTAGCAGTTCCACTTTTTGTTGAATGGACATCGAAACATGCTTTCGCTTAGCAGATTCTTTGTCAGCTCCAGCATCGGAAATTCTATTTGACATAATCGAAAGTTCAAGCTTACTTTTATAAAATTGCTCTAACAGTCTGCAAAAAATAATAAGCCGGATCCAATTCGGAGATTAAGGAACAACGCAATCTGCAACATTAACTGAAATAGATAATTAGATAATTTTAGCTTAGCTTATACCGTCCATTATACATTAAACGCGCATGCGTAAACGTATTATGCGCATGCGAAAACGCCTATGCGCATGCGTTAACGCATTATGCGGTGACGCATGCGCAGAAAGTTTGTAGCTTTGAGGTCCGGATTATAGATCATTTCGGATTATGGGTGTCCGGATTAACGACTTTTGACTGTATCAAAAAAGATAATGTTTGCTAAGCACTCGTAAATTTGTTGTCCTTGCAGAGCCTTTTCGCCCAAAAGGGATATTAGTCTCAAAACTCCATTTAGCGCTGAATCACTATAAACGGCGTATCTCTTTCCAAACCTTTGCCACCAAATAATATCGCCCTGTATTATATTTAAGGAAATTAAATAATGAAGAATCTGCATGAATGTACAACGGATTTTGAATAACGTAGAGCAGTCAGGTTTTGAATAACGCAGTCCTGTATCCGAACATGGGTACTTGGAAACCCGAATTTTTAATTTCGAATTTGTTTTATTTTGTATTTCTTAGTTTGTAAAACTTTAAGCAGTTTTTGATTAACAGACTCAACGATTTCAAAGCGAGCAGTGGCAACACTCAGCGGAAAAATCATTTATATCTGCAGCGCGCGAGACTTCCTGTTGGAAATTCTAAAGATATGTTGTTTTTAAATATTTTATGATTTTGCCGTTGAATTGTATTTTATGTAACGCAAGCGCCAAAAGCGTGATATTTAATAAATACGGTAAACACACAAAATGTTAATAATAAAAAGACAAAAAATAAGTTTCGTAAAGCCCCATCTTATTAAGAAATAAACTCAACTTACCATTTTAACATCCTACTTCTTACTTGAGTAGACGAAACACCTTCTTATTTATTAATTATTGTTAATTGAACGGGAATTGGTTTGTTCCCCTTGAAAAGTCAATCAATTTCCGAACAATGACGATAATTACTTAGTTTATTGATTAATTTTCAATTTAAAAGTTTCCATTTGCATTTTTCGTGATTGGAATTGAAATTTCCCTTTAAAATTTTTTTTCGGGATTCAATTTAAGGCTTCTGGGTTAATTCAAGTGCGATTCTACTAACTTTATATAAAGAGATGATATACTCAGTATTACGTTAGTCAGTAAATAATTATTTTATTACTTTGCAGCTATTTAGTATTAGGAAATTTATTTCGATATATCAATATATTTCAATTAATTCAATCATATATATATGTGATGTACCAGCTTTTGTCCGGAATAAATAGATTGGTGAAGAATCATGTAGTCGTAGCTTAAATTATCAGACGATAAGTTTAAAAAACAGGATCCATTTATTATTATTCAGGAGAAATAGGAATTACAAAAATCTGATCTCCGTAGTAAATAAAAAAGAATTACTAATAACTTTTTGTATGAAGTTTACTGCATCGTTACATTAAAGAAAAGACCCCGATATTCCTTTGCGAGTCCATTTATAGCCTCTGGAAAGGCGGAGCTTCCAAGAAATGACGTCAGTCAATCCAGTTCGCTTTAAATATTTCCAGAACATTCTATAACTGTACGTGTAGAAAAGGTGGAAAAAACAACTTGACTACGGGGCTGTGGATTTAATTCCACGTACTTTCAAATAAGAGAACGTCGCCATTAAAAATGAAAAGAACATACAGTTAGAATTTTAAGTGTATTCTTGACTGTGGAATTTTATTATTACACACACACACACACACACACACACATATATATATATATATGCCAACTCTTAATACTGCATCGTGAATTATAAACGTATGCTGCTTTTAAAATTTTTGTACTTTTGCTGTTGAATTTTGTCTGGTGTACGTGCGAAGAAAAGGATGCTTACTAATAAAGCTAAAAAGTCAAAAAGAAAGGGGTTAGTAGAAGAGAGTGCAAAAAGAGAGTGGTAAACGAGCCAGCGAGAGCGTAAAAAACCTTAACAAACGCTTTTAGGCCACGGTTAAAATATGAAACTTTCTTAAAAAAAAAAAAAAAACTGCATACTCTGATTTTTTTCTAATTGCTTTACTGAATTTATTCCGGTTGATAATGCATTATTCTGGTAAACCAACTAGGAATTTATCTATCTATGACAACTAACAACTTGTCCTGAAGCATATTCTTTAAGAGTTCTCATAAGTTCTCATAAGTGAAATGAATTACAGCCAGGGAAAAACACTGCTACACAGTTTTTGAGTAAATAGGAATATTGGTCGATGATTACGAAATTTTCAATTAAAATCGAATTGAAACTTTCCATGATTCACTTTACCTTTGTCTGTATTTTATCCTGATCTTGAAATTATATTTTAGCTATTTTTGCACGCCTTAAATACTTGGAATACCTCTAAGTTTTGATTACAACTGTAACTGTGCATCATGTAAACGGTAGTTATCGAATGCATACATTTTTCAAAGAATATGCTGAGTGATAACGTTATAACATACCGAATTGAATGGGTGTTGCATCAAAGATAACTTTTTTAGATCCTGGTGTTTGTTTCAAGGTCATCCTAATTTCTTTTTGAAGTATTTCATTGTATATCTATTTTGTTTGCTAGTTGATTTATTATGGCAAAATACCGGGTGATCAAAAAGTCAGTATAAATTTGAAAACTTAATAAATCACGGAATAATGTAGATAGAGAGGTAAAAATTGACACACATACTTAGAATGACATGGGGTTTTATTAGAACCAAAAAAAAGTTTAAAAAATGTATGATTTTATGCAGGATGGCGCTCCACCCCATATTGCTAGACGCGTGAAAGATCTCTTGCGCGCGTCGTTTGGTGATGATCGTGTGCTCAGCCGCCACTTTCGCCATGCTTGGCCTCCCAGGTCCCCAGACCTCAGTCCGTGCGATTATTGGCTTTGGGGTTACCTGAAGTCGCAAGTGTATCGTGATCGACCGACATCTCTAGGGATTCTGAAAGACAACATCTGACGCCAATGCCTCACCATAACTCCAGACATGCTTTACAGTGCTGTTCACAACATTATTCCTCGACTACAGCTATTGTTGAGGAATGATGGTGAACATATTGAGCATTTCCTGTAAAGAACATCATCTTTGCTTTGTCTTAATTTGTTATGCTAATTATTGCTTTTCTGATCAGATTATTGCTTTTCTAATAAAACCCCATGTCATTCTAAGTATGTGTGTCCATTTTTACCTCTCTATCTACAATATTCCATGATTTATTAAGTTTTCAAATTTATACTGACTTTTTGATCACCCTGTACATTTGAAGGAATATTTACAGGAAGATTTTTTAAGACCAACTAGCTTATATTCACACATATGGACTGTTATATAAACTCTATGCAATTATCCGATAATAGACCTGGGGCGAATTACCTGTCATTGTCTTTTTATGTTGGCCGCTAGTAGACACATATTTTTTTAGGATAGGATTCTATTTATTTTCGTTATTGGGGATTGAAGTTACATTCTCAAATCGCTTTAATCTTACCTCTCCCTCAATTCTTCTTCTTTTTAGCCCAAAGGAAAATTTGCCCAGAAGGGCTATTAATTTCGTTTTGCCATTTTGCGTTGATTTACTACAAACGGCGAATCACTTTTTAAATTGTTGCCAGCAAATATTATCGCCCTGTTTTATATTTAAAGAAATTAAATAATGAAGAATCTGCATAAATGTATGCATGTTTCTCGCAGTGTGATAAAACAACGGTACCTAGAGGCATCAAAATTTGAATAACGTACTTCTCCATCCGAACATGGGCATATGGAAGCCCAAATTTGGACTTTGTTTTATTATATATTTCATATTTTGTAACACTTTAACGAATTTTTTCTTAAGAAACTTAACGATTTCACGAGCGAGCAATGGCAATACTAGCCGGGGGGGGGGAAACATTTTTATCTCCAAGGCGCGAAACTGTATCGAAAATTCTAAATATATGAAAATTCTAAATTTCTAAATTTATTCTAATCGAAAAATCGTATCGAAAATTCTAAATTTAAATATTTTGCGATATTGCTGTTGAATTGAATTTTATTGTTTAAGTGCGAAGAACATGATATTTAATAAATAAAGGTAACGCGCTGTAGAGACATTAGGTATTTTGAAAGCAGGGGTGATAAAAAAATGAGCAACGGCTTCTCCGGGAATCGAACCGCGGACCTCTGGAATACGCGCCCAGCGTGCAAACCACTACACCACGAAGGCACGCTAAGAAGGCGGGAGAAATACCTTATATACTCCCCCTTTTAAAGGGCGATTGGGGTTTTAAGGGACGCAATCGCCAAATCCTGGGTGTGGAGAATTATCATCCACCACCCTTTTAGTTCGGGCACCACTGTAGAGACATTAGATATTTTGGAAGCAGGAGTAATGAAAAATGAGCAACGCCTTCTCTGGGAATCGAACCGCGGACCTCTGAAATTCACGCCCAGCGTGCAGACCACTACACCACGAAGGCACGCTAAGAAGGCGTGAGAAATACCTTATAGCACAAAACGTTAAGAAAAGTGTCTTTGGGCAAATCTTCTGAAATCTGAAATAAAATCTGATATATTATATCCAAAGAGCTGAAATCTGAAAGCTCAGATTTTTTTTTTGTCGACGACTTTATACAATTATCCATATTTCCTGGTTAATAGGTATTTCTCCGTTAGCCAAGTAATTTGGTGATGTGAAGTTTAAGGGTTGTAACAGCCTCTGAACAACAGCGTGCACGCATATACATAGCGCAGTTTTTGGAACTGGTATTAGATTCAGAAATGGTGATATCTCCGGTACTGATGGAACTAAGAATCCAGAGGAATGCTTGGAAATTTGCGATCTTAATTTATCGATTTGAAAGTGATGGGTGGCAGGAAAAGATGGTACAAGACCTTTCGATGCAAGAACATCTTTCCATCTCTTAGTGGTCAGTTTAAGAATAGTATTTGGTATGTACAGCTGTGGACTGTATTTCTACTGCGTCTAATGTATTGTCCCTACTACTGGACTCCATTGTTGATTAGAAGAGTGCCAGAATGACAGTACTGGACAACATAGATTAATATCTGTGCGGTTTCTGTCGCTATCAGCAAAAGGTACTGAATCTCAACCTAACTGATAATATACCCAACAGCGGTTAGATGGAAACGATCACACTGTGGTTAAATTTCTGTGGTTGCATGATTGGTGATGTCCACTTTCAGTGGACTTTTAGCCGAAAATTCTGCTCATACTTTATGGAGTTTCCTGCGCGTCCAGTTTAAGGGGACTCATACACATTAAACCCCTCATGATCTTCGAATATGTGACTATTGCAAGAATTGGGATATTTTATTTATTTTAAAAGCAATTACTTCCAACTCTTTACAGCTGACTACATGATATAGTTGCTTTGGAAACTAGTAACCAGAAAGTTTGTGCTGCCACAAATAATTTTGTAATTTAACCCTCTTCGTGACAAAATATTTCACCATGTTTCCACCTTGCGCGCATGATATTTTAAAAATGGCTAATGGTACATACTTGAAATTTGATGGAATTCTTTATATGGGCACTATTTTCTAACTGAACCAACAATCTGATGACTATTTAATTATTGAAAAATTTTATGGACGAAAACATTACAATTTTTTTTAATAAAATACATTTTATAAACTCAACTCAAAATAAAATAAGAATTTAACATGAAATTTTTAGAATTTTAGGTTCACAGTAGTTTCCAGATGTTATAAAAGCTATATATTAAATATGGAATTAAATTATGAAGCAGAATATTTCAAACTGTGCGCGCAAGTTGGAAACATGATGAAAAATGTTGTCACAAAGAGGATTAAGTTATAAAACTATTAATGGCAACACAAACTTTCTGATTACTATTTCAGAAAGCAGCTATATCATGCAGGCAGCTGCAAAAAGTTGGTAGTAATTGCTTTTAAAATAAATAAGTTATCCCAATTCTTGCAACAGTCACCTATTCGAACATCTTATGGGGTTTTAAGGTGTATGAGTCCCCTTAAGGGAGTATTTTCATTTGGAAAAGCGGTTTCTCTGTAAATTGCTTAACACATGGGGAAAACATACCATTCCCATGTAGCCAATCCAAGAAGTTTACTTCCTTTGCGGAAGACCGAACCTTGAATTGTGAATGCAATAGTCGTACACATTTGGTCGCTTTTTGTTAATGGAAACAAAGCAACATTTGTGTTATTGGTTTGAAAGAAAAGCTACGAGCTATTTTCAAGGAGACGAATTGGAGTATCAATATCAGCAGCTATTTTGTGTCGATTGTGGTAATCAAATTACAGAAATAAATTGCGAACTGATTAGTCGACTTCATGCGAAGCCAAGCGTAATGTCACTTTTCCTCTGAATCTATGTGGATATGGGAGGGTTTTCCGGTAAAAGGCGATCCGTATTATTAACGGTTATGAGGCCATAAATGAATGCCTCCCTCCTCTCTCTCTCTGTTCCGAGGGGTTGAGGGGTACTAATCCCAACTGGCCACTCTATGGAGAGGGGAGTTTTGAAGAGAAAAAGCGTTTCGCACATCAGTGCTTGGTAAATATTTCAACTTCCGCTCCACTCGACTCCATTTAACAACGTCCGTCCGATTCCGGGCTTTGACAGCGGATATGTAAAAGTGATCGAAAAACGACGCTCTTCGGAAGTGATCTAACTAATGGAATTTTCATCGCTGCGCTCTTGATTCATCTTTCGCTAATACTTCGACGTAAATGTCGAAATCTTTCTTTATTATCGTTATTTTTAATATCTCAGCGCTTGTACTGAGAACAATAACGTGTCGGTTTACGTGTTATACAATATGATTGTAGTTTAATGAAGCATGTGATAACTTTTCCTCTCATTAAATCTTAGAACATTTTCCTAAATGCTGCACATTGATGTTTTAAATGTTGTCCATTCATCAAGTAATTATGTCATTGGTCAGTACCAAGATAGAATTTTTTTCATTCTTCGTAGGAGAAGATATTGCAAAAAACGAATTATTGGAGAAGTCAAACAACCATCTTCCTCATGTAGTTGAGGAAGATGGTTGTGTAGTTAGACCATCAGTCCTGCAAAATTTACAAATATTAAGCCTCTTCTTGTTGTTTGACTTCTCCAATAATCATTGTTTGTCTTGCTATGTTAATCTCTTCTTGTTGTTTGACTTCTCCAATAATCATTGTTTGTCGTGCTATGTTAAACTTAATGAAAAATTATTTATTTATTTAACTTTCTTTTATTAAAGTTTGGAAAATATCTCAGCTTACTCTGTCTGTAACTTTGTAATACTATCAACGAGGGTTCATTCCAAAATATAGAATAATTGCATAGTTGATCCTGCATCAAGGAGGAATAAGGTGAATTGCATCTCCGAGGGGCCTTTTTAAAACCACTATATAAAAGGCGGAGTATATAAGGTATTTTCTTCGTGGTTTCTGCATGCCTTCGTGGTGTAACGGTAACATACTCGGCGCGTATTGGAGAGATCCAGGGTTCGAGTACTGGCCAGGGCATTGTTTATTTTTCATGTTTCCTGCTCCAAAAATCCTAATGATTGTACAGTGAGTGAGTGAGCGCCACCAAGGAAGACCACTGACCTGGCCTTACCTCACAGTGTGTTATCTTCCTGGCAGAAACCATCTACTCTCTGCTCCATCCTGCTCCGGGAACGCAGCCGAATAGACGGCTAAGAGCCTCATAAAGTCTACATGTAAGCTTGGATGTTGTTGTGCGGAGAAAAAGTATCCTGTTAGGAACTACTTAAAATTAAGCAAAGAAGCAATCAAAAGACTGTTAAGAATCGCTGTTAGAATAGACAGAAACTTGTGTTAGATAAAGTAAAGATAGGAGGACTTTGCCTGAAAAATTAACTGCCGTGGATTTTCTGGACTTGCTAAATGTCTACATGCGGGTGCTTATCCTGACACAACTGTCATATCTTTATGGGGCTTCTGTGAAATCGTTGGTCCTGCATGGAGGAAAGTTGTAACCTATTAAATTATTGCACATAGTAAACTTAAAAAATAAATAAATAAATAAAAAATAAAAATAAAAAAATAAATAAAGAGAGAGATTAAAAGATGATTAAAAAAATTCTAGCGCCCAAACATAATTTAACGCAGTGTGCGTTAAATTATGTTACTCTTATGTAACTATGTTACTCTTATGTAAGAACATTTAAAAGAATGGGTACCTGTTATCACTAAGATAACAAATTCCTGCATAATTTAGTTCTTTGCGCATTCTTAAACTGTAGTTGTTTTACAAATTGAACCATTCACCTACATTTTCTTTCGTAGTACTTGCAGACAGGATAATACATACATAAGTACAAAACTGAATATTAAAGTGAAAAACTAACATGATACTGAGTACAGAAATACAGAAAGCTGATCCCTAATGCCTGCATACATAACACTTAAAAATGCATACATAATACATGAAAACTAAAAATAAAACTGATAAGCATAATACATAAAACTGATCATTAAGTACTGCTATGTAGTCTAAATCCTAGCCAAGTACGAACTGACCTTCATAGTACATGCAGAGAAGGATGATTGTACAGTATTAAAACTGCTGTTATGTTGTAATATAATGTTGCATTTATTGTAATATCTTAATACGATGAAATTTTACATATGATGGGGATTGCCGTTTGAAAATTCCAGTAATTGCGTCTGTTTCACAGGATTGATTATGATCAAACGTGGCTCCAAGCATAGGCAACATAGGTTAGGTGTTTATTTACGTAATGTATGGCGGAATTATAGAATTGCAAGTCTTACGAAATCTCATTTCCACAGTGGCAGAAACACTACAAGAAGATACTTCCTACACCTACGTATACTTTTTGCGAGATACTTATAGTTGCTGAGATAAGTATGGTTCAGTCCTATGGTACTTTTTTGACAATTTTAATATTAGGAACTGCTGCGAAGAGGTGTTTTAGATTTTTCGTCATGGCTGAAATGCATTAATATTGATTTGAGATTATGATTAAGTGAGGAAAATCTGATTTTTTTTTGCATTTTTGTTAATAGAAAATTGTGTTCATCGATTTCGTCTTGCAAAAAACACTCGGAATTTAGTTATAGTTTATTAATGATTAAAATCGTTTTTTTTTTATTATTAACTAAATAAAGTTTATTTTGACTCGAAATATTAATGTGCTTAATTAAATTGTACCGATTTTAGAGCGTCTAAAATGCAGAAACCGAGCCTGCTTATGGTTCAGAAAGCCTACTAGCAGCTTTATGGATCAGCAATAACCAACCAGTAATGTATGATTATAAAAAATAGCAGCATATATTGTATGTCTTAGGATTTTTTTTTGGAATATGCCTACGAGATATTAAAACTATTCAGAGCTTTGACTAAAGTCATTTGCGGTTATTCAAAGTAATCCGAAGGGTTTTATTAGTTTTTAAAATATAGAAAATGTTTAAAGTATAATTATGATAAATTTCTGGTTAATTATCAAATCTGGTCTGGTTAAAGATAAATTTCTGGTTTATCATCAAATCTAGTCTAGGTTAAGGATAAATTTCTGGTTAATTATGGTTAAAGATAAATTCCACAAAGTAAGTATCAAATGTGGTCTAGGTTAAGGATAAATTTTTGATAAATCATCAAATCTAGTTTAGTCTATGTTAAGAATAAATTTCCGGTTAATCATCAAATCTATTCTAAGTTAAGGATGAATTTCTGGTTAATCATCAAATCTAATCTAGTCTAGGTTAAACTAAATCTCTGGCTAATCATCAGATCTAGTCGAGGTTAAGGATAAATATTTGGTTAATCGTCTATTCTAGATTAAGAATAAATTTCTGGTTAATCATCAAATCTAATCTATTCTAGTCTAGGTTAAGAATAAATTTTATGGTTAATGATCAGATCTAGTCGAGGTTAAGGATAAATTTTTGGTTACTCGTCTGGTCTAGTCTAGGTTAAGAACAAATTTCTGGTTAATCATCAGATTTAGTCGAGGTTAAGGATAAATTTCTGGTTAATCATCTTGTCTAGTCTAGTCTAAGAATAAATTTCTGGTTAATCATAAGTCTAGCTTAAGAATGGATTTCTGGTTAATTATCAAATCTAGTTTAGGTTAAGAATAAGTTTCTGGTTAATTATCAAATCTGGTCCAAGTTAAGGATACATTTTTGGTTAATCATCAAATCTAGTCTAGGTTAAAGATAAATTTCTGGTTAATTGTTGAATATAATTTAGGTTAAGGATAAATGTTTGGTTAATTGTCGGATCTAGTTTATGTTAAGGATAAATTTCTGGTTAATTATCAGATCTAATGTAGTCTAGATTAAGAATAAATTTCTAGTTAATTATCATATGTTGTCTAGGTTAAAGATAAATTTCTGGTTATTCATCAAATCTAGTCTGGGTGAAGGATAAATTTCCGGTTATTCATCAAATCTGGTCTAGGTTAAGGATAAATTTCTGGTTAATCACCAAATCTTTTCCTATCCATCCTGTAGTTGTGGTATAGTTTAATTATTCGCGTCTTCTTGTGGATGAAAAAGAAAAACTATAAGGTTTATCTTCAAGAAGGTTATTATAAGGGGGACAGAGTACAAAAGAATGCTACATGAATCTCAACGAGGCAAGGGAAAAGATATAGAGGCAGAAAGTATGAACCGAACTTCTCAGACTAGAGCAGTAGCTCGATGCTGTGCGGAAAACAATTCCGCCACATTTCTCACTGCAACCATAACCGGCCGTAAAGGCGTTATGCATTCACGAAATATAAAAATCTCGCGCTGCCAAGTCCGAGTGAATAAAGTGATATATCGGGAGATGGTGGCTGAGAACTGTTCTAGCGAGTGCTGATAAAATATATATATATGTGTGTATGTGTGTGTGTGCAAGTAGGGGACGAAGAGAAGAAATAAAATACTAAAAAAATACAAAAAAAGGTGCTGGCGACCGAGCGGCGTCGAATTTTCAATGCTCTTCTTCTTGGGTACCACTGGAGGCGTCGGTAGATGTTACGAGGAGGAGGTTGTGAAAATGGAGGAAAAGAGGAAAAAAGAATAAAAGAAGGGAGAAAAGATTTGGGGGAGGGAGAAAGTGCACGGTGATCATGGTGACGGATATTCGCAGAGGATATCCCTCCAAATCCGAGGGATTATCCACAACCTGCGCAGGATTCTGTTAGAGGATTTGGGTGCTTTGTGTCTTCGGAGATTTACAAACAAGCCATAATATTTCTCGGAGGAACAGGGAAAGCATCCTGTTTCGGCTTACATAGGTTTGCTGCGAAGTGAATAACAACAATTTAGCAAGTGCAATGACATGATAGTATATATGTATTTCTTTCCTGGAAAGGTTGCAGCTCTGTGTAGCAATAAAAACGGAGGAGCTTACCAAAAGTCATGATCTAATGCCATTTGCCTTTTGCTATAAAATAAATGGATTGCAGCAGTGGCAAAATTTAGCAACAGGTAGACTGTGATATCATGAAGATGGTAACTTTAAAGCCATTAATACTAAAAGACGGTCATTTCATTCCTGTTGTTCATATTGATGTATCTTCATTTGATTACTTGATAAGGTATTTTTTCATTCATTTCCGCATGCCTTTGTGGTGTAATTGGAAGCATATTCGACACGTACTCGAGAGGTCCAGGGTTCGAGTCCCGGCGAGTGCAATGTATATTTTCCTCGACTAGTGCTTCAAAATAACCTAATGACTACACAGGTGTAAAGTAAGTAAAAAGGTGTAAGCAAGTAAAAAGTGTAAGCAAGTAAAAGGTGCTGGACAATAATTCGTCACCGCCAAGATTTGGCAAATGGGTTCCCAAATCCCCAGTCGTGCTTTTTTTAACCCTTTGCGGCGCAGTGTGTCCGTTTTGTACACACCTAAAAATTTCCTTCTGTACGCACAGAAAAATTAAATGAGAAAGGATTTATAGGTTACTCTGAACCTTCTTTATTTATAGTAGATGGCAGCTCAACACAAACCAGTCCATATATTTTAGCCATGTTTAGTTTTTTAAGACCCTCATTTTTCAAAGAAATCTTCCAGATTTTTTTTAGGGTATAAAAGGAATTATTTGAAAAGAAATTTCTGTGTTATTATTTTGGCTATATGCTAATCTCCTTATTTTTTATTAGCTTTAAATGTTTACCTTGAAATCTTGCCTAAAATCAAACGGCGAACCCTAGGTGTGCCCACACCGGGCTCACCGATAATCTAGGACAAATGACTCTTTTCAGCACTCTTTTCGAAGCTCTATTCCCAATCAGTGTGCCCACTTTGGGCACACCCACAGAATTAAACGATAAGTGATATCTTCACAAAATTTTACTTGTGTACTCCTCTAAGCCTAATTAGACTGCCTACTTATATATATCAAAACTCCAACTTTGAAAGATAGCGTGCCGGAAAGGGTTAAAAGGGGAGGTATATATTTTCTCCTTCTTCAACCGGGCCTTCGTGGTGTAACGGTAACACACTCGATGCATATCGAGACATCCCAAAGTTCGATTCCCGGCGAGGGTACTGTATATTTTTCACGTCTCCTGCTTAAAAAAAATAACCTAGTGACTCTACAACCGTTGCATAGCTCCATTTAGTCACAAATTTATAGAGGACTATAATTTATTTATTTTGGACTAAATTCGTGTTGGTTTTACTTGAACATACATGAATGTGTGTTGTACTTAGGTGAAAGCTATTACAGTGACATGTGTAGATTATTAACTATTTCAGAGAGGAAAACAGGAAAAATCCATCTTGTCCATGCCGAGATTCGTACCACAGATCTTCCAGGGACCAGCTGGACGTGCTAGCACCAAAAACCATGTATTGGGGGTGTAGATAGGAATGCAATAAACCTGTACAGACTGAAGTGTAATTCTTGTGGATTTTAGTTCATTTAAATGCATGTTTGGTGTAAGTTTATCTCCAGATAAACAGTTTGCTTCGTATTTTTGATTTCATATACCTGTATATGATGTCGTTCAAAATAATAATGGAAACATGGATATCCCCTGGAAGAGAGTTATTAATTATTGGTACACTGGTATAATTATTATTGGGTATTTAATTTACAGAGTAGTGTTTAGTGCGGAAGAAATGTAGTAGAATATAGGTTTTGAAGGTTTTTGAGCGTAATAGTGTTGTCTGTTGAGAGTGATATGTGTTGAAAATTAGTGGCCTTGTTTAAAATTGCGTCATTATCATTATCATAATCATCAGTGGCACGATAGCGAGCAATGGATTATTGTTTTCATCAGAGCGCTCTTAAAGTATGCTCTTCTTTTGACTAAGGTTTTCAAACTTTTAATATTTGTGAGCTCAAAATCATTTTCAGCGTCTTCTAACCATGTCAGCCGTGGTCTTCAACGCATTCTGCATACATTGTCAAGTCCATCTGGGCTAAGATTCTCAACTTGTAAATGTTCATATTATTGTAGGGAGAATTTTCAGTTTCTTTTCCCATTAAATAATGTATAAATGTGTAGCCACCGTTAGGCATTTCGGGCAATTAAACATGAAAAAATCAACTATGCCCCCGCCGGGATTTAAACCGTGGATCTTTCTATTGCTAGCTGGACGTACTGACCGCTTATACTACAGAAACACGCTTGGAGGAATGCAGTAATTCCTTGCCGATGGACTTTATAAAAGAACCAGTCTACTATGTACATTGCAGGCTGCTATGTATTGCCTGTGGATGACGTTTACATGATTATTGCACAAAGTTGAACTTAAGGCGTTCCATAATCAGACGCATGAAGTAATGTTTGCTGATGTTTGATAAAATATCATTAATTGTAAGGAAGCGAATAATTTTTGTGACATATAAGGATGACGATGTCCTTACAAGATCAGAATATATTCTTACGAGCGTCCTAATATTATATGATTAGAAAGCGTCAAATGAGAGACAGAAATTTCATTTATGAGATGTTTTTCAGTCATAATAGCTTCTGAATTTTGTTTTAAGATAGGATAGTAATGCAGTTGTTTTCTATACTTGAAATTATAAAAAAGATTCGGAGCTTTAAATCGATGTTGTGTAGTGGCCGAAACCGCTACGCAAACCCTGGGTTGTGACACGGGGTTGGAATGAACTTCAGACTCAAGTTTAAACAATAGCATGAATTTTTATAAGATGAAATCCTTAACAATTGCATATCTTGGCAATATGGGGCTTAGATATATTTACTCCCGTAATTTCAAATTTTTGTTACAGGAAAAATGCTCTAACGCATTATACACGAGGAATGATCGTTTTTAACAGGCCAACATGCCCATCGCTTGAAACAGGAAAGTTCTCCTCTCTTCTCAGGAAATCACTTTATATACCTCCTTGTTTACTTGCGCTGAACTCCCGAGGGGGGAGAATGGTTCTTTCACTCATACATAACAAAGTGTCCATCTCCTGACTCTGATGATCTGACTTCTTTTACCTCTTTGTCCATTAGAGTGACCCTCGAGGCTGGAACCAGAATCATTAACAAAGCCACAGGATCGCACCACTGATATGAAAACTGTTGCACTCTGAAATCAGTCACCCTCGACAAAGAACCTTTATGCCACCTTATCACAGCTATAATTATGGAAACAATCTGCCGATCTTATAGTTAGTTGTATTGTAAGATATTTTCGTTCTCCTTACCACGTGCCTTCGTGGAGTAATTGGATGTACACTCTAATGTGCCGATTGACGAAATTCAACTTGCGTTTTTCATGTATCAAAAGCGCGACATTGGATGTATATTAGATTTCTATATAGCATTGTTCTAATATAAGTATTTTGACCCCAAATTGGACTTTTTCTGAAAGACATGCCGATTTTTTCTCCATATTTCGATCCTAAGATTCAGATTTTGCCTAAATATTAAATGTTGTAAAATTTGGTGCGAAATTTGCGGAGAAATTCAAAAATTTATCTTGGCGCATTTTTTTCAGTTTGCGCTAAGAATAATTAATTAACTTGGCGAACTTCTTAATTTATAGCAACCTATTTTCCTTTTCTTTTTAAATTCCTACTATTAGCTCTTACTCTCCCTATATCTTGTTCAAATTTTCAATCGTTAATAAAATACTTTTTATTCATCCATTCAAGTTCAAATACATTTTTTAAACTTGTAGTGGATCACACTTGATGTGTTTTTCACATATAAATTTTTTTGTATTTTAAAATTTTTGTATTTAAAAAAAATTTTCTTTGTTGATCTAAGTAGGAATTTAAATTTTTTTTTATTTAATGAATTTTTAATTAATTAATTTTCAATCGTTAAAAATACTTTTTATTCATCTACTCAAGTTCAAATACAATTTTTTTAAACTTGTAGTGGGTGGCAATCGATGTTAATACAGTTTTTTCACATATTAAAATTTTTTTTAATTTAAAAAAATTGTGTTCGTACTGTGTAAAAATTTGTATTTTTTGGGCGTAATATAAAAACCGAAAGCTTTCTTTCTTTTCTTTTTTTTTTAAATTTTTTCTTGATTTTGTTTTGTCTCTCATCCAGATATAATTCATAAACTTGCCTCTGTGGAAAATTTCTGTGGGTTGCTCTTTGCCGAAGACCAAAGAATTTTAAACAACTATTTAATATTTTCGTATTTCCGTTACATTATTTTGTGTGTGTTGTTGTATATGAAAAATTGTAAGCAATTTCATTTTCAATTGGACTCACCAGCGGTTGAGCGGTGGAGTCTCTGAACATTGGTAGTTCGGTTCGAGGTTCGAATCACGGCGAACGGGCTATCTGCATGGGCGTTTTCGTGGTTTTTCTAATGTGTTTCTAATGTGTAATGAGCCAATTTCCCTTAGAAAGTCCTCCAGGAAGGCATCCCTCTCCAATGCCACACAAGGCAGCAAGGGCAGGTAGCTTTTGTGTGCTTTGCCGTAATCAAATAAACCAAACCAAGCCATTTTCAAATGAATTTTTGTACCAATGCTGAGTAATAGTAAAATAAGAAATAGTAAATAATAATGATAATAAACTAGTGAATGGAATGGGAATGGCTTCAAATTATTTTCCTCGAAAACACAGACTGGTCATTATCTATTTGTTTAATAAAGACATTTGTTGAGAAAGCTACAGCAACAATTTGCTGCGAAAATTTAAATTGCAACATACAGTCTCGGTTGTTTTTAGGGAGAGTTTTTTTTAAGTAGGTTGGTTGTATGACGTTATACTTGCTTTTTTTCTGATGATGCTTGAAATGCATTTTGTGTAGCCCCTTTACTACTTGTATTTGGTTGTAGTTAATTATTTATGTCTGGTTTATGTGATGTGTTTGATGGCATAACATCTCAATCATTCATAACTGCGTTGCGGCTTGGATGGGGGAGAAATTCCCTCCTATTTTCGGGTGGACCAATCCCGTTCGGCGCTTGTGAATTAATTCACAAGTGACCTGCATCTACTCGCTGCCAAGATTGTAAGATCCCTGCATATATATATAGTTATAGCCGTTCGCCCTGGTTTCGAGGCTGTAGGTCCGACGGCGTCTGCTTGTAGCGCATATATGCTTCGAATTTTGTGAGCAAAGAGCTGGTGGCATTGTGTAGGAACCGCCATTAGATTCGTATGGACTTCCTGCAAAAAACGCGACTTTTCGGTTCGGGTAAAAAAGAAACTCCTTTTTTTTTTCTCCACTTTCCCCTCCCCATCGCACCACCAGAGGAAAAAAGACTTTTCTAACGTCAGTATCTTGCATGCATCTTTCGCTATACATCATTTCCCATACATGGCGCGCTTGAGATCTTTCATTTTTTTTGGGGGGTCTGTTCTCTCTGTTCCCTCTTTCTTAAATGTGTTTTGCTCGATCTTCTTTCAGTCGAGTTGTGTCCGGGTGTGTGAAAAGCAGTTTGACACACCTCATAGTTGTTATAGATCTATGGCCTCATAGAAATGTATGCATAAAAAGAGATGCCATGTATGCAAAATAGAAAACCATCTCACTGATAAATAGCTCACCCCCTAACAAAACATTCCCACCCCCCCCCACGCACATCTTTTTCGTATTTTTCCTTTGTTGTTATTATTTTATCCCACTCTCCATAGAAGAGGCATCACGATATATGTATTTGCAGATAACGCGAAGTTGCCTTTTTTTTTTAAAGTCCTCGTCGCTTTTTGAATGGCACACATACAAGTCTATGCAGATATGCACCAATTGCTCCTTGAGGGATATGTTTTTCTCTTTGTGTGCCCACACTGGGGCCTATATATCAGGGGTTTTGCTTTTGTGTTGCTATATACAACTGGTGCTTAATAAATGGGTTTAAACACGACCCTCTTGCCAAGAAGCTACCCAAATATCTGAATATTTGATGTCTAAGATTTCGATAGCCTGTTCTTTTTAGTTATTGTAAACTCACTTCGTTCTGTTTAATGAATGTGTTTAATGACCGCGACGGATATTTGCATTGCCTGGTATGGGACTTTAAGCTGGGTCGCATCCCCAGATGGCGTAGGATTAATAACCGTTTCCCTTCGGTTTGTTTTCCTTGGAAACGGCTTTTATGAAATTGGACGTCAACGGAAGCAGGCTTGGAATTATTTTAACGAATTATTAATTGCTTTTATGTGGCTTTGTTTTGCGTCCACAATACAAAATGCGTTTGCGTTCTATTGTTAATTTATTGGGACGGAGTTTTTCTCAAAGGAAATTTGTTGTTTGTGTCGTCTTTTCATATCAACCGCCTATATATTCGGATTGAAGATGGCATCTTTTGAAATTTGGTAATATCACGCAGAAGATGATGAATATAATGCTATTCGAAGCGATTTAATTGTTATACAGAGAGAAGCCGAAGAAAAGACAGAATGAAATCCCTGTATCTTTTTCTTTACCTCTTTTTCTCTCTTCATCTATTTCTATCTAGCGTGTACGAGTAATTCTTGTAGGAAACACTTTGATTTCCTCTGAGACTTATCCGATCTATGATTATGATACAGATATGGTAAGAAAAGGTGAGATAAGAAGAAAAAGAGGAGCGAAAGACAATTTAACGGTAAAGATTTTCTTAGAAGTATACGTAGTGAGTGATAGGACAACCGAGGCGAATGTCGTCGAAATAATGTTTAATAATTTAGCAGAATTTTTAAAAAATTCAATGAATTATAAAGATTGGATAAAAAATAATCATCCTGTATATGTTTGTGTTTATTAGCCGAAAAGGGTGTTAGCCCAGAAGGGCTATTAATTTCGTTCTGGCATTTTGCGTCGAAAACTTTAAAAGTCCGTTTCACTTTCCAAATTGTTGCCACCAAATATTGTTGCCATGTGTTATATTTACAGAAATTAAAAAATCTGATGTGTACACCACATGACTTCCTTGTATGGAATATTAAATTATACGCATTTTTTCTTGCATTTCATTTAAACTTATTGGATTTAAAATTATTGAATTAAATCTACTTCGCTGACAGCGCATAAACCACAATAGAATAAATGCATTCTTTAAAATTCACATTAGTATTTGTTTACCATAGCGACACTCTGGCGCTAGATTCACTTAACAGTATTAATAATTATATGACAGTTAACTTATATAATAATTATATAACGGAAACTAAGTGAACTGTTATATAATTCAATAATTATATAACAATTAACTTATATATTTCGTTCATATTATAACTCATAATGCACAAAATTTATATCATTTAAAGAATAGAATTATCTAATCGTTGCCACATGTTCTATTCAAATACTATAATACAGCTAGAATGATGTATAAAAGAAATTAAGCAAACAAAATAAAAAAAAAAAAAAAAAAAAAAGTTTTCCACAGACGATTGACTATTTCTCATTTAATTAATTCAGTTCTCACTTCGCGAGAAGGCAAAAATACATAAACACTCAAAATATCTATATTAAAAATTACGAAGTAAATCTTAAACACTTATTTTCTAGAAAAAATTCCAGAAAGAATTAAGCATGATTTAATTGACAATAATAAATGAATGCGTTATCTTTGTTGTTGCGAAGCTAAGTTTCTCTAGATTGGCAACAAATCCACTAGTCTCCTGTTTCAAATGCAAACATCAATGGCCGCCATTAAAAAAAGGCTTAGCGGCACTTAGACAACTTTAAAATTGTTGATAATTCTAAAAATATTGCATACAGATTTACTAAAGGCATAAAATACTTAACCGGAAGATAAAAACAACATAATTCAATCATTTTTAAAGCAAAAAATGTACAATTTACAAACATATAAGAGTAAAGAAACTGAGATCGCTGAGCCGGGTAACAGAGCGGATATATATATAAATATATTTATATACGTTTGGTGCGGCCGATTGCAACCAAAATACGAGGTGCTCATCTACATGTTATAGCAGTCCTATATACAAAATTTCAACGTTCTGAGGCTACTCGTTTTTGAGTTATGCGAGATACGTACGTACGCACGTACGTACAGACGCCACGAAAAATTCTCTTCAGAATTAATTTTAAAGCAGTTTTATAATTTTTTTGAAGGAAAAGAGTATTTTATTCTGTCCTTACGTACAGATATCACGCAAAAACATCATTATATTGCATTCGATAGCGGTCAAAATGGATATTTTCGTTGAAATATGCTGCCTGAAACTTTTCGCGATTACAATACTTCCTTTTTACTTCGTACAAGGAAGTAATAATTAAGAATCTGCATAAATGTATGTATGTATCTCGCACTGTGATAAAACAACGGTACCATGAGCCATCAAATTTTGAATAACGTAATCCTCCATCGAATATGGGCTTCTGGAAGTCCAAATTTGGGTTTTGTTTTATTATCTATTTCATATTTTGTCTGGAGGATTTCAAAGCGAGCAATGGCAACACTGTACGGAAGAGCAAAACATTTTTATCTCCAGCGTGCGAGGCTGTTTAGCGGAAATTCATAATATATTGTCTTTTTAAATAATTGGTGCTATTGCTGTTGAATTAAACTTTATGGTTTAAGTACCAAGAACACGGTATTTAACAAGTAAAGGTAACACACAAAACGTTAAAAAACGCCCCTTTGGGCATAATATAAAATTTTGAATGCTTTCGGTTTATTATTATTATTATTTTATTGTAGAAAAATGAACATTGGGCTTCTTTTGAATGAAATACAATCGTCGCTTCTTATTGCGACCACTTATTATAGTGTGCATTTTCTCCTAACAAGTTAAAAAAATACCCATTTGATGAATGCATATTAAATCAATTTTTAAAGCAACAACCACTCATTATAATCTCCTTTCTCTTTAGCTCGTGTTGACGTTATAACGAACACAAATCTTTTGTTATATTAAGGGGTATCAGAAACCCCTATACCGACAATGTTAAATTGGCCATTTTCGATGTACCTTTTCTCAAAATCTGCTGTAGATAACAAGCTTGAAATTTTTTCTGTAATTCAAGTATACCTATTTGATTATACTGAAATAAGCTTTTGAAACCTTTTGAATTTTAGAGTAAATTACAGAATATTTTGTTAGGCATAGTAAAATTTAGCACTTTTCTCACACAAAAAATTAAAAAAAAATTATTTTTAAGTTTATTACAAAAAACTCATTTCAGTAAATATTAGGTATCCTAATAAATAAGCCATAAAAAGTTTAGATACCTGTGAGCAGTAGTTCTTGAGAAAAGGTACATCAAGTATAAAAAAATAACGCTTGGAGAAAAACGCGTTTTGTATGTAAAAATCCTCATTGATCAAAGCAGTCGATGACAAATTAAAACTAGATTTTTATACAGTTCTAATTTTCATAGAGATTAAAGAATGGTATTTTTAGAAAGATAAAAGTGTAGAGAATTTGAAAATGCAAAAATCCAAAATCAAATTTTTTTGAAGATTTTTGGGTTCCAACACCCCTTAAGTTTTATCGTCTTCGCTCCCTTGTTATATAAAATATCATCTAGTTTAATATTTATTCTAATTGTTATGTTATTAGACCAAAAGAGCGTTAACCCGAATTGGCATAGTCTCGAAACGGAATTTTTCGTCGTCATCACTTTTCTAATCGTTGCCACCATATATTATCACCTTGTGTTATTTTTAAAAAAATCAAATAACGAAGAATCTCCATGTATTTATGCAATTTCTTCGAACTGTGAAAAAAGACGTACCTACTGCGATCAAATTTTGAATGACGTAGTCCTCCACTCGAATTTGAATTTCGAATTTCATATTTCGGGAAATTGTAACGAATTTTTGATTAACAAATTCAATGATTTGAAAGCGACGAGTGGCAACGCTGTACGGAATAAAATATTTTTATCTCCGGCGCGCGAGAGTGTCTATCGGAAATTCTAAATATATGTTATTTTTAAATATTTTATGATTTTGCTTTTGAATTGAATTGTAAGTGGGGTAAATGCGAAGAACCATGGTATTTAATGAATAAATTTCATACGCGAAACATTAGTAATACACACACACACACACACCAAAAAAAAAAAAAAAAAGAGTTTATCGAGTTATTTTGCTAAGAAAACTGAACATTGATATGATAAACTTAAAAGACTGATAAAGTAGAAAAATGTGTGGCAATATTTAACGCTGCATCACGAATTCTAAACATACGGTTCGTCTCACCTAAACCATAAAATTCAATTCAATAGCAATATCGAAAATAATTTAAAAATGAGCATATCTGTAGAATTTCCGATTCACAGTCTCGCGCGCTGGAGATTAAAAAAAATTTTTTTTTCCTTGGAGTGTTGCCATTTCTCGCTTTGAAATTGTTGAGTTTGTTAATCAAAATTCCTTAAAGGTTTACAAAATATGAAATCGATAATAAAACAAATTCCATATTGAAATTAGGGCTTCCACAAGCTCATATTCTATGGAAGATTACGTTATTAAAAATGCGAAAACATTCATACATTTATGCAGATTCTTCATTATTTAATTTGTTTAAATATAAGACAGGGAAATAATATTTGGTGGCAACAATATGAAAAGTGAAACAACGCTTGTAGTGAATCGACGCAAAATGTCAAAGCGAAATTAATAGTCCTTCAGGGCAAATTGTCCCTTTAGACTAAGTAAGTTATTTTCGAATTACAATTTACTGGAGATTTTGATGTAAATTTGAGCATGCATTAAAGGGACTCAAACACCTTAAAACCCATAAGGTCTTAGAATATGTGACTGTTGCAAGAATTGGGATAACGTATTTATTTTAAAAGCAATTATTTCCAAATTTTTACAGCTGACTACATAATATAGCTGGTTTCTGAAATAGTGTTCCGAAAGTTTGTGTTGCCACAAATATTTTTATAATTTAATCCGCTTTGTGACAAAACGTTTCGTCAAGTTTCCAACTTGCGCGCACAGTTTAAAACATTCTGTTGCATAATTTAATTTCATATTTAATATATAGCTTTTATAACATTTGGAAACTACTGTGAACCTAAAATTCTAAGAATTTCATGTTAATTTTTTCTTTTATTTGGAGTTGAGTTTATAAAATGTATTTTATTAAAAAAATCTGTAATGTTTTCGTGCATAAATTTTTCTAATACTACAATATTCCTCAAATTTTTGGTTCAGTTAGAAAATAGTGCCCATATAAAGAATTCCATTAAATTTTAAGTATGTACCATTAGCCATTTTTAAAATATGCGCGCAAGAGGGAAACATGACGAAACCTTTTGTCACAAAGCGGATTAAATTACAAAAATATTTGTGGCAACACAAACTTTCTGGTTACTCGTTTCCAAAGCAGCTATATTATGTAGTCATCTGTAAAAAGTTGGAAGTAATTGCTTTTAAAATGAATAAATTACCCCAGTTCTTGCAACAGTCACATATTCGAAGATCATAAGGGGTTTAAGGTGTATGAGCCCCCTTAAGTTAACCTTCGGTAACTGGTTGTGCTCTATGTAAATCTGTGTAACATAAGTGATATTTAAAAGCCAGATATTCAAAGCAAAAGTTTTTGCAAAGGAATTCCTTCAATTCGTTCTACATGCTTTTATAATACAATAGTTAATATATAGAGCTTATTTTTCAAAGTTCACCTCTTCGATTATGGGTTAACCCCGTGTTTTTTGTTTGTTCATAGATTTCTAATTCTGTCCACAATATAGTGAAATTGAGCTATAAATATTAATATCGAAGTGATATTTTAGAACTTAGGTGGAATTGCTGTTGATATGAATTTACGAGTATTATCGTAAACTTATTTCATGCTTATAGCGTTACATTATTGAATATGTAAGTTGTATTTCTAATATGAGAATTAAATATACATTATTTTTTCGCAATATATTGGTATCGTACGGGAGGGTGAAGAGCGGCTGCGTCCTGTGTTCTTTTATAATTTCTTATTTATGAACGAAAAACCATTTTCTAAAATAGACTCCTTTTGAAACTTCAACTGAAAATAAAAAAAAGTTGAACTGGAAAATTATTCATAAGCCCCGAATAAAAGAGAAAACGTAATCAAACAAGTTCACGAGAGAGAAGTGTGGAAAGGATAAAAAATAAATAAATAAATAAATAAAAAATTGTGTCTATCGTTCACAGAGAACTCTTCCATTACCCACGGTAACTACTGCACTGGACGGTATGCGAACGGCCATCGTCTGAGATCTTTATCCCACTCGATGTCCATTGAGCAAGATAGAATTTCATATTTCGCTCTTTGTCCCCCCACCTTAAGTGCAACCCCAAACCCCTCATCGCGAATTCAGCGGCGGTAGGTGCATCAACAGTGTCCATTCTCAACACATTGGACAATGCAAGCGAGACCCACTGGAGACTTGGATAGTGTAATAAACGCTATGGTATGGTGGTCCTGGCGACGGCGAGACGGACGGACAGGCAATCTCTCAACGATGCTACGGTTCTGCCCACTTTACTGACTACGATGGACGCTGGTTTTCTGACTCCTCTCCCCCCCTTCTTGTCCACTACTTCTCTCTCTCTCTCACTCTCTAGTCTGTGTATTTCTGCGAATGCCTTTTACTCTTTTTGTTTTCTCGCTTTCTGTAGGTGATCGTTTGATTTTTTTTTTTAATATATTTTTTTTGTTTAGTTCTTATCCTTCGTTGTAGTATCTACTACTTCGCTTCTTTTCTTGTTTCTTTTTGCCTTTTGCTTCACTGCTTTTGAGGTTTCCCCCCTCTGGTTGGCTGGGTGTGTGGTGAATGGTGGCGGAGGATTGGATCGGGTTTGCGGATGGTGTGTTTGTAATTTCCTGGGATGCAAGAATGAGAAAAAAGTTCCTTTTTTTTTTTCGGTGCTTAAGAAATACCGATGTTGTTCATGAACGTATTACGTTCCTTCACATGTTTAGAATGTTCATGTAATATTTCTCAAAGTATACTGACTACATTGTATACTCAGAGTTAATTACACTCATGTCCATAAATTAAGGATAATGCAAAATCAGGCAAAGGAAGAGTAAGAAACAAAACAAATTTGACTTATTTTTGTAAAGCTTATTTATTAAACAAAAGGTAAAGAGCAAAAAAGGATGCTATATGTTTGATATTATTACAAAAATTAGCGATTTTCTCTCCCTGGAGCAAATTACAAAAAAAAAAAAAAAACCTATTTACAAAAAAACCAATATGTGCAGTAACCAAAGTGCAGTAAAAAATAAAACCTGTTTTATTTTTACTGCACTTTTATCTGAGTGATGGTAATGAGTCATGGCAGAAGACTTCTTTTCCGGTATGTTTCGTTGCAGTGTCATTAGGTTATTTTAATGCTGGAGACGAGAAAAATGAGCAGTGCCCTCGCCGGGACTCGAACCCTGGACCTCTCCAATACGCGCCGAGTGTGCTAACCATTACACCACGAAGACATGCAGAAAAAAGAGGAAGAAAATACCCTATATACTCCCCCTTTTAAAGGGCGACTGACATAGTCTCCAAAAAAGAAGGAGGTCATTAGGTCTCCAAATCCTGTTGGTGAATAATCATTATCTACCACTTTTTAGTTCGGGCGCCACTGTAGAGTGTTTCAGAATTTTTTTAATTAAAGGATGTGAAAAATGAGCAGTGCCCTCTCGGGAATCGAACTCTGGACCTCTCGAATACGCGCCGAGTGTGCTACCGAGAGAAAATACCCTGTATCGTCAACAATGAATATAGTTTATAATTAAGAACTTCAAATTTAACTTCTGTTTAAAAGCAAAATCTTTTCTAGTATTCACAGTTTGAATCCTAAAAATTACGATAATGATAAGTGGTCTAAAATTTAGTTAGAAGTCTTCATTTGTGTCAATTTTAGTTTGAATTTGAGAATAAGTTATATAACCTCCATTAGATAAGCGTTGATAATTTTATATTAGTAATAATCACATAATATTTATTATTATCACACACATTTCATCATAATATTAATCACTAATTAATATTGCTTATCACTTAAGAAGAGCGTATTGCACTATTAGCCCATAATTTACACAATGTTTGCTTCACTGCATATACGAGAAACATGCCCGATAAACTGTTTTAACGGGTTTCAAATTTCTGCATATAAAACCAAAAGTAAATAAAATAAAACGGTAAAATATATAAGACAAACTTTGACTTTCTTAAATACATGCAACTGTGACTTTCTTAAATACATGCAATTAATTTCATTGAATTTCATCCACTATTAATTTCAAAGCCCTAATTAATCTAAAAACAATTAGAAAAAAAATCATGTTGGCAGCGCATGGCATACTTGTACGTAGCATTAAATTATGCACATTTTTTGTTGCATTTCATGTAAACGTATTTCCTCGAATTTTATTAGAGGTAGATTTCTCGTTTAATTAATTGAGTTCTCACTTTGCGATAAAGCAAAAATATATAAAAACTCAAAACATCTTCATTAAAAATTGTAAAGTACAAAAGAACAGAAAACACCGAATACATTTAAAGCAATTAAGAAAAAAATGTTCACCATTAAATTTAGGGTTTCTACGCAAAAAAAAAAGTTATTCGGCCACCGTTCAAGAAGACAGATTTTTCGGTGCACAAAACAGAAAGTTTACTTTTGGTCCCACTTGGCAAAAAGACACTCAAGCTGCAGACACTGACTTAATTCACTGTTCTGCTACGTTTCAAATGTAAACAAATATGGCTGCTCCATTAGGCTTAGCCACACTTAAACAACTTTTAAATTTTCCCAGAAGGGCTATTAACTACGTTTTGGCATTTTGCGTCGTCCACTATAAAACGGAGTTTAACTTTTCAAATTGTTGCCACCAAATATTAGAGCCCTGCGCTATATTTAAAGAAATTAATATAATGAAGAATCTACATGAATGTATGTATGTTTCTCGCAAAGTGAAAAATCAACGGTAGCTAGAGACATCAAATTTTGAATAACGTAGTCCTCGACTCGAAGATGGGCATCTGGAAGCCTAAATTTGGAGTTTGTTTTATTATCTGTTTCCTGTCTTGTAAAACTTTAACGAAGTTTCGATCAACAATTTCAACGCGAACAATGGCAACATTGTAGGAAAGAAAAAGGGTTTCTATGTCCAGCGCGCGAGATTTTATATCGGAAATTCTAAAGATGAAATATTTTGCCGTATTGCTGTTAAACTGAATTTAAAATTTAAGTGCGAAGAATATAATGTTTACTAAATAAAGGTAACGCACAAAACGTTAATAAAAACGCCCCTATGGGCGAAATATAAAATATGAAAGCTTCAGATTTTTTACTTAATTATTTTTTTAAACACCGCTTAATTAATCCGCAACTCAATTACTCGAGCTGATTGCAAATTTAATCGCATTTTGCTATCAAGAAGTACGATTTCAGTACGTATTTTCCCATTTCAGTTTGTCATTTCAAATGACATATTTTTATCCTTTCCTGAAAATATGCAACTTGTATTTCGATTCCACCAGCATGCGTACCTTACCATTATTCAAATGTTAATCCTGTGCATCCCTCTGGAAATTCGAGAGCAGCCAATAGTTCGTTAGTTACCATCGTTACAGGCACAAAGGTGGCAAAAATGGCGACTGTCCATTATCGATGGTGTCATCGAATGGCTGGGGTCCGGGCGCGGGGGAGGGAAGGTATAGAAGTCACGTTGGGTAATTGGCGCGCGTTCCTTTGTGTTCGCGGTTACGGTTAATCGGGCGTGCGTTATAGATGACGCGGCGTCCTCCCTGCATGGAGGGAGCTGGAGTTTATTGTTTGTTACCTTGATGTACCCAGCTCCCCCCTTTAGTGCCAACCGTTGGTTCTGATTTGCATATTTTGAAACTCTCTCCCGGCTAATGACCGAACATCGCATGAACCTCTGCAGTTGAGAGAAATGAAAGATATTTTAAATACCAGGCTATGCATTGTAAGATTTTTCGATGTATTTTATCTGTGGCTGACAAGCATTAGTCTGCGTCTTGAACTTTAAATTCAAAACCAACTTTATGTGTTTTAAAATATTTCGGCATATTTTTATCTATGGATCTATTATCAGGGATTCTTAACAGGGGGGATTCATAGTTTCAGGGGGTGGGAGATGCCATCCTTTTATTTATCCTACCTTTGTTAAGTATTTAGCTTTAATTTATGAATATATATATAAAAAAACTAGTTTATTAAAGATCTGGTGTTTATCAATATTTTCTATACCTTTTTTGTTTAGTTTATAATGTATTTTCTCCCTAATTTCTGCATGCCTTCGTGGTATAATGGTTAGCACACTCGGCGCGTACTGGACAGGTCCGGGTTCGAGTCCCGGCGAAGGCATTGCTCATTTTTCCTGTTTCCTACATCAAAAATCCTAATGCCGAACTAAAAGGTGGTTGATGATGATTCTTTGCAACCAGGATATGGTGATTGGATCCCCTAATCCCCACTCACCCTTATCTTCTCCTTCCTTTCTGCATGCCTACGGGGTGGTTTAGAGACCGGGCGCGTGTTCGAGAGGTCTAGGTTCGAGTCCGGGCTAGGGTAATGTTCATTTTCACATGTCTCCTGCTTCAAAACACCTTAATGACAATACAAGTTTATAAAACACTATAAATAATCTAAATATAAATAAATCTGTATATGTGTTTTTCGAATTTAGGAATTATTGTCTTTTAATAGTTGAAAGGGGTGCAGATCACAAAAAAGAGTGAAGACTACTTGCCAATTTGTTATATATTAAAAGGAGAACCGTGTTGATGCCATGCTTTAAAACAAATAAAAAATGCAACTCGTTAGCGGCTATATTTGGCTATATTTGTATTGCTTAATATGCTAATTATATTTCTATGCTAATATAGTTTAAAAACTGAGTTGTTCGTTCGTCTCGATGCTTCATCGGTAGCAGAATTTGGAAAGGTTAAAAATAATATTTAAAAAAAAATCTTAATTTATTTTTGTAGTCTAAAATTATATTACAGTCTACTGTGAAAATACGCGAACAAACCGAGTTTACGCATTCTAGGATTTTTTGGCACATTCTTATCTTTTATTGATAAGCATTGTTCTATATAATATGTATTAAAGTGAAAACCGAATTTACGCATTCTAGAATTTTTGGCACATTCTTATCTATTATCGATAAGCATTGTTCTATATATTATGTATTAAATTGAAAACCGAATTACCCATTCTAAAACTTTTTGGCACATTCTTATCTATTATCCATAAAGCATTGTTCTATATATTATGTATTAACGTGAAAACGGAATTTAGGTATTCTAGAATTTTTGGCACATTCTTATCAATAAGCATTGTTCTATATATTATGTATTAAGTGAAAGCGGAATTTAGGCATTCTAGAATTTTTGGCACATTCTTATCGATAAGCATTGTTCTATATATTATGTATTAAAGTGAAAACCGAATTTACGCATTCTAGAACTTTTTGGCACATTCTTATCTATTATTGATAAGCATTGTTCTATATATTATGTATTAAAGTGAAAACCGAATTAACGCATTCTAGAACTTTTTGGCACATTCTTATCTATTATCGATAAGCATTGTTCTGTGTTTTGTGTATTAAAGTGAAAACCGAATTTACCCATTCTAAAATTTTTTGGCACATTCTTATCTATTATCAGTAAGCATTGTTCTGTGTATTGTGTATTAAATTGAAAACCGAATTTACCCATTCTAAAAATTTTTGGCACATTCTTATCTATTATCGATAAGCATTGTTCTATATATTATGTATTAAAGTGAAAACCGAATTTACGCATTCTAGAATTTTTATCTGCTACTTACTGTGTTATCCATCTGTTTAATCTGTTTCGTGTATTTTTATCTGTTATTTGCAGGTATTACTTTATGAGTTATGTACATAAATGAAAATGAAATAAGTAAATTGTACGTATTTTTGGTGTATTCTTGTGTAATATTGAGTAGTCTATGCCATATATATATGAAAACGGAAAAATATGATGCGGAAACCACTTGACTTCCTTGTACAGCCCATTAAACTATACTCATGGCTTTGCGTTATTTGCTGCCGACATTTAAATTATTATACTTATTAGAGATTTGAGCCAACTTCAATTTATATTTAATTATGCAGTGTTTGAGTCCAGCATACTTTTTAATATAAATTTGACTGTTATTTAAGTTACATCGCCACAAATGGTGGCCGAAGTTGTTCGCACAAGAATTACATTTATTTCAAAGATTTTGTTTAAATAAAAATATTATTTTAAAACGTTTTCAAGACTTTGTTGTTGATTTCAGACACAGGAATAAATCGCTTTATGTCTGTTAGGTGTTTGAACTAGTTTATACTCCAAAGCAAATCAAACTAATATATATATACATATATATAAGTATATATATATATATATATATAAAAGTATGTAAGATAAAAATATGTAAATCAACTTTATTATTTAATTTAATAATAGCCTCTTAATTCCTCATTTTTAATCTGGGTATTTCCTCTTTGTTCTAAAGAAACATTAATAATAATTCATAAATGCGTCATTTTTGGATAAATCTATGCAAGAGCTTGCGTAACGCATAATGACGTAGTTGATTCGGAACCTAAATTCTGAGAAATGAAACTTTTCTAACCTAAACCAAATCTTTCCTCTTGGCGATCTTTCCATATTGGATGAATGCGCACTTCGCTTGTATCTTTGTTGCTGTTTGGATGCCATTTCGCTGTGCTCTCTTCCTATCACAATAGTATTCAAAATGTAAATGATATGGAAATAGGCACGATTAGAGCGTTTATTGAAATATGGCCACAAATGTGAATTTAAATAAAAATTGAATTTTATCTGCCTCGACTGGTAAGTTTCCTATTCATTATGGATGAACATTCTGCCCAATTAAAATTCTTCCACTTCAAAATGCCATCTATGTGCGTTGTTGTCAGAATTTCTGCTTTTCTACGTCTCAGTGTTCCTACATCAGTATTTCTGTAAATTTGTTTTCATATTACATATATATATGCATGACAATCTTAGATGTTTAATAAATGATATGTCAAAATATTAAAGTAGTTAAATATGAAATTGTTATGTTTTCTTTTTATCTTTTTTGCAGGTAAGAAAATGCTCTTTACATACTGGTGTGGCCATTTAGTGGTGTCTTCTAGTCATGTGAGTTAAATTTATTGATTTTTCAGCGAACTGTAAAATAATAGATGTTTAAGATGTTTATAGAGAGCTTCAAATTTAACGAGCGTGAAACTGCTTTTAAAAACGTTTATTATCTTATTTACAAAATAAACTTGTTATGTCTTTGGGAAACAATATATTAAATTAAATATCTACGCAAGCTGTGCAACATTCAACTTTTAATTTTAAATATTGAAGGTCGCTAGCTTTGTATTAAATTTTTTATCTAGGTGTGTTGTTAATATAAATTAATATGATATTTATTTCATATATGTAGCGTATAGATATTGAAAACTTTTGGAAATATAATTGCTACTGCTTTAAAATTTTTACGATATGTTATATGATAATATATTATGTTATATTTATACGATATATACTGTTAGAACATTTTTGGAGCCTAGAATTGTGAGAAATCAACCGTGCAATTTGGATATCTTAGACGCTTTTATTGCAGAAAGGTGCATAGGAGTATGCAATAATTCGTGGCATCCTCTTCAACGTAAAGCACGACTGGGAACAAGTAGAAAACCCAGTCGACTTTATTCAAGTGTTGATGCGTTATCGTCCACCACATTCCTAATTGTAATAGTAAAATCTTAGGCTTAGGCCAGAAATCTGAGAAATTAACTGCAGCCTTGCAGTGATCTTTCATGGACATACAAACCACTTATATCATAAGCGGGGCTTAATTTCTAAAATTACTATACCACGAAGGCACGCTAGGAAGACGGGAGAAATACCTTACATACTCCCTCTTTTAAAGGGCGACTGTTTTTTTTTTCTTCTTTTGGGGTGGGGAACCCAATCGAAAAATCCTGGGTGAGGAGAATCATCATCCAACCCTTTTAGTTCGGCCGCCACTGTAGAGTTCCTCACTTTGTAAATGCAAAGTTACAGTTGAACGTGAAGAATCTTAAGAACTGATAAGCGAATAATCGCTCGCGTTCGTGTGACAAGAAACAACAAGATGGAAGTGTAAATAACCCTTTATTATTCAAATAAGATTTAACAGAACTTCGTCTTGGAGTGTACAATAAAAGCCGACACTTGGACTTGAATTTACGAGGCTAAAAAGTAAACTAAAACGTATCTAAACTATAGATATAGCCGAGGCTATCAAGATTCTAACAGAGTTGGCCCCTTAACGCTAATAGACTGCGAAGCTATCAAGGACCTAAGTACGGCCGAGCGTAATAATAGCTTACGAGAGAGTAGCCTAAAAAGGCGGACGCGTGCAGACAGAATACCTGGTAACTCTCTCCCTAAGACCGAAGAATTTCGCGGTTAAATACCTTTCGTCCTCATTATGTATTCAGACGTGATTTTAAAACTACGTTCTGGCCGGGAGTAGTAAGTTGAAGTTAAGAATCGGCAGGAAAGGAATTTAAAATTTAACTGTTAATAAAATTAACATAATCCTTACAACTGGTACTTGATTTGCTTGTATTTATGTTCAATGTTGGTTATGTTTGGGTATAAATTTCCCTCAAGGATAAATGTACCTGCAGATTACTCATATTGTATATTAATATATATATACGTATATATATGAAATATGATATATGAAAGTGATGATGATATATGAAATAAAATGATGATGAGTATGATATATGAAATATGATAGTTTAATTATATTGGTTTTGGTTTCGGAAGTCCATTGCTTCTCGGAAGATTTAATGTGGTCACAAGTAGAGAAGAGCTAAAGAGAGGGAAGAAAATTGTATACTTAAATGTGTAAGGAGTTATTGTATTCCCTCATGCGTGTTGTCGTGGTGTAAATAGTTAACAATTCTAGCTAGCAATTGGAAGATCTGTATTTTAAATCCCGGCGAAAGTACGATAGTACTTTTTTCCCCCATGGTTACGGTTCTGAAAAACTCCAGTGATTTCTATAAAGATCCATTTTGTTTACTTTTAATCTTTTTAGTGCAGAGGGGCTTTGTCCCTGAGGGACTATTGTTTTCATTTTGCGTCGAATCACTTTGAATGTCCGTTTCACTTTTCAAACTGTTACCACAAAATGTTAGAGTCCTGCATTACATTTACAGAAATTGAATAATGAAAAATTTGCATAAATTTATGTCTATTTCTGGCATTGTGATAAAACAACGGTACGTAGAGCCATCGAATTTTGAATGACGTAATCCTCCTACGAATATGGGCATGTGGAAGACCAAGTTTGAAATTTGGAATTTGTTTTATGATCGATTTCATATTTTGTAAATCTTTAACCAAGTTTGAAAGTTAGACCAAGTTTGAAATTTGGAATTTGTTTTATGATCGATTTCATATTTTGTAAATCTTTAACGAATTTTTGAGTAACAAACTCGACGATTTAAAAGCGAGCAATGGCAACACTGTAAGGGGGAAAAAAAAGAACCTTTTTATCTCCAGCTTGCGGAACTGTGTATCGGAAATTCTAAACATATACTCATTTTAAAATTATTTTGCGACATTACTATTGAACTGAATTTTATGGTTTAAGTGCAAAGAACATGATACTTAATAAATAAAGGTATCAGGATTTCTATTCCTCTTGACTTGCTTTGGAAACATGAATGGTCCTGACTCGGAACAGGGAGCTTACTCAAGCTATGTTCAAGAACGTGTGAAGTAGACAATACAAGCAAGAAAGGGTGTACGAAACCCTTTATTTTCAATCTTTACAGGAATTTCCGAAACTTCGGAATACAGAGACCAAAGAGAATACAGAGACCACAGAGACCACTTGTGGTCTGAACGTAAGAATATAAAAACTACTAACTAAAACTAACTTTGAATTAGTATACAAGTGCCTAGCATTAAGATTGGCCTTTATTTTAACACAGGTCCGTATGTAGTACGCCGAGCTGTTAAAACTACGATATGTTTGCAATTATCAAGAGGACTAAACCTCTGGCCTTGAAGGCAACCAGCAACCGAGTGAAAACTCGTAAAACTACAATGGCAAGCGGCTTGATTCCAATAACTCCTTCCTCTCTCTTGCTTGGCAAAAAGCAAGCTACAACTTAAGTACTTGGCGTTAGCAAGACAATTTGCATAAATAAGTTAAAGCGTTTAATTCTGGCCGGAAGTAGAAAATAAGAAGTGATAGTAAAGATTTAAAATATAATAAACGTTAGTAAAACTTAGGATCCTTACAAAGGTAACATAAAAAACGTTAAAAAAACGCCTCTTTGGACGTAATTTAAAATCTGAAACCTTTCAGATTTTTTTTAGTCCAAAGGGATTTCAGTCCCAAGGACTTATTGCTTTCGTTTTGGCATTTTACGTCGGACTCATAAACGTCGGTTCACTTTTCAAACTGTTGCCACAAAATATTAGAGTCCTGCATTATATTTGAAGAAATTAAATAATGAAAAATCTGCATAAATGATTGTCTATTTCTCGCATTGTGATAAAACAATGGTACATAGAGCCATCGAATTTTGAATGACTAAATCCTACTGCGAATATGGGCATCTGAAATCCCAAATTTGGAATTTGTTTTATTATAGATTTTATATTTTGTAAAACTTTAACGAATTTTTGATTTACAAACTCAATGCTTTAAAAGCGAGAAATGGCAACGTTATATATAAAAAAAATACTTTTATCTCCAGCTCGCGAGACTGTGTATATCGGAAATTCTAAAGATATGCTTAATTTAACATTATTTTGCGTTATTGCTCTTGAACTGAATTTTATGGTTTAAGTGCAAAGAACATGATATTTAATAAATAAAGGTAACACTCAAAGCGTTAAAAAAACGCCCCTTTGGACGTAAGTTAAAATATGAAAAATTTCAGATTTTTTTTTTTTTTTGAAAAGCTTTCTCATGTACGTTTTGAGATACAAAACTCTCATTTCGGATCAGAAAGCATTTTAATAAAATTATTGAAAACAAGATGATATATTTATTGATAGCAGTTGTAAGCTTAAGATTTATTCAAGTTTGTCCTTCCCTTAACTCTTCGTCTTGGGAACTAAGAGCGAGTGAATGTAACTTCGTAATGGTAGAAGCTTTTGTACAGTAAGGGAATTTTTGCGAATTTATGATCTAAAATATCCTCTCTATCAGGTCTGGCATTCCCCGCTGGAAGGCCTATTCTGCGCTCTCCAAAGATTTTTTCTCTCCGTTGGAAGAGTTATTCAATCACTTCGATCCTGCTGAGTAACGACGGGGATTTCCTCCGAGACCGTCACTTACATTATTCCTTTTCCTTACTTTTCCTCTGGAAAACGTCCGAAGTGAACTTAATTGATGATAAAGGTACCAAGTCATCCAAAATGGAAGGGCGTGTTGGGGAAGAGGAGGGAGGAAGTATTGTGGCCGCACGTCCCATTTGCTCGCTGAACTCAATTACACTCTTTTTGGCATTGCCCGTCCGGCATTGGCTATGCATAAATCGAGAACGATGAAAAGACACAAAAGATTCCTTAACCGAAGCACACTCTGGGTGGTAAAATGGGGAAGTTCTCGCAATAAGTACCTTTAAAATAACTGGATAAGAAATGTTTGGAGCACGCTCTTCCACAAAAGAAAGAAAAGCCTTCCCAAAATGCGACTTTTGTTGCGTTTTGTTGGACGAAGACTCCCCCAACAAAGGCACGAAACAATTGCCGAGACTGGGCGCCCCATTGAAATGCTAGAGTTATTGATAGCCCAGCAACGCATCTCCAATGGTGACTGGAGATAAATGATCTTCCTCTTGCCTTGATCTTCTCTTCGAATATTATTCCTTTTTCTTTTCGACTTGCGTGTGTATGTGCGTGTGTATACCCCGGTCTCTCTCACTCACTCACTCACTCGTTATGGCCTATTAATAACATGGCATAATAACTTTTACACTCTTGTGAAGAGCATGTTTTTATCCGGCAAACTCAGTTCGGCCCCTTTCTTAAAAAGACTTAGCACGCCTTTTGGTTTCTGGGAAAGTATTTCAAGCATTTTTTTCCCCCTTTTAAAAGTAATTATTGTTATATTTTTTTATTGCGGTTATTTCTGCAATTTTTGTCCTGCTCTCTGTTCGACCTTTCGTCATCCTTACTTCGCTTTTTTTGGGGGGGGGGTGTAAAAACATTCTTCTCGAATGAGGCATAAATACAGATGTCCGAAATCTGAAGAGGATGTGATTTAAAAGGAAAATGTATTGCTTGCTGTTTTATTTTATTTTTAATAAAAGCGTATTTTATTTTTCATTTTTTTTTATTATCAATGCGAGTAAACTTTCTTGAAGCAATGGAGTCTATAAAATCATTATGCCTCCTCTGCTTGGCTTTCATGCCAGTATCAATATATCACGAAAGTGCGGACTGTTCAGGATCTTTTATGGTATTGTTATGCTTTGTAGCGGCTACAAATGATGTTTAGTCGACTGACATTTAAGATATGAATATATAATTATTAAACTAGTTACTTTTTTGATTTAAAATTATGCGAAGCGTCGGATAAAAAGCTGTGATTATATCCGTATGTGCTAGCTAGTTAGTCATAACTGAATAAATGTGAATTCTCGTATTCCAAGTTCAAAGAAATTGAAAAGTAATTGTTTAAAAAACCAGCAAACACTTTATTCTGTCTAAAAATTTAGTTGGTCGGAATTTGTGCCCTAAAATTGAGAGCTTATTCAACCTCTTAATGCATTCAACGGAAGTTAACTCAGGTACACTGAAATAAATTATTCCCGCTCATCCGAGTAAATACGTTGAAGAAAATTTTTTTAAGCCTAAAAGAGCGTTAGCTCAGAAGGGCTATTAACCCCTTAACTGCCGCGGGCGTATATATACGCCTTGCTCAGCCGATGCGTTAACTGCCCCAGATGCGCAGCCGATGCGTTAACTTTGCGAATAATTTTAGGTGTAGCAGCGCAAAACAAATGATAGCAGTTTGGAAGGACGTATATATACGCCTGGGGCAGTTAACGCATCGGCTGAGCAAGGCGTATATATACGCCCGCGGCAGTTAAGGGGTTAATTTCGTTTTGGTATTTTGCGTTGGTTCACTATAAACGGCGTTTCACTTTTCAAATGGTTGCCACCAAATATTAGAGCCCTGGATTATATTTAAAGAAATTAAAGAATGAAGAATTTGAATGAATGCATGTATGTTTCTCGCACTGTGAAAAAGCAACGGTGAACAAAGAGACATCGAATTTTGAATAACACAGTCCTCCACTCGATTATGAACATCTAGAAGCCCGAATTTGGAATTTTTTTAATTTTCTGTTTCATATTTTGTAAAACTTTAACGAATTTTTCATTAAGAAACTCAAGGAGTCGAAAGTGAGCAATGGCAACACTGTACGGGGGGGGGGAATTCTCCAGCGCACGAGACTGTATATCGCCAATTCTAAAGATATGCTTTTGTGATATTGCTGTTGATTTTAATTTTATGGTTTAAGTGAAAAGAATATGTTGTTTATTAACGAAAGGTAACACACCAAACGTTAAAAAAAAAAGCTTCTATGGGTGTAATATAAAATCTGAAATCTTTCAGATCTTTTTTAAATATCTCTCCCCCCCTCCATATATGAATGCAACGGAATATATCCGCTAAACGTTTAAGTTAAAATAAAGAAAAACGTTAAAAGAGGTTGAATTAAAATAAAGAAAGACGTTAAAAGAGATTGAGTTAAAATAAAGAATAAAAAAATTTGTGGAATTTTTATTTGTTATAATTTTTTCACCCAGAAATACTAGGAAGGAAGATAACTAATGGCTTCCTCTGCCAGAAGATAAACATTTATAATATATATATATATATAAATAAATATACTTTTGATTTGATTTAAATTTTCCTTCCGTGTTACATATTCTTGAGTGCTATGGATTCAAAGATAAATGTAAACATCAGTCGTATAAGGGCAGCTATGAAGGATATAGTGTTGTTGAATTGAATTTTATGGTTTCAGTGCGAAGAACATGGTATTTAATAAATAAAAGTAAACACATAAAATGTTAATAAACGCCCCTTTGGGCGTAATGTAAATTCGGAAAGCTTTCAGATTTTTTTAAAAATTTATAAATTAAGTTTTTTTCAAATTCCTAATGAAACACCCGGGTAATGTGTTTTATTTTGTTTGGCAACTGCTAATGTGATATATGTCTACCTTTATATAGAGATTTTGTGAATTTTTTAAATAATAAAAAGTAATTTTTGCCGTTAAATTTATTAAATATAAAACTAAGAAATTCTGTGAACTCTTAAGAGGGTAGGGTTTACAGGGGTTGGACAAAAATATGGAAACACCTAAAAAAAAAAAAAACATGTTTCTTTGCTTAATATGGTGTAGGAAACCCGTTGGCATCCAAAACAGCTTGCAGTCTCCTCGGAATGGATAAATACAGTTCCTGTATGTTTGCCAAGGGAATTTTATACCATTCTTCCTGCAAAACGGTGGCAAGTTCAGATAACGATGTTGGCGGTGGATAACGAGAACGAACATTCCGTTTCAATGTAGACCACAAAGGTTCGATAATATTCAGGTCTGGTGACTGTGGTGGCCAGGGGAGATGACGCAACTCATCCTCGTGCTCAGAAAACCAGTCCTGGACAATGTGAGCTGTGTGAACAGGGGCTTTGTCGTCTTGGAAGACACCATCACCATCGGGGAACAAAGTTTGTACCATGGGATGAACTTGATCGGCCAAAATGTTCACATAAGTCTTGGCAGTCACGTGCCCTGACACAGTTATCATGGGGCTAGCAGAGAGCCAGGATATGGCTGCCGAAACCATAACAGAACCCCCGGCATTTTTCATTCTTGGCAACAAGCAGTCTGTATTATAGGCTTGAGATGGCGTTCTCCAGACGTAAACTCGGCCAGAAGTGGGAAACAATGTGAAAGAAGACTCGTCAGACCATATTACTCGCTTCCACCGCTCTATAGTCCAGGCTTTATGACTTAAACACCACTTTTTCCTGTTGCGGGCATTAGCATCACTGATGAGTGGCTTCTCAATTGCAGCACAGCCAGCAATTCCCTTCTAATTGTTTTGGTACTCACAGGATTCGGTAACACAACATTCATTTCAGCAGTAACTTTTGCAGCTGTGGTCTTCTTATTTTTCGTCACAATTGCCCCCTTAATGATCGTCTGTCACGATCACTCAGGACACACTTTCGTCTGCGCTGTGATTTAGCAGATGATGTTTTTCCACTTTTCAAATATGCGGAATAAATCTTTGATACAGTACCTCTTGAAACACTAAACACCTCGGCTACCTTGCTTACGGAAGCCATACGTTCTAAAACAATTTGCCCACGTTCAAAGTCTGTTAACTCTGACATAATGCAATGACAACCTCACATAACAGTACTCCGACAACAACTGAACTGTTTAGCACATTTACGAAGTTGTATAGGTGGCGTCAGTAGTCAAACACGCCAGCGCCACCTACATATTTCATTAAAATCAATCTTTCTTTTCAAACATGCATTTCACAAGGTGTTTCCATATTTTTGTCCAGCCACTGTATTTTAAGCTACCAGACTTTTGTATAACCGTGACAGTATACTGGCATCTTTTTGTAATATTTATTTAAAGCATGCGATTTAGTTTTACGTCTTAACCCAGTCGTATTTACCACCTTTCAACGAAAGCGTAGCTTCTTTAAAAAAACATCGATTCAGTATTCAGTATTGTGTGTTTGATAAAATGTTCAAACAATACGTGGTATCTGCATAATCGACCCCACTATAAGCTTTTTTTTCCCTCCTTTTTAAAGGAACTGTGGAATCTTGGCAGAGTATTTAAATGGCCACGTTGATGATTGCCGTAAGAGAGGAGAGAGGTTCATTCCAAACCCTAGGGTTAGAACCCCGAGAACCCATTAAAAATCATTTAGTATTGAACACTGGCGATCGAACGCTCTTCCGCACCAAATGGCAGAGTGTGCTTTTCCTGATGCTGCTTGCCGCTCTTTGGGCGGCAAAGATTGGGGCCATATACATATTGTGACTCTACTTTTTGGTTATCCACGTGACCAAGAGAGATTCCTGGATTTAGGTTTGAACTTTTCCAACATTAATTACCACCCATCTGTCAAGACAGTATCTTGGCATTTATAACCAGAAAGTCAGAAGCAAGAAACAAAGATAACGCTTGTATGTCAGAGTTTTAAAATAGGTGATACTTAACCTATTAACTGCCATGATCTCCATTTGGGGATTTGTCTTAGTAGCGGAAGTTTCGTAGCTTTGATTAGGCTGCTAACAATGGTTACTTTTTTACATTGGTGATTAAACCTTTCTCAAGCTTTTGCATGAGTTGTTGAGTAGTAATTGTTAAGTGAGTGAGCTGTTAAGTGAGTATTGCTTTTAAGAGTAAAATTTTATTGAGTGTCAACATTTTAACACTTTCAAAATGCGTTATGTAGTAATATTATGTACAACATTTCCAACTCCTGTGTACTTATGTTTTCTCTAATGGTTTTAGAATACAATTACTGACTATTTATTGTCAATGTGAATTTTATTTTCCTGTAAGGGTTACTTGAATGTCGATCCCCATTTGGGACTCGTGCAGATTCAATCTGTATTCCATTTATATTCCAATTTCCAGTCTCTATGTCAATCTAGACATCCAGAAATAAATGTAAATTGAGAGAAAAAAAGCTGGCAGTTAACTCTTTGTTGCATCATGTCCACTCTAGTAGACAAAAGTTTAAATTTGTTTATTCTTCTGTAAATGCCTTAACAGATTCCATTCCTGTGTTTATTCATTTTATATTATAAGAACTTTCAGCTATCAACCGTAGGTGGCTGTATAGCATCACTAAGTAAAGTATTGCTATTTGGAAAATAGCTGCTACTTTTGTTTCCAAGTTAGTACAATTTCTCATTGTAAACATTATATAATATTGCTTACATTTTCCTATACTGTCATTTTTTATTCATAATTAGTAATTTTAGACATTCTATTTTAAATGTCAGTTTGAGAAAATTGGGGAGTGGGTAGATAAAGATCTACCGAATAGAATGAATTGAAACTTAAATGTACTGCTTATGAAACCAAAACACGACTGGAAATGTTTATGTTTGGCAAGGAATTTCTAGAACATTTGACATTTGAATCCAATAGGTACCGGTTACAAAATCGTAGCAAAAGGAATTCAAACACAATCGACAAAATGAAGGTATTTTGGGGGACCTGTATGTAATTGTCAGTTGTAGATTTACCATTTAGAAGATGGTAATGATCACTGCAAACAAGACAGGAAATGATTTCAAATGCAATGACCGTAAATCGTTGGGAAGAGATTTGTATGCATGTGCTTATATGCATGCTGTCCACTGTAGTGAACAAACTGTAGCAATTGTTTAAAACGAAATTTGAATAAAATAAATTTTTTTTATTATTACTAAGGTTATTTTAAGTAGAAAAAATACAAACATTTTTGTTTAAATTCTCTAGATTACTTGTATGCAACAAAGGGTTAACGGGTTAATTAGTTCTAGATGACCTGTGTTAGATGATGTTTGTCCTTGAGGCCACATTTTATAATAATAATCATATCAAATTACTTGTCAGATATAAATGACCATGCTACATTATCTTTAAATAATATATGGCGGGAGTAAACGGTATAACTTCGAACTCTATAAAATTTATAAATATGAGTATATTATTAAATCGATGAAATTAAGGAAAATGAGGTCGCTTACTGAAAATGAATGCAGAGAGTACGGTCCTTAATGCAACTCCTGTTTGTGGAACATTCAACAACAGGAAGACCTCAAGAAAAGATGGAGGGACTGCCTAGATGAAGATATTGCCGTTCTGATAATTAAGAACTTGAGGTCAATTGCTGAAAGGAGGGTGGACTGGGAAAGGCTTCTGAAGAAGACCAGGACCCACAAGGGGCTGTCATGCCAATGCCGATGATGACATTATCTTTAAATCCAGCCGTAGATTATCTTGGTTTCCCCCAGCCTGGATAATTTTCTGCTAACTCGCAGTAGAAAATCCATGGGCGCTTCAAGGGAAACCTTCTATCTAGCGAACTCATATTTTGATTTGATTGTGCGTACCATAAGGTATTAAGGCTATACTAATAGTAATACTAGTATTTCTCTTTAATAGGTATACTAATAGTGATAATAGTATTTCTCTTTATTGGGTATACTGATAGTGATACTAATATTTCTCTTTAGATGATTCCGATAAGTGATACTGGTATAAATGGTACTATGATGCATGCGCTTAAAACAGTACAGTAGTATTACTGGTTAGTTGCTTGTACTATTTAACTGCGTAAAATTAATCTGGATATGTAATACTGGTTGATTCAAAATGCTTTGGTAGCACAACTGCCTTTCCATTTAAAGTTTAGTTAGTTCACTATTTTAATTTATTCTATGAAACAATCCTATGAGCATATTTTGTGGAATTTTATTATGGGGTAGAATAATACAAAATATATTGCTGTGTCTACGCTTTAGCAAGCATATGACCGTGTCTGAATCAGCGTAAATTGCAAAAAATTGCAGGATTAGTTTCGAAGATTAAATAGAGTCCTCTTCTTCAGCTGTAGAAGTGAAAATGATTAAAGGGAAGCATTTGTAAACGGAAGAAAACTAATCCGAGAAAGTTCTAGTTATTATAGGAACAAAGCTAATGGCGCCATCTATTGAAAAAGTGTAAAAACAACTATTAATTGTTTTAAAGATTTGAAGAGAAAGTTGGATTAGTATTAGGATCATTAACTAGAACTGAAAGATTTTGACATTCATGCATTGTGGAAAAGGACTAACAGATTATATAATCAGTTTTCTGTGGATAGGGTATGCCTGTCTAGTAAAAATGAGTTCACAGGAGTTGAGAGAGTGTGATTTTAAAGGTAATTTTATTTTTCAGTTTGATTTGAGAAACAGTTTGTTACTTTTTTATCATATTTCTTTATGCACGAGAAACATCTCACATTAAACTTACAAAAAGGTTATAAGTTTTTCATAGCTTTTATTTTAAATTTAAAACTAGGGCTTAAAAGTCCTGTCCGGACACAGTTGAGCGATTTTATTAATGGGACTTTTAAGCCCCGACGGAACAGGAAAATACTCAAAACATTAAAAAAAAAAGCATGTGTCATCAAAATAGAGTACTGCTAATCACTATGAAGCTAATCACCTGTAAACGAACGTGTGAAACTGAAGAGCTGGTATCTTTATAAAGTTGCCCATGCATTGCTTGACGGAACTACATCTTCGCTGCTGCTTAACCGGTCAGAGAAATGGGCGCAGCCCCGGCCCCCCCCCCCAGCCGATTTAAATCGGCCACATGGCCAAAATGGGACAGGCCCGTCCAACACAAAAACGAGAAGCCATCGAGCCGGCCGTGCTCAGAACTCGCACAAGGAAAACTACAATTCAAAATTTACATAAAAAGACTTGATATTTAAACAACCGAGAAACCAAAGCCCGAGCCCCGAGTAACAAAAAAAGGTTAAAAAATGAAACATAACAAACACAAAATTACAGATTCAAATGGTTGCAAGCCTCAATAAAAACATAAATCCATCATTCACACAAAAATGAAACTGAGGAAAATAATAAAATCCACAATGTTAGTAATAACATGAAACCAAGACAAAACAACACAGAACCATTCATACAAAACATAAAAAGAACTTCTTTTAAAATCTTGATCAGCCTTCAAATGAGCACGAAATTATTGAAGAGGTCAGAAGATCTTAACTCTCAATTCCGATCTTTTCTTTACTGCCATTAATAATTCTCATTATTTCTTGAGCAAAATATCGAAATCTATTACTATACTTAACCCTCACATGCCGGGTAAGAATACACGACTCGACGAAGTGATCTGCGTCACCGATCTTATCACAAATGAGGCATTTATCATTGCCCTGGAGATGGAATGCTGCTTAACCGGTATAGTCGCTGACCCGAAGGACCTGGGTTCGAATCCCGAAGAAGGCATGGATGTTTGTAAATGTACAGTGTCCGTGAGGCATAGCGGCGCTCTAAATATGCGGCGATCCGAAAGCCCTCTCGTATGGTTTTGTGGAAGGGAAGAGGGCCTAGAGACCTCGGACCTTCATCAAAATTGGGGGCGGAACTGAACTAAATCGAACTGTCACATGTAAAGTGCTCAAGGCTGGTTGCCAACGGCAGGCGTATTTTGCGCTCCTTGCCACGAGGCATCTCGTGGGCTTGTTCTGAAGTTACTGTCAGACAAGTGAGATAAGTTACAACATCTTAGCTGGAATTCTGCAACGAGTAGTTCACCCCCAGCTTGGGAGCAGATACCGAATTCCAGATTAATGACAAAATCTCCCTCGATGTATAAGTAACTTACCTAAGTGTCCGCTGGCTGAGATCTGCGTTAACGTATTTCCTCAGAGCGACAAGAACTACTTCCAGTGCTACTGGGATCAACTCTGGCTGGCGATTGAGCCATAGTCCAGCATCAACCAGTCCGGAAAGAGCGTCACGCGTAGGCGTTTGATTAATCCGGTGACTCCAAACCTAATGGCTGTAAAGAAAAGCAATTAAAAGCAAGTGGGGAATCGAATTTCGATGGCTCCCTCTTCCTTCAGAAACTTTTTTTAACGTGTTCGTTTTTCTTCGGATGGCCGAAGGTAGATCTTCCAGAAGGACGAATGAAATTGATTACGCTCGCATCTGTGACGGTTAACTACCTAGCTGGCTTGGAGTTCTCTCCCTGTTAATTCTTTCCCTCCCTCCTTTCACTTGCAGTTTTTATTTCGATGGTATTTGGAGTGTCGCCCCCCTCCAGTACTTCCCCTTCAGAGAAGTCGATAGCGGGTAAGTGTCGTCGATGTAGCATCACCTTCGAAGATTTGAATTGCCTTTTGTGAGAGTCTTTGTGCTCCGGTGGTTTTTCCTGGAAATTAGTTCATTCGGCTTTGTTGGTTTTTGAGGTGGCTGGCGTTCTCTTATCTGAGGCGGCTCGATCGCTGTCGCGCTGCTGAGAAAGAAGAATGAAATAAAAATTTATGTAAAGGGTTTTACTGATTAATTACCAGCCAACTCTCTTTTGTTTTCCTAGCTGCATTACTCAAAAAACTTAGATGTCTTTGTAATTAGCGCTGACGATATTTCTGTTTACGCTTTAGTTGTAAGCTATGCTTTTTTACTTGCTGTGAAACACTATCTGAAATTCCTTTTCTCGTTAGTTGTTCTTAATTTTCTTTTATTTTCATGTGTAGAAATTGTTTTATATTGCTAGGCGTCGTAATTGTTTTATTATTTGCTGATGTAAGAGAAGTAACTAATAGATTAGTGTTATGTCATTTCCTAATACGCTATTATAATTTCTTTCGTAATGTGTGCTGTATCTTAATCTATTTCATGGCTAGGCTTTACAAGGCTAACTCAGTTTTAGATTATAATTCCAAGATTATTGCAAATTTTGAGGAGCACTTTGGTATAACTTACATAATTCGTTGTTTAGTATCTGTTTGTCATCGAATATACTCTCGATCATTTATTTAAATATTGCAGGTATTTCGATAATCGGGTATGAGTCTTAAGTGCAGTGTTTTGAAGGAGAAGTTTGGGAACTTCGGCTTTGCCAATTCTAAAGCCGGAAGTGGTTTTCACTTAGTTATGGAGGCACCTAATAGGTGGATCACCTTTGACTCCTATAAAGGGATGGACAGTTACAACCGTGTCTTCTCCGGGATTCGATACGGTATAGTGGTTAGGGGAGGTAAACCGCTGAGTTGGCTTCCTATTCAGGTATAGATATATCCATGCAGAATTGGTTATCAACTCGGCGGTAGTCAACCACTAGCTACCAGGCCGCATCCCCTGGCAGCCCCGGTTGAGCATACGACATTTATAAAGTGCAAAAAAGAGATATACATATGCATACAAGGCACTTGAAGAAGAGTACAATCAAAATATATATATATGCATATAAATACCAACTCATATACAGATATATAGTACACACTTACATACATATATATTCCGAAACAAATAAAAGTATACATACTCATATTGATATATACATCTTATACATATACGTTATCATGATAGTTAAAGTTTACAAGAAGCATGCCATTGAGGTACGCGTGATCCTTAGTATAAATTAGGTACCATAAATAAAAGATATAAACATGTACAGATACATTACAGCATTCAGATACAGTACGAACTTTATGTATGAGAACCTGGCACAGCAGAAATACAAAATTACATATTGAACATTCATATCACATACTCTGTTGCTGACATATTGAAATAGCTTATATAGACTTTTATGACTACTATCTTCCAGCGTCAGAAGAGTAATTGCTAGTACAGACGTCAGTATTGTTTTCAGTTTCCGCTGGGCAACTCTGTTACTTTGTAGATTCTGGAACCAATTTGGCCAGAATCTGGCTCCTAGTTGCTTGAGGCTGTTAAGTGCTGTGTGTGGGCAGGAGAACACAAAATGATCTGGATGACCTTCCTCCCCACATTCACAGTTACCATTCTCTCTCAAGCCAAAGCGGCAGAGGTATCAAGGAAAGGGCCGATGACCAGTGAGGAAATACGTCATGTAATAGTGGTTAGGGGAGCTAGCTTTGCCATATTAGGGCCCGGGTTCGAATTCTGGAGAAGGCATGGTTGTAACTGTTCATCCTCCTTCATAGGAGGCAAAGGTGGCTCACCTGTTATGTGCCTCCATAATAAAGTGACCACCATTTTTAGCCTTAGTAGTGGCCAAGCTGAAGGCTCCCCATTGGAGGGAAAAAAAAAAGAGTTTGCGGAACTAAAATATCCTGGAAAAATTCGCTGTGTTGTTCGGTTGTTCCATAGCCGAACTTGAGATGTCCCCATAGCTGTCTCGGTGTAGTTGCTTTTGTACAACTTAAAAAAAGAATAATTCCTTATAGTTCACCACCAGTTTGCTTCGTGCATTTATATGTATGATTACTTATAAAGCTTTCTTTTGTAAATGAGTAAATGTATATTTCTGTTATAAAGACTTTTGTTATATTTACTAATTTGTTTCTGTTTGTTGTTTTCACAAGTAACATTTCTTTATCTTTTTTTTATGTAATTTTCCCCTTAATTTTGATTTCGTGTTTGAATTTTAAAATTAAACGAAGTTCGGCAATAGTAGCAAGTAGTGACACACTTCCTCGAAAAAACATCTTCATTCTAAGATTGGAGTTTGTCTAATTTTAAGCCGTAAGGAGTCTTTAAAATATTTTTTATTTCGTACATTTGGTAACTAATGCCGAAAAAGAGGAAATAGCTTGTAATTATATTATGGTAACTTGACAGAAAAATTCAAAATTATGTTACTTTCACAGATTTCATATTATATAACTTTTGTTATTTATATCATTGCAGTTTCTCTACCAATGTCCTACATCACTTAAGATATTTTTATTAGAAATCTGTAAAATAAATATTCAAAATTGTATTTGATATACTCTTTTCAAACGTTATAATGTTTTTTTTTCTAAATTATGATATGAATATCATAATTTAGATTTAATTTGTAATATTTTTTTTCTAAATTAGATATTCATAAATATTACTTTACGCAGTATGGAAAGTGAGAACGCTAATTTCGTATTTAATATTAGGCAAACTTTAGTCATATATTAATGCTACTTTTATTCAAAAACTCCGTTGCTTTCAAGGAAGACTTGCAAAGGGTCATTGGTTTTCAAGGGGGGAAATGTATTTTGTGTCATCTGCCTAAAGTACGTCTTTTAGCCAAACGCAATAAACAAACAGTCAAAAGAATCCGCTAATCCTAACGCCATCTGTCGAGAAAGTTTTGCTCCGTGAATGAGAGGCTTGTAAAGCTTCTTTCTATTGAAATACAAAGCTCTTATTAATGCTGAATATTATCTAAGTTTGAGTTTTTGCTGATGAGTAATTTCGTTCACATTTAGATGAAATTAAGAAAATGCAAATTATCTTCTCCATCAAATGGTGAAAGCTGTTAATTAATGCCTAAACATTGCAAACTTAACGCGTGATTAGTAAATGAGATCTTATTGCTGAATTATCGGGTCGAAAGTGTAATTGTATTGTTTCCTTTTAGTTTTTAACTTTTAATCTGGAAGTACCAATAAATAGATTAAGTTTTTTTTCTGCGTACTTGTTGTTTTCAGCTTGTACTGCAGCATAAGTTAAGACGGTCTTGTATAATCTTCCTTCGACCGCCTAGAAATCTCTAGTACCTTGTACTTTTCGGTGAGGACCGGTTACGGTTACAAATAGAGATAAATTACATTTATTCATTCACAATACCAATTACAGTTATATGTGATCGGACCAAAGTGTTGCCAAATGGTCGCCAACAAATTTGGCGACGCAAATTAGACGCCCGAACCGTCGCCAGCTGGCTATATCTCGCCAATTTAGCCAGCTAGCCATTCATTCAATACTAGATAGACTTGGTCCTCCTGTATTCTTATTTCTGCGCTAGAACATCGTTTATTTCAATCACTTCATATTACATAGTGCAAAAATAATATAATTTCACTAAATTTCACATATATAAATAATTCGTAAGGGTACTTTTCTAGATTATCATATGTTATGGAAATGTTTCAAAAGAAAAAATAACCTTTTTGATAGAATAATTTAGTGTCACTTCTGCATAATGAAACTCGGAGACGTCAAAAACAAACGAGCGCCAAAGGCTATATCTGCGAGAGAGGATTCTGCCTATATTTTTCACATGCAAAAGAAGTCTTAAAAAAGATTTTGTGCTAACATTGTCTTTGTGCTTCATTCTTTTCGGCATGTTATCTTCTTTTATGGAATATACTCCTGAAATAGGTAAGCCTGAAGCTATTTAAAACTTATAAATGATCCTCTTGTAAGCTCTTTATTTCAACACTTCGAATTAAATGCTTGTGAAGACTGTTAACTTTGATTTGTATTCTATTTGTGTTCTATCTGAGTTACGCAAGCTCTATAACTTATTAAATAAAGATGTCATAGTTATTCTAAATAATGATTCTTAAATAAGAACTGTGCTAAATAGAGGATAGGTCCTTAACTGTGTTAAATGCACGATATATCATTTATAAATGTAGTCTATGCCGTTGTATCTTAATAACACCCGAAAAGAAGAATTCCTTTATTCTTTTGCTAGTATCTTTCGATTTTATTTTTTTGTGGGGGGGGGGTAACATAAATTGCGGTTTTAATGGTACGGTATCTGGAGCGTATTGCAATTAAATTTTTAGGAAATAAAAAAGGTGAGAAAAATGCTAACTGCCTGTCTTTCTTGTTCTCAATATTTACTCTTAACCCTCAACTGTCAACCCCCTCACCACCGCTCCTTACTGAAAAAGGTGAAGCTCAGAGAAGGCAATTAATAAACGGCCACCGTAATCTGAGGCAGTGGGGTGTGTGTGGGGCAAGGGAGGTGGCCTGGACAGACAATAGTTCCCGTCGTCGAGCCGGCGATGATGAACGATACCCCGCTCTCGGATACCGTAATTACGGCGAGTGTGTCTCTTTTACGCAACCGTCCAATAATCATTTTTAAAAGAATCGGACCCCGACTGTCATTTTTATATATCTCTTTATACGGGGGAGTTTGCGCTGGTTTCTTTCTGTCAACCCCCTCGTGCTCTCTTCTTCTCCGAGCTTTCTTATGCCTAAATGGAGGGATGGGAGATAAAAGTTGTCATTTCGGGGTTGCCTTATCCAACCCCCGTACCCTTGGTTTGTCTTGTTTTAAATAAAATGCTTCGGGGGCTTTTGGGTAATTTCGGGGGAGCAGTGAGCCGTGGTTTCTGATGGAACGTGTGGGGGGATCGACATCCCCCCTTTTCTTTCTTCAGATGAATGTGTAGAAAAATAACCTTTCGGTGAACAGCCATTTAGCTTGCGCAGTTGATAATATTTGATATTATCTAATTAGTCACGTAAAGCAATATGAGTTGATCAGTTTTTTTTTTTTTTTTGTAAATTTCTTATCATTGATATTCAGCGGGAATTAAAATGCCTAACATACTTCATATAAAGATACGATAGCCCTTTAGCTTACGCAGTTGATAATTTTTGATATTATCTGATTAGTCACATAAAGCAATATGGGTTGATCAATTTTGTTTAGTAAATTTCTTATTATTAAATTGCAGCTAAAAATGAAAAAATCTGATGTGTACACCACATGACTTCCTTGTACGGAATATTAAATTATACGCATTTTTTCTTGCATTTCATTTAAACTTATTGGATTTAATTAAATCTACTTCGTCGATAGCCCATAAACCACAATAGAATAAATGCACGTTAAATCTTTAAAATTCACTATTTATTTGTACTATATTTGTTTACCACAGCGACGTTCTGGCCCTAGGTTTACTTAACAGTATTATATTTCGTTCATATAACAACTCAGAATGCACCAAATTTATATCATTTGAAGAATTATCTAATCGTTGCCACATGTTTTATTCAAATAGTGCTGTAATAAATCTAAAACGATGTATAAAAGAAATTAGGCAAACAAAACAAAAAAGAAATAGTTTTTCGCAGACGATTCAGTGTTTCTCATTCAATTAATTCAAACCTCACTTCGCGACAAGGCAAAAATACATAAAAACTCAAAATATCTGTATTAAAAATTAGGAAGTAAATCTTAAACACTTATTTCCTCGAAAAAATTCCAGAAAGGATTAAGCATGATTTAATTGGCAATAATAAATGAAGGCGTTATCTTTGCTGTTGCGAAGAATAGTCTCTCTAGATTGGCAACAAATCTACTATTCTGCTGTTTGAAATGTAAACAAACATTTCCGCCATATTATTTAAAAATTAGCTTTAACCGCACTTAAACAGCTTTTAAATTGTTGATAATTCTACAAATATTGCTTGAAGATTTCCTAAAGGCATAAAAACCTTAATCGGAAGATAAGAACAAGATAATTGAATCATTTTTATAGCAACAAATGCACAATTTACAAACATATAAGAGTAAAGAAACTGAGATCAGTGAGCTGGGTAACAGAGTGGATATATATATAAATATATTTATATATATTTATATATGTCGGCCGATTGCAACCAAAATACGAGGTGCACATCGGTGCTACTTTGGTAGACGGTTGCACAGATTTTTGGCGATTTACGTTGGCGCAATTGTTGGCGCGATTTTTACAAACGTCAGCCATCTTGAAAAACGCTGTTTTTACGCATAGTATTCGAAACTTAAAAAAAAAAAAAAAAAATATCGTTAAAAGTAATGGATTAATTTTTTGTTGAAAAGTTCGTTTTTTAAGATGGCAGGCAAGTGTAAAGAAATACATTTACTATGAGTATAAAATACTAAAGTAAGGTTATTATTACTTTCATGTAGCAAAGAAGAGAATAAAAACACAGCTATAAAAACATGGGGCCAACGTTTAATTAGATTAAAATATTACTGAAATTGAATATCGAATTAAAAACCATCATACCAACATTTAAAAGAATTAGAATATTATTAAATTCAAATACTTTAAAATACGTTATATAGAATATAATTAACATTAAAACATATGGACAATAATTATCTCAGCAATTTCTGAAAATAGTGTATTAATTTTTTTAACAAAAATTGAAGTATACATTTATAAAATAAAAGAAAAATATGTACTTACATTTTTTTTAGTGTTTAACCTGTTGTTTATTGATAAGTACCACAAAAAAATCAGAATCATAATTTAGATAACATCTTTGAAGACATCCGAAGATATAAATTAAATTTTAAAACGGCGCGGAAATGCACAAATTGTCAGTAACCAATCAGGGAGCTGATTACAGCTCGTTAATGCACAAATATTCTATAACCAATCAGAGAGCTTATTACATCACGGCTAGAATTAAAATTATTTAAAAATTCATACATAATAAAATCATTTTTTAAAAAATGCAAAATTAAATTGTATTTTAATATTTAAGAGCCATAAATAATGTTTAAAACATTAGATTAAATCTATACATATTAAAACGAATTACTTTTAAAGTAAGGTGACGTCATTGATTACATCATCCACAACATAAAATATGATAAACAATAAATTTTTTATTTCAAATAAAAATGCAAGATTAAATTGATTTTTAATATTTAAAAGCCATAAATAATATTTTAAACACGGAATTTATGCACAATAAAACGCATTATTTTTTAAATAAAATGACAACAAAGTATCGGTTACCATAAATAATTTATCCAGCAATGGGTTTACCATAAGTTGTATTACTCGCCAAAGGAAAATCGCCAAAATCCGTGCAACCGTCTACCAAAGTAGCACCTGCACATCTACATCTTACAGCAGTCCTATAAACAAAATTTCGACGTTCTGAGGCTACTCGTTTTTGAGTTATGGGAGATACATACATACGTACGTACAGACACCACAAAAAATTCTTTTCAGATTCATTTGAAAGCAGTTTTATAATTTTATGGAGGAAAAGAGGCTTTTATTCTGTCCTTACGTACAAATGTCACGGACAAACAGCATTAAATTGCTTTCGATAGCAGTCCAAATGGATATTTTCGTTGAAATATGCTGCATGAAACTTTTCGCGATTGCAATACTTCTTTTTTACTTTGTACAACCTAAATTTATATATTTTACCAAATAATAAAATATATAAATTTTGAGTTCATTTTTAAAAGTTTAAAAATATTCATAAAAATGTTTGAAACTTAATTTTCATTACAAACTTTTGTAAGAACAATGCTTGTTTGTATATACATTTGAGATAAAATTTTAAAATGGAACCGAAATTTAAAAAAAGCTAGAAAAATGAGAAAAAGCTTCGATTTTTTTTATTTAATTTATTTAAATTTAGTATATTAATTGCATGTGTAACGTGTATACAAGCCATTTTCCCTTAGAAATTCCTCCACGAATGTATCCCACAGGCAGATAGCCTTCGACTGCTTTGCCATAATAATAAACCGAACCAAACCATTCCTCCGTCTAGGCTCATTATAGATTGCATTCCAAAATCCCTTTCTCAGGCAAATAATTTTTGTGACACCATTATGAAGTCATTATTGGTACCATCATTCACCATTATTGGACACAATTATTGGTGAAGGTGATAATTCTTTACAAATATCTGTCCAAGCTTCATAGTTGTATCGCGCAATAACAGTTACTCGTAGGAGAAAGAGTCGACTGTCTGAAGCTGCAAAACATTAGCAGTTTGCCAAATATTTGGTTTTCAGTTGTTAAAGAGTAGGTAATGTAGGATATTCTTAGTTGGCTCGTAAGTAACGTAGGTATAGTTTCCATTCCCTTCGTTACGCAGATAATTTTCTTTCTGTTAGGTGTTTCCTCCTTTCGCGAGTTTCCTTCATTCAAGAATTCTTCTGCTGTTTACCTGCATTGTATAATAAACTAGGTTTACCCGCGGGTTTGCTCGCGTTAATGTCCTTAAATAAGTTTCAACTCCGCGTGAATTTTAATAATACACTCCGCGCAAAATTTCAGAATAAAAATCATTCGAGCACCTTAAAATGATAAAACAAAATTTTTTATCGCACACAGTAAAATGTAAAGAATATAAAATGTAAATGCAGTTTTCCAAGCAACATTAACGGAAATATACAACACGAATGAATAGATCTTTAAAAAAAAAAAAAAATACGAAACAAAACATTAAATATATCAAAAAAGTCGAAATGTTGATAATAGTTTTAAGTCGGTAAGTTAATTAGAAGTTATTAATTTTAAAATGATTTTCCACGTGTAAATCTGTGAACTTTGACATTTTCTCCAACCCAACGGTCGACCGGATACCATCTCCCCCCCCCCTCCGTCGCTTTCGAATCGCAGTCTGTCGACAAAGAGTTAACAATAGCAAGCGGAGTATTGTTTTATCTGTGATTAAGCTGGAAATAATTAAGCGACAAAAACAGTTACAACAACATTGTTCCTATCATTCAGGGAGCGACACAAGTTTCTAAATTTCGAGAAATTTGTATAATTAGGTCAAAAGTTATAATTTTTATCACCAATTTATTGGACCCACACGAAAAAACCTAAGAAAAAATCCCTAATGTTGCTATTGAGTCGCATTCAGATTAGCGTTTTCAGAGTTTTTAATTAATATCTCTGCTAATTAAAGTCGTACGAAGATGAGAATTGTATCGATGGATTTCGACGAATTTTTGGAATCAGGGGATATGTGTCTCGAAATTCAACTAACCGCCATTCCATAGATATTTGTGAAAATATAAATTGGCGCGTAGCCAAATCCCTTTAATAGGGAAAAACCCAACAAAGTAAGTGAAAAATGTAGGGGAAAAGTAGTTTTTAATTAATATCTCGGCTAATTAAAGTCGCATGAAGACATTTTATAGCCTGTAACCTTTTCTAATGTATCAAAAATATTTCTTGAAAATTTCATGTTGATCAGTTAAGTAATTAAGGCGTGAAAGTTGAACAAGCACACAAACAAACTCACATTCGCATTTATAATATTAGTAAGGATTACTCTATTGCAATAAAAATTGATGGCAATGATTGGTTATTTTGTCTTTCGAATTTCTTTATAATACTATTTTAATGATTGACATTTTTAAATGAGCATAATACTAATTAATATTTTTTACTTTAAAATTAATTATTATATACTGTTAGTTTACGCGTATTATGTTACAGTTCAAACGAAATTAAATATTTATTAATTGTGGGAAATCCAAACGCGTTCCAATAAACTCTGCTGGAGAAGCAGATAATATTTTTGCATTTGTAATTTATTTATTTTTTGTTCTGCTCAGTTTTTAAGAAGATAGCTTATTATACGGGAAAGTTTTATTCCCGTGCGAAGTCCAATTTAAATGCAAATGAATAATTCGGCATAAATATTCGCCAGCTGCCCTGATTTATCTTAGCGAATTCAGTGCGTAGTATTTCCGCTTTTGCCAAATACTAAAATCAAATACCGTGCTTTATTTCTGGCTTGTTCCTCCAATTTTCGTTGCCCGCTAACGATCAAGCCTTTCCACCGTGTAGTAAATACTATTCTGTCAAAATTTTACCTCTCATTTTTCTTCGGCGAGAATTCTTTCGCACTGAACTCCAATCAGGTACTTCGCAAAGAAGCTCAATAATAATATCTTGCATTGCTTCTCATTTCAATAATCTTAGCAGAGCTAACTTTTCGTTATTGTTTTCGCATGCAAATTCCCCTGTTCCGCTAAAAGTCACTGCTTTCAAAAGCTTCTTCCGGACTTCTCTTAAATGTATGACTACATTTACCACCGCTTGAGGAACAATGGCTTAAGTCATTGTTTTACGGTGTTTGCGGTTTGGTTTTGGTGTTATTAGATTTGTTGAGGTTGTTTGCTTTTACCCAATGCACAGAATGATCCTCAGGGAATAATATTTTCTTGCTTTTAAATTATTCTGCACTTTGCTATTTTAAAAGCCTTTTAAAAGTGATGGACACTGTGGAATTTTTATTAAAATTTTTTAAAATACAACTTCTATTTTTTTCCCACTTTTGCAAATGGCAACAGCTGCAAAAGTCTTGCCCAGTAGTGCTGGTAACTGACATTAACATAATGTAACTTCGGGTGTATACTTTTCTCTTCTTGATTGACTTGGTATTTTATTATCACGTATGTTTATTTAGTATTTATTTAGAAGTATTTAATTTAGAAGTATTTAATTTTCTGACTATTTAAAGCAGCATTTTTTAAGTTAGAAGTCTGAAATCTTTTGAAATTATCTGGCAGAAATTCAGAATGCTGTACATTTTGTAAGGTGTTTTTTTCTGCTTTTCGTGAAACGTTGTAAATTGTAGTATCTGAAATTCTATATTATGAAAGGAAAAGGCATGTATTTATGTGAACTCGGCGTCTAGTGGATTTCTAGGTATCAGTTTAGTGGATTTCTAGGCGTCTAGTGGATTCTAGGTGGATTTCTAGCTAGTAGTCTAGTGGATTTCTAGGTACGACATACATCTGGGTGACTAAATTATTTTATTTAGGTATTGGTGGAGATACATTAGTGACTATTTACAAATGAGAAACAGACTGATGATTGAGTGGTTACGTCTTTGTTGTCTAATCAGTACGTCTCAGTCGAAATGATTAGACTGCTCTCCTTCTCTTCCATTATTCAACTCCCTGCGATACAGTTAGTCGTGTTAAGTCGTCGCAGTCCTGCTATTCACATTTATTTAATTTATAGGCTTAGTTGATCGAGCAAATGTTTTGTTGTTCATAGCCTCTTTCTTCCCTCCTTTCACGTGTAAAGTCGTGCTATAATTTCTTTTGAATTAATTTATTCGAGAAGAGCGATAATTCCAAAAAAATATTTTTAAATTTATAGAAATCGGCTCATAAATAACAAAGCACGAGTTAAACGAAAACGACATGTAACGCTGTGAGGAATTAAAGTTATTACTAAAAGGCGCTTTTGTAGTGCAATGGTTAACATATGAGACTGGTCTGCTTTTCGTGTTCGATACCTTCGAAAATCTCGTGTTCGATTCAGAGAGGCCGTACTTCCTTTTCAAGTATCCCTCGGCTCTAAGCTTATGGATGTGATGTCTTCCTCATTGCAATATCTCCCGTTTATGCGCTAACCCGTGCATGCTATACAGCTGATATTTTATTAACATTCTAGAATCTCGAGTACTCTTTCCCAAGCATGTTACTCCTGAGATCATCAGTGAGTAAGTAACAAACTATTATTTACCACTTCACCGTCCTACAAAACTCAAATATTAGCTTTATTTTTCCTTCCGAAGATGAACATTTTGCCCTTGAAACTGGCATCATTTTACGATAGAAATCCCCCCTCCTTTCGTCAGCTGTTAAAAATTATTTCGAAATTTGCGCCAATTCAACTTCAACTGCCTACATGTCACATTCAAGGATGCTGAATAGCGTCTCCCTCCCCAAGAGAGCAAATTCTTTGTGTTCTCTACCCTTAAAATTAGTCATCTGAAAATTAACGAAGACAATCCACTAAAGGTATGTTTTAAAACGAGTAGTAGTATCTATCCATTGCAATGCCACAGTCTTTTTAAGTGAAGTTTGCTTTGTACGAACCTGATACAATCCCGCTCTGAAGAAAGCGTGGCCAATTAAGCCCTAAATAATATCTTCTTTTCATTTGGGGCGCATTCTGGGGATTGGACAGTACGAAGCGACGAGGCTGTTTCGGGGGGGGGGGGTTGAAGATTCAGGCCATGCTTAACCGCAAGTGTGTCTCGTTGCTGACCCTTGACGACAGTTTTCAGATCGACAAGTCTGTCTCCGGGAAAGCGGTGAGTGGTTAAAACCAATATCAGCAACAAACTATAAATACATGAAACACAACTATTCAAAACTAATTTTTATCTGATTGAATGAAATCAACGTTCTAGAGTTTCTAGTTACTTCTCCACCCACATGCACGCGCTTGTAATAAAAGTGGAATTCCCCTCCCTCAGATGGCGGGTACTTTCCTATAATGACATTGGCCAGTCCTAAGGCCAGAAGTGGTGGCCATTTAATTGTGGAGGCACCTAATTACCTTAATGTCATTGGCCAGTCCTAAGGCCAGAAGTGGTGGCCATTTAATTGTAGAGACACCTAATTACCTATAATGGTATTGGCCAGCCCTAAAGGTGGATGTGGTGGCCATTTAATTGTGGAGGTACCTAATTACCTATAATGGCGCTGGGCTGTCCTAAGGCCAAGAGTGGTGGCCATTTAATTGTTTAGGCACCTAATTAGGCGGCCACCGTTACCTCCTATGAAGGGACAGACTATTTTACATCCGTGTCTTCTCTGAGATTCGAACCCAAGCCTTAGTCATCGCAGTCAGGCTCCGCTATACCGTCTATATCGTCTATAACCACTATACCGTCTGGGCGGCCAAAGTCGAAAATAAAGACATACGATTATTAAGGAAGAAAGAGAGTTATAATTATAGCTTTGTACAATAATAACGTGACAATAAGTAAACATATGTAAATATTATCAATGGAATTTATAATCTTAAATTAATTTGTAATACAGGTATGTATACGTATCATTAGACAGTAAATATTTTTCGTGATTCGATAAAACTTTTCTCTCGACCCTCACTTAAGGAATTGCTGATGTAGCCCCCCAATAGTCCAATAGTTTGTCCCTGATTTAACAAAATTCCTGAAAACTCCGTGGGAAAGAAGTATAGACTTGATTATAATTCTCGAATGTTCTTGCCATTACATACCTGAAATAGTTTTCTTTGGTCATGTTGCCTTAGCTGTTTAGATATATTGAAAGATGCTTGGATGGATATATATATGGACAGGTTGTGGACTAGAGTTAATTACTATTTTATTAATTGATATGATTAATGTTTTTTGTACAGTAGTTCATGTTGTGCTGTTATTTAGTAATTCATGTGAAGTCGAAGCAAGTGTTTTGTAAGTTCAAAACATATCATTGCTAGTTGGTCTCTTGTTTATAAAACTGTCAAGAGAAATTTGCTTTAGGATTTAGCGTCTGTGTGCCTTTTCTATTGTACTGGTAAGTAAGTCTTTTTTAACCTTTCGGCGATTGCGAAGTTAAGCAATTTTGTCTTCCCAAATACGCGCGATATCTGTCAGTCGTAAATATATAATGTGAGTTGTATTCGTTTGCGTTCGTTGCGGTGCGTGGAATGCGAGCTGACGTCGTTGATGACCATCAGAAGGTTGATCTGCCTAAGAGTTTTTCTAAATGATTTTATCGTATGCTATGCATTATAAAAATTAAGGTTTCTTACTCTGTGAAAAGAATCAACTTTTGAAGCTGAGCAATTGGTGCACATCACTGTTATTACACTTGAGAAACGCGATGTGATGATGTAGGCTTTCACCTCGCATGTCGTTTTGTAGCAGAATGTGATAATTGAATGACAGCAGATACAGGAAGCAGTGCTTTATCGCGGAGTTAACTGGTATTGCCTTCCAAGGAAGGGTGTGATATGTTGATTGAAAAATATTTCCCATTACCAACTTTTATTTTTTTGAATACTCTTCACTTTGCGTAAGAAACCTGTAAAGAAGTGTGGCATATTAAAAAAACGGACATTTTAATTAATATTACATTAAGAAAGAATTTTGTTCATTATCAAAACAGTATGTACTCTTAATGTCCTTAATTTCATTTCTATGCATCTTACCAGCGACCTAACCTTAAAGTCGCTGAGTGCTGGTAGCTCGGCCTGGCTTCGATTTCAGGTGGCGGAACACGGCTCAATGGGTATTTTCATGGTTTCTCCCATGTGTAACCAGCCAGTTTCCTTAGTTCCCCACCAGCCACCACCTTAGCCACCACCTTAGCCTTCCACCACCTTAGCCAGTTTCCATCTCTTATGAAAATATCCTTTGTGTAATTTGCGGTAATAGAATAAAGAAAACCGAAATCATTTCTATGAAAAAGCAATAGGAGGAGTTTTGTAGGTTTCTATAGGAGTTTTCCTTGCTTCGGTTCCAAAGACACTGCAGCATCGTTCTAGTTTTATTCGAGGCAAGGATCGCATTGAAGTGGTGTTGGTAAAAAGTAGATAGCTGTGTGTAGGCATCGTTTAAATTTCTTAAAAGTATAATAGTTTTGAGTCCGAGCAATAAAATTATAAGCGAAATATTTTAATGATCAATAGCAATATCGTTTGTCTCAGCTGTGTACAAGATCAGAACTCAAATTACCGTTTGCTTTCTTTGAAGCTTAGCAGAAGATTCATGCAATTTCAGGTTTTAATTTTAAATGACTGCGTGCCTTATTCGTAAACGCCATCAAAATTGCTTTCCTTCCCCTCCAACTCTGTATTTATTTGTATTTTGTCTTCAGTAACTATCTGTTTAATAAATTAACAGAAGTGACATTATGAATGCTGCTTTTATCTGTTGTTGCTAAATTGTTCATGTATTGCTTTGTCGCAGCACGACAGAGCAACAACTGTATAAAGTTTGTCTAGTTACATCATAACTGTCTTTAATGGGGGGGGGGGAGGAAACCTCCAATCCGAAACATCTGTTGGGTTTAAAGATAAGACAATTATATGTATATCACTTTTATGGATATAAGTTATGGAATACAAGTAGCAGGAGTTATAAATCTATACCAGACTTTTCACGAGGTCCACTCACTTCGATTACTTCATACTGTCAGTGAGTTATCACCTGTCAGTGACTGTAAGTCACACTATCAGTGAGTTATTAAGACTTACACGAACAACAATTAAGGTCAAGCAAATTTTCATTTAGCTATCATTTGCTATACTAGTAGAGATAAATACGACTTAAAAGAGGCCGGTGTTCGTGGACACTAAGTTAGTAAAAGTCAGGAAACGTGCTTTCCAAGATATACAACCATTCAAGGTTATCAATCTTGAAAGAATATCCTTTTCTTTGACCTTGGTCTAAAACAACTGCAGAAGGGCTCACGTACTTAGGATTGGCTTTGACCACAAAAGACTTGGTTGGACAACGGGAACCAAGAGCTCGAGACCTTTCCGATAAATGCGACCAGTCTGCAAATGGAACCAACGGTGAAAGAGTCAATCACCGTTGGTTCATTACCAACAGTGAAAGAGTTTTTCTCTGATTATATCATGAGTTGCAATTAACTTTCATCTGCATTTAAATTTTTTGCTTACATTTTATATTTGCCCTATCTTAATGTCTGTTACTTGAATAGGACCTCAATTTTAAGTCTCAATAGGCTGTACATGATGAAAAAGAAACTGCAGTAGAGTTGTAATACTAATAAAAGGATCAATGCAGAGTTGCTACGTGTATAGAGTGATCACAGGCATACAGTTGGCACTGTGTAGGGTCGATATTAACATAGTATCTTCACGACGTAGGACTGAATCTGAATACGTTTGATACAGTCGATATTGGCGTAGCGTAGATAAGGTTTTATAATAAACAAAACTGCAAGAATGGGATAAAGTTATTAGGATCGATATCAGCGTTGAATATATATAGGTATAGATATGGAAACCAATATAAGGTTGAAAAGGTTTTTGAGCTGCTTTGCAGATCCTACATTGGCAGAGCAGTTGCCCGTCTTACGGAGTATCGACCTTGCGCTGCATTTCCAAATAGGCTGCGTTGGTTGAGAAGCCATCTAAATCATAATTTTCTAGACATTTTTACGCATTGCTCTTTCTTCGAGATTTATTTCACTTACAGCCTCTACGAGGTGTTCGCCACCGCTTGCCTACGTTTGCAACAACATTGTAATGTATTAAATGTGTTTTAAATGCAATCTGTAAGCAATAATTGTAAACGTCTAAAAATGTTTACATATTTATTGTATTGCATTAAATTATTACATAAAGATTAATATGCAGTCGGAAACATAGTTTCCAAAAATGATGATTGAAGGCTTCTCAAAGGCGTTTATAGAAATGAATCTGGGAGGCATCCACAAAGTCTAGTGACAGCACACACAGTCGTACAAACGTGAAAGAACATGATACTTGGTCGGACTGGATATCACTGTAAGTATTGGGTATCACTGGACTTCTGGTCATATTTTTATAATATTATACAGGTGGCAGAGTGACTAGTGTCTAACACAAGACAACTAGTGTTGTCTTGTGTTAGACGGGGACAACTAGTGTCTAACAAAGTAACGGGGACGACTAGTGTCTAACAAAGTAACGGGGGCAACTAGTGTCTAACAAAGGTAAGCAGGTTTATGTCCCACGCCCTCCACTGTTTTAAACCAGCAGCTTCCGAGTCCCTGGAGGCTTGCCTCGGGGATGCATTTGCTTTATAATATTGGACAGAAAGTTTATAGTTTAAAATTTTAAAGCTGCAGTCCCTTGAAGAAGGAAATCCTATGTAAGAACGGAATTACGTGAAACTTCGGTCAGTTTGTGTTAGGCCGATGGTAAAGCTTAAATGTTTGTTTGAAAAGCGTTTAAGCAGCCAGACTTTCTAAATCGTGTTCTTATTGCCGTCTTGCTTCTCCACGCCCCCTTAGTGCTCCTCGGACCTGTAATGCTTTTCCCTAGATCTCAGCGCCCACCGTGAAAGTATGATCTAAATCAACTTTATGGGTGGCAGTGTTAGAAACTAGTGTGTCTTTCGGTGTCTGACATGAATACGTTGCATAGCAGCTGAGGAATAAAAGCTCGGCGACTGCTTTATTTTTATCCACGAAGCATCTTCGAGGAGAAATCGTCCTGGAGAGACATGTGCCATCTCCTTCCGTTAAATGGCCGTGACTCAAGCCGTTTTCCTTCCTACCTGCCGCTTTCAAAATCGCGAAGAATCAGGGTGGGGCGAGGTTATGAAGGTTTCGGCGACCGAGCGTAACCGTTACTGCCGCTTCATAAAGCATGGTCCGAAACGTCACATCGGCCAAATCAATGTGAAGCGCAGCGGAAGTAACACGATTAGTCCTTGCATTTGGATGAATTGCCGCTGCTTTTTCGTTCTCTTTCTCTGTGTTTCCCCGGTATGCTCCATTTCTCGCTCGCTCGTTCGTTCGCTTATTCTTTCTCTCTCTGCCTCTCCGATATTCGTTTTCCCTACTAGTCGTCGTCGTCATAGTAGTAAAAGTCCCTCTTGCTTTCACGTAATTAACCCCCCATCTGCATAATAAAGGCATCGGTAAATATTTAGTCTCCACGGAGCCGCCCCGGTGCATGCTTTGCGCCCCGGATCACCCCGCCATTGTGGAGTGAACGATGGGGACAGGGGATTCGTCTTGAGTTTTTTCCCTCTCTCTCTCTTATGTCGTGTTTTTATTTCACCTGAATTTTTTAACAATTTAAGCGACGCATTCTTGTGAAAGACGCCGTTTGGACTGAGTTCAATTACAAGAGTTCCAGAATCTTCGCATTTAATATTAACACTGTGTGTAGAAGTCATCTTATTTGTATACTCTGAATAATTCTGATTTCTACCATATAGTATATTGTATTCTTAAAACAAAATTTATTAAAATTTTATGAAAGCTGTGATAAGCTACGAGAAAATTCAATTCAATGTATATTCATGCCGGGTTTTTTCGTGTAAACGTTATTGATTATTATCATTCACTGGGAATGTTTACCTGTTTCTTTAAAACTGTACATAAAGCACCCTCTTGCTTTTGTTATTTTGTAATAACTAATGAATAGATACACCCTTAAAACCTACTTCGAGTAGGCTGATATAAAAATAAGAGGGGACTACCTATTTAGCATTATATGTCTATTTGAATGCTAGGTAAAGAATTTCATTCTGTTATTAAATGGGAATAATAAGCTTTTCTTTTTACCTATAGCCTACATTCAACTCGACTCACAAAGTTGTTTTACACCTAGAAATATACATAAAGGAAAGTTATATGACGTATGACCATGGAAAAGTTTGATTAGAGGTATAACAAGGCAGAAACAAAAGTTGTGATTGAAACGGGTAGCAATCAGTTCATCAGTTTTTTTTAGCTGTATGTCAAGCTGATATAGCTGTAGACCCTTGGGTATTATTTTGAGAACATTAGGTCTGTTCATAAAAAAAATGTTAAATATTTTTCGGCGAAATTTCGGCCAGACATACTATAGTTGTTCTGAATGTTGATACGAATATTGAGGTGGCTGTAAAAGGCATCCTAACATGTCCCAACGTGCTCAGTTGAGGATAATTGAGATTTGACACGGCAAGGTACTGTAAATATTAGTTGGACATTCTGTGGCTGGACCTTTTCTGGCTGAAACGTGGTCCTCATCAGACGGGATATTAGGAACCGAATAGATCGAAGGACGCCATCTATGTATACTAGAGCTTTTCAGTTGCTGCGAATGATCACTAAAGGTAGGTAATAACAAAGGATGACTCCCAACCAATAGCGCTAAATATGATGGAAGTATACCGGTGGACAATGATGAGAGTGGGTAGCATTGGCCAGATCTCTTCCGATTATGAATTCCTCGGTTATCCGAGCCAAACAAAAGCTATGATTCATCGCTGAATACAATATGGTCCCAATTCAATACCCATTTCAATTCCATTTCGAGTAAAAGTTGTTGTCGATGCCTAGAAGTTAGAGACAAGTACAGATAGAAGCTATGCCAGCACCTTCGTAGTACCATAGTACCATAGGTAATTGAGTTATTGCTGAACCTAGCTAACTGTTAAGCTTTCCACCCCAATTTTCAGGGATAACATCCCGGGGGTGCCCGAGGATCTTCCGCCTCTCTTCCTCTACCATCAACCACTTGAGAGGACTTTCTGAGATCACTGATTTCTGGTATTATTAGTTTACACATGTTATACTGAGAAGAGACTGTCCTTAAAAAGTTGAACAACTGATGCTTCCAAAAGTCTAAATTTATGTATAAAATGTCCTTTCTAAGGCAGAAGGTGTAATAAGCACGTCCTTGGAACCAAGGAGTTAGAGGCAGACGCTGCAAGGACGCCGGCAATGAAGTCTAGCTTTCTTGCAGTCGTGCTTCGAGACCCGAAATGTGTGGGAAGTGTGGTAAGTGGCTGTAAATGGCAGATACCTAAACTACTGATGTTGTTAATCGCAAGTTTCACTGTCGTTCGTCTTGAGGTATTGTGGGTATTGTGATGTTATGTCTGGCGTCGCCATCGGACAATTTATGAATGTCCGTTTAAACCAACTGTAACAACGTCTTCTGACTGCGTGAAATAATTCCGATTCTCGAACGGGCGACTGGTCGGTTTGAGCAGCCCACTTTTCTGAAAGCGGTCGCACAATCTTTGCCAAACTTATTCAATAGTATATACTGTCGTCTGGTTTGTTTTTAAGTTATTGTCATTTGCTAATGTAAATAGTTTATTCATATGTGCAATCCTGTTTGATAAAGTAACCGAGTAACTTAGTTCTGTGCAGCACATTTCAAGTACGCTCTATATGTTGCTTGGTTATATATTTTATATCATGTGCTGTTTGACTAAGATATAATTACTTGTTAAGTTTTGAAGATTGTTAACGTATTTTATTAGCTGTGAGAATTCGTTTTGGCACAGGACACATTTGCACTGTAAGTTGTAAATATCTAAGCTGTGAAGGTCTTGTGCAATTCTCCTAGGACTTTTCCTGTATGTTATAGCTTTTGCATTTCCCTTTTTATAACACTTCTGCTATGTGCAGATTAAATGGAAGGAAGGAAAGTTAATAACGTCTTCGGGCGGCTAGGAACTTTTGTGACCGCTAATTTGCTGTTATCAGAAATACTAAAAACAAATTACTTCTCGACTAGTGGCTAAAATGTTCAGCTCTTCTAAAAATTTTGTACCTGTTCATGAACGTTGTAATCAATAAAAGATCAAAATATGAATAAACAATACATGAAAAATACTTATTGCGGTTTCAAACATAACGCATAGGGTTAATTTTCTTGAGAATCCATTCTACAGAAAAGAAAACACTACTGACTCGTAAATAACAAGAAGTCGTTTCTTTTTTTTTTTTTCCCGTAAAAATGTAAAAGTAATAAAAATGTAACATTGTAAACGAAAATGAATGCCGAATTTTGAGATGTATGATGATTTAGAATAGGAAATAATCTTTTGTATTTCGGAGGTTTAAACTGCGTGCTCACACTTTTAAGAAACACATTACTTTGGGGGCTTTTCAAACCATTCCTGTGATACTATTTCTTTTGCCAACATAGACACCGTTAATAGCAGAATGTAAAATTAATTGTGCGGTGGAATAAAATTAGGAAGATAAATTACCGAAATATTCAGAAAATTCGTCTTCTTAGTTAAATCTTATGATGACCATCTGCATGTTCGTCATAAGAAGAGACCAGAGATTTTACCTCTTAAGCTGCTATCACACGTCGGTTTGTTTCGGAAGAACAACTGTTTGTCACAACTGCTTTGTCACAACAGCCAATCACCATAGATCGCTTTGGGGTTAACACAGGTGAAACTGGTTCCCCACTACAAACAAACTGATAGCATTCGAAGCTGACAGCTGATTGGGTGAAAACGAACAACTTGGGGAATTTTTTTGGAAAGGAAGGGAAAAGTCGCACGTCTTTCTTTCAATAATAAACGAGGCAGAAAAATTGTCCGAAACAGTTGTTCGTGTGAAACAAACGCCGTGTGATATGGGCCTTAGTGATTCCCTTGGAATGGTCAGAAAGCCTAACAATAGTGAAGAATTTTCTGTGTATTTGGTTGATTTTTCCTTATAAATGGGTTTCATTTTATACGCTTTTAATCAGTTAAAAGTTCTACAACAAGTGTTCTACAACGCTTATTAGTCAAATTGGAATCCCGTATCGAATGTTCCCCACAAATCTGATGAGTAAGCCAGGCTCAATACTGAAGAGTACCGGAGGAAAAGGTCACGTGAACTCCACTTAAGAGAAAATCAAAGCCAAAGAATGATATCCATTGGACCGATAGCGAACGTTTACGTGATCCCCTTTCACCTCCTCTCCAGTCCAATCTTTTACATAACCGACTTTGGATCATCCCTGTCAAGAACTGTCACCCTGCCATTTACATGAAAATCGGTGAAGGCAAATCCAGCCTCAACGTTGCCCTCCATTTTCCATCTTGGTGAGGGGGGGCACTTTCTCTCTCTCTCTCTGCTCGTTATGTAGAAAGGGTGGTCAACGTAACGACACTAGTACAGGGGTGCTGGGGGGTCTACAATTTCAGAGACGATCGGCAGTAACCCCTAGACACTCCCATGGCGGTATGAATAACATCCTATCCACAACTCAACGAACCGCATAATGTGATTATGCAAGCGGTGCCCTGCATCTTACTGCCGGCACTAAAACTAATAAGGGCGAATTTTATTCAATTGTCGCGGGGGATGGCTTGGAATTCGCTTCCTGATGAAATGCTATCCTTTTATGACGCGCTGTGCTGAAAGAGTTAGTTGCCAAAGCTTGCGGTGAAGCTGTTCCAGAAAGTGAAATAAATCGTAAAATGTGCCTTTTTAGAGTAAAACGGGATTTGCATTTCTGTAAAATATTCCCCCAGCCGGAGATAAAAAGACCTAATATTTTAATTCAGTTTTTAAAAGTAGTGTTCCGGAATAAATTATTTAGTCTTTTAGTCATTTATAAATCCTTCAAGAAGTTAATTGGATGGCTTTATTTTAATTTTTGGAATTTGGGCTTGAAGAACAGTTTCTTTTTTGACGTGAAATGTTCATCCTCTTTCCAGAGTTCTCTCTGTTTAAACTAATTTTCTGTGTTTGTAAACTTATCACAGAAAAGTAAGGATGTGGTTTGAAGGATAATAAAAGCAGAGTATGTTATTTTCAAACTTGAGTTCCTTATAGTCATATTATAAGGTATTTCTCCCTCTTTCTTGGCATGCCTTCGTGATGTGGTGGTCTGCACGCTAGCCACATGTACCAGAGGTCCGCGGTTCGATTTCCGGCGAAGGCGTTGCTCATTTTTCATCTTGCCTGCTTCCAAAAATATGTAATGTCTTTACAGTTGCTTCCGAACTAAAAACGGTGGTGGATGAAGATTCTCTACACCCAAGATTTGGCGATTGAGTCCTCTAAAAACCCCAGTCGCCCTTTAAAAGGGGGAGTATGTAAGGTATTTCTACCGCCGTCTTGCCGCTTTTCGATTCCCGGCGAAAGCGTTGCTCATTTTTCATCTTACCTGCTTCCAAAAATATCGAATGTCTCTACAATATATGCAGATTTTTTTAATCTCTGGTCGAACTTCTTGTATATCTTCCTCCGGAACCACAGCTTATCATCCATTAATACCCTGCTTCAAAAAATAAACCAACTTTCAGATATTCTTGCTAACTTATTTTAATATCCATAATCGTATTCAAATATTTTTATACAATCAGTGCCGTTTTTTCATGGAACAGGCCTTAATCCTTTCAACGTAGGTGATAACACGGATGCTAATTATGTTTCATACGAAGTACATTTCATATAAAATATTTTGTCAAATGATAATTTTTCGTTCAACATTATTTAAAAAAAATCTAATGTGGATACCACGTGACTTCAATGACATCAAAAATCGCAGATTTTTAGGAGGACACATCCCGGTCAATTTTTGCCGTGCAGTATCAAACTTCTTGTAGTTTAATTTTTTAATAACGAGTATAAATTACTTCCTAAATATAAGAACCGAGAGCCGCATTGCAAGTTAGATTTCGTTATTTATCGAAAATTAATTTGTTTTTTAAATTTGTCATTGCTCGAACATAAATATGTTCGTCATTTAAAACACTTCTATAATCGGAAGTATATGATTATGTTCAACTATTGCGAAAACAAAGGTCGGGTTTAGAACTTTCAAGCCGAGTAGTGGGATAATATGTATAGCAAAAAAGGAGTAAAAAAGCATTTTTATAAACTGAATGACCAATCTAGTCAAAAATAGCGCTTTAAGCTGCTGATTTTTTAAAATGAATTCAAATAAGAAATGAATTTAAGACCTAGAAAAAGTCGTGAAAGACACTTTGAAGTCACCTATCGTAATTCCAGAAACACTTTATAAAATGAGTTACTAAGTAAACTACTAATTAAGAACTAAAAAACTTTTTAAACAACAGAAAAAGCTGAAAAAACGAATACATATACTGCTCTGAATTTTACTTTAAATTAAAAGGAATGTGTAAATGGGGTTACATAGGCTGTTTGAAAATGAATTCTGGGATTTCATGAGAACTCTGTGAAGCATGTATTGTGTGATCGAAAACATTTTATTAAATGTATTTATCCCACAAGTTTATATGCATGTGTTTTTACTATAAAATTCAAATCTTGCATTCAATCAAAGCATAAGAATTACTTTTTAGTATAATGCACAGACTCACAAATGAATGATAATTTCCTAAAAACACCCTCTTCTCCAATGAGGCTTCCTTCCGTGTAACAATTTGGTAAATCACTTGCCGGATTTGTGGCTGTGAAAATTCTCATATGACACATGAGTACGGTTGAGATTCTCCTAAAGCCAGTGTCAGGTGCGACCTGATCAGGGTCGGATTAAGGCTCTTAAAAGTTTTAAGCGTTTAAAAGACTTTGGTACCTTACATAAATTAACGCTGATATTTTGCCCATTTCTTCTGTCTCAATCTTGATTTAGATGCATCATATATTCCAAGAAATGATGAAATTGGTTATGTAAACTTTTGTTGTTCGCCCTTTCCCGAGTCTTTGAGCTCCTTTTTATGGTACTTCCTTTCCTTGATTCTCCAAGCACGAGCTTATTTTGCTTAATGGTTAATCCAACTGTGGACCTAATGAATAAGAAGATTCATTGTCCTTTTCTCTTTGTGGACACTAATTTCAACTTGGACATGCTGAAGATCTCCTTCAAATCGACATATTGCAATGGATGACGTTGAGTAGTAGACTTTCTTTAGCAAGTCAGAAGACCGCTTATTTTTGCATTTTAGAATTAAATGTTTTCCATCTTTGGCAAGCAGTAGGGGGCGCGAAATCTTCAGTTGTCCCTGGGCGCTGAAAATCCTAGCTACGACTCTGTGTCTTGTCCATATTATATGGAACAATGGTTACAAGAATCTACTCCGAAGAGAGGTTGGACATCTATTGTTGTCTTGTCCATATAACATGGAACCATGTTTGCCATAGCCTACTTCAAGGAGAGGTTGGACTTTTATTTCACCCCCAGTTTCACCCCAATTTTGAGGTAAAGCACCCAGGGGAGGGATCCGATAGTCCTTCACCCTTATTCCCTTTCCATGGAGGTAAAAAGTAAGTCCTTTTGTACCTCCATGCCCCTTCCACCAATCCACACGAGAGGACTTTCGGCTCGTCACATATTTAGAATGCAGCCATATATATTACACTATACATTTATACACTATACATACGGACACTATACATTTAGAAACATCCATGTCTTCTCTGGTATTCGAGCCCGGGCCCTTCGAGACCGAAGTAGGCTTTCCTAACCACTATACCATCTGGGCGACAACCATCTCAATTGCACACACATTTGAAAATGGTGCAGCTGAGTTTATTACGAGAGTAAGGAACAATATTGAAGATCTCTATAACATCTGTGCTGCTGCTAATGGTGCACATCTGTGCTGTTGCTAATGGTGCACATCTGTGCTGTTGCTAATGTTGCACATCTGTGCTGTTGCTAATGGTGCACATCTGTGCTGTTGCTAATGGTGCACATATAAATTTTCTTCTTGAGCGTTTCGAGTAACTGAATTAAGTAAAAAAAATCAATCCATTTCACATGATACATGCCTCACAGAGACATCATGAAATGGCACCATTCATTCTCGAAGACCATGTGGAAAGTCTCATATTATATGCCCTGTGGTGAAAGCTATCCGAAGCTTGCTCTGAAATTTGGTACACAGAATCACTGATATTATCTTGCTCTCATAGTCATTCAAGAATTCATTGATTATGTACGAATGCACTGAAGGCTGTTGCTTCCCTTGTTGATGTAAAGTTGATTTGTTTTTCAGTGTCAACGTGTTTTTTTTTTCCTGCTTAACAGAAGGTAAGTTTCGTTTCTTCCATTTCTTTATAGAGCCCGTAATGCAAAAATGTATTATTTATGTAAAGTGTTTTCCCCTTTTTTCCCCTTTTTTCCCCTTCTGGTAATCTATTTTCAATTTGAAGTGAATTGAAGATATTACGTATCACCTCTGAGAAGGCATTTACCAACTGATATAATTGCAAATGGTGTTAGCTTCGAAGTTCCAATTCCCACAATGCCGGCGCGTTAGCGTTATTTTTGTTTGCTTCAGGTTCTGGCCATATTTTAATGGTATTGTAACTTGGGAGCACCCATTCGGAATAGATGGCTGGCTAATGGTTTTGCTAAAACGAGGCAGACACTCAGCGGGTTAAATCCAACGATCTTCTCTCCTTCTTCTAATGACATTCTTCGTTGTGGGGGGAAATCTTAACCCGCGCCTAATGTCGAACGCCTCGATTATGGATGCAAATTTTAGGCAAATTATTTGATGGCAAATGATGATGCTTTCCGAACTTTAGTCGCATTTTCGAATTTATTAAGGTTCTCATTTTCATATGGACTCCTGCAATTAATTGTCGATTCCGAAATGGAATTCCCGTTTCCTTCCGGAGCAGTTCGCGAGGTTCGGAACGGTTTGCTGTTGCTGTCATTGGCTGTTGCTTTGATTTTGCTGAAGCCTCTTTTTAATTAAATGTTACTGAAATTTAGTGGCTAAATACGATTTGGATTTATATTATTTGCCATATGCTGTCTTTTTTTCAACGAAACGTTACGAGTTCAAACAGTCGATTATAGAGTCATTAAGTGGTGAAGTTCTGAATTAATGCACGCGCAAAGATTTATAGGATACATAAAAAATAATAAATTGACATTAAGATCGTTAAATACTTGATATTTGTCTCAATTTTTACTAATAAAAGTTTATGTTAAACTCCACATTTTTATAGTTTAATTTGCATAAATGTCTACTTGTAGTGATTACGATGATTTTTGCCGCAGTTTTACAGCCTTTTGATAATGATGGCCTGTTGCATAACCATCAAACAACCGATGTCCTAATTCAAAAGCGTATATTGATGTTACCATTGAATGAAATATCTTCTCGGACACTTTCTTAAACTGCGATAGGACATGAGTTAAAAAGTATCGTATCTGATTCACTTTTCTTTAGCTTTTCATACAATTAAACCTTTCCGGCACGCAACCTTTTAATGTCGGGAGTTTTGATTAAAAAAAAAAAAATCTGATGTGTACACCACATGACTTCCTTGTATTGGAATATTAAATTATACGCATTTTTTCTTGCATTTCATTTAAAATTATTGGATTGAATTAAATCTACTTCGCCGACAGCGCATAAACCACAATAGAATAAATGCATTCTTTAAAATTCACTCTAGTATTTGTTTAACATAGCGACACTCTGGCGCTAGATTCACTTAACAGTATATAATTAATAACAGTTAACTTATATAATAATTATATAACAGTTAACTTATATAATAATTATATAACGAAATTAAGTTAACTGTTATATAATCCAATAATTATATAACAGTTAACTTATGAGTTATAAAATGAACGAAATATATAATGCACAAAATTTATATCATTTAAAGAATAGAATTATCTAATCGTTGCCACATGTTCTATTCAAATACTTCATATTACAAGAAGTTCTATTCAAATTACAAATAAAGCTAGAACGATGTATAAAAGAAATTAAACAAACAAAACAAAAAAGAAACAGTTTTTCACAGACGATTGAGTATTTCTCATTTAATTAATTCAATTCTCACTTCGCGAGAAGGCAAAAATACATAATAAACTCAAAATATCTATATTAAAAATTACGAAGTAAATCTTAAACACTTATTTCCTCGAAAAAATTCCAGAAAGAATTAAGCATGATTTAATTGGCAATAATACATGAATGCGTTATCTATGTTGTTGCGAAGCTAAGTTTCTCTAGATTGGCAACGAATCCACTAGTCTTCTCTTTCAAATGTAAACATCAATGGCCGCCATTAAAAACAGGCTTAGCGGTAATTAAACAACTTTAAAATTGCTGATAATTCTAAAAATATTGCACACAGATTTACTAAAGGCATAAAATACTTAACCGGAAGATAAAAACAACATAATTCAATCATTTTTAAAGCAAAAAATGTACAATTTACAAACATATAAGAGTAAAGAAACTGAGATCGCTGAGCCGGGTAACAGAGCGGATATATATATAAATATATTTATATACGTTTGGTGCGGCCGATTGCAACCAAAATACGAGGTGCTCATCTACATGTTATAGCAGTCCTATATACAAAATTTCAACGTTCTGAGGCTACTCGTTTTTGAGTTATGCGAGATACGTACGTACGCACGTACGTACAGACGCCACGAAAAATTCTCTTCAGAATTAATTTTAAAGCAGTTTTATAATTTTTTTGAAGGAAAAGAGTATTTTATTCTGTCCTTATGTACAGATATCACGCAAAAACATCGTTAAATTGTATTCGATAGCGGTCAAAATGGATATTTTCGTTGAAATATGTTGCCTGAAACTTTTCGCGATTACAATACTTCCTTTTTACTTCGTACAAGGAAGTAAAAAGGGGCCATTTTAAATTACAGAATACTGTACAGTCAGATAAAACTGTATAAAAAATTCGAATTCTTGTCAAGACAGATTACATACAACAGGCAGTGATATTAAAATATCTACTCAATTTATCTTAATTCTATGGCTTTGAAGTTCATTTCAAAATTTCTAAAATATTAATGAACTGTCTTGTTGTTGTGTCGGACTATGTTCTGAATTTTTCCTTTCTACTTTTTTGATAAAGTAATAAAATATCTACTCAATTTATTTTATCTTAATTCTGTGGCTTTGAAATTTTATTTCCAAATTTCTAAAATATTAATGAACTGTCTTGTTGTATAGGAGTATGTTTTGAATTTTTCCTTTCTACTTTTTTGATACAGAAATAGCTCAAAATACAGAACCACGATAATGGAATATTTTATTTAAGCTGAGTTAAAACATTCTAGAGAAATAAAAGACATTTGCTGATTATCTTGTTATAGCTAGAGAATTTATTTTAGACATATATTTTTACCGTAAACATGCTAAAAAGTTACAAGGTGACCAGTTTTCGATTTTAATTTTGATTATTATCCGTACTATATGATGTAATATATTAAAAATTGCATTTCGTTATCATTTGCCTGTGTGGTGAGAGAAATTTCTGTTATCCGCATATTCTGTTTTCCGTCACGACGATGGTCACGATGCTGACGGATAATTGAATTCTACTAAGTTGGATTCATAAAACGTAATATAAGAATATTTACATTTAAACAGAAAGTGGATTTTTAATTTTTTGATTTGTATCTTAATTTCTATTATTTAATTGCTTTCTTTTATTGCAACTCCTAGCGAACCTTGTGTGAACCCATTTGTAAAAGCCTACTCAATTTAGATTTCACTTTTAATTCCACTTGTTTACATGAATTTTGTTTTTAAAGAAACTCCGCGTTAGATTTTCTATCATGACTCTCCGACTCTTTTGTTTTGGGAAAAAAATAAAATTCGTATTTTGTCATGGGTTTTATTTTTCTTCTCATATGTTGATTTTTTTTAACTGCGAAGGGCAGACAAACTTGACATTTTGCAGTTTGACATTTCTTCGTCCTATGTCTCAGAATTGTCAAATTTCTGCTTTGTCGTTGTTTTTATTTTTCGTATAATATAGATTTCGTATAATATAATAATTTTTAGTTTTTAACTATAGAGAAGAATTTGAGAATTTTGGTATGACCTTTTTGATTCTTCTATTCTTGAGCAAGTGTCAAATTTCTGTTTTATAATTGGTTTGTTTTACTTTTTGTATGTTATACGTATACATTTTTTTTATTTTCTTGTAGGTGATAAAGGGATTTTTCGTAGATTTTTTTCCCTAATGGCTTGTTCCAGAAATTTTAAATTCTTGCTTTGTCATAATTTCCTTTTACGATTCTTTTTTGTTGGTTACTAAGGTTCATGATTTCTGGCATGAATGAAGTTCTGTTCTTTTATTCAGGGATAAGTTTGGTATTTTGCTCTTCTTATTGGTTATGTTTCTTAGTCCAAAGCGGCTTTGTCCCTGAGGAACTATTGTTTTCATTTTGCGATTTTGCGTTGGTTCACTATTCAAACCGTTCATTATTCACCGTTTCACTTTTCAGACTGTTGCCACCAAATAATATCGCCCTGTATTATATTTGAAGATATTAAATAATGAAGAATCTGCATTAATGTATGTGTGTTTCTCGCACTATGATAAAAGAACGGTACCTAGAGCCATCCAATTTTGAATGACGAACTACCATTAGTTTGTTTTTGTGAGGGGGTTACCGTTATGGAATATTCTTTTCCCCATGAAATAATTATATTAAATATTTTCCCTCCAGTCTAATGCACCAATTTTATAACTGTCATTAATATTTCGTCCGTTTTAAGTACATGCATATCAGGTGGCGAGGTGGCCGTACGCTTTCGAGGAAAATATCCCGAATTCCTAATAGTCCCTGCAAATAGTCCCTATCTGTCCCTAGCCATAATTGTTTGAAATTAGGCATGATATTATGTAGTACAGGTGTACATTTTTAAAATGCTGCATCTTTTTTCTTATAGACTAAGCCAAAATGTCCCAATACTTTTGTTACACGTAAGAGAAAATAGAAAAATTCTTTGTAATGTGATTACTATATGTTAGATAACAATAATTGTGTTTAACAAAGGATAATTCTCATCCTGAAGTTTGTTTACATGTTGTTGCTTATGATTAGGTTTTTAATTAGGTATATAAGGTATTTATTTCACCCGTATGCCTTCCTGGTGTAATGGTCAGCACACTCGGCGCGTATTCGATAGCTACGAGATTCGACTCCCGCCTAGGGAATTGCTCATTATTCATGTCTCCTGCTTCGAAATAACCTAATGTGTCTACAGGTACAAGCTATATTAATTAGATAAGAAGTTAAAAGAATGAGAATTCGGATTTAAGTAAGCTATTAGAATTTAAATTTGTTTAAATAAAGGATTTTTTGTCATTCGATTTCTTTATTAGGTATATAAGCCCAGAAGGGCTATTAATTTTGTTTTGGCATTTTTCGTCAAACCACTTTAAATGGCGTAACATTTTTGAAATTGTTGCCAGCATATATTATCGCCCTGTATTATATTTAAAGAAATTAAATAATGTAGAATGTGCATAAATTTATGTATATTTCTCGCATTGTAATAAAATAAACGGTACATAGAGCCATCCAGTTTTGAATCACGTAATCCTCCTGCGAATATGGGCATCTGGAAACCCAATTTGGAGTTTGTTTTATTATCGATTTCATATTATGTAAAACTTTTGGAGAATTTTTGATTAAGAAAATCAACGATTTCAAAGCGAGCAGTGGCAACACTGTACGGGGAAAAAAGTAACATTTTATCTCCAGCGCGCGGGACTGTGTATCGGAAATTCTAAAGATATGCCTATTTTAAAATTATTTTGCGGTATTGCTGTTGAACTGAATTTTATGTTTTAAGTGAGAAGAACATATTTAATAAGCAAAGATAACACACCGAACGTTAAAAATGCCCCTTTGGGCATAATTTAAAAATCTGTAAACTTTCAGAATTTATTTATTTATTTTTAATTTGTTTTCATTCTAAACTTTTATTTAAGTTAAATTAAATGCTTAGAAAATTACTTTTCCCCCTTCCAAGATTCTCTTCACAGTATTATAAAAACATCGAATATATATATATATACACACACTTATGGCAGCGTGGAACATTATCAACTTGCTACCTTTCAACAGCCGAGTTTCTCACCCACACATGAAATGAAAATACTGCATTCGAAAAACACATCCGTTCGACTTTTACTGAGACGGAAATGAGACGAAAAGTCTTACCTTTCATGGGTTGTTCCTTTTTCCCTCCACTCTGTCCACACAATTCAATTTCCTGTGAAGTGGTAGCCGCTAAGAACATTAAATAAAATAATACCGAAAAAGAATCAATATAATATTGTGAAATATTATTTCGCCTGGTCATTCTGCACCGACTCTCTGTTATTCTATAGAGACATCGAAGTGATAAAGTAACCGACAAAGTTACGTCCGTTACCGAATGTTCTATTTTTTAGTGGACTTCATCCACTCCACGAACTGTTATCATTCGGAAAGCATTTCATTTGGTGGTTATGCTGGAAAAACGAAATATGTAAGAAGCTAAATATTATTACATCTTTAGCGTACTGGCAATAACCAGCTGCTGTTTTTGTAGTTACTGTAATCTTTTATTATTGCAGTTATCATTATTAGCTATAGTTATTACAGTGCTCACTAATTATTTTATTAGTATGAATCATTAATTATTAACTAGCTCAGATATAAGACATTATTGTTTTAATAATAACGGTTAAGTATTTTTGTTATTAAAATTAATAAATATTGTTCTTTAAATGAGGATTTAAGACATTGGTTAATAATGATGGTTAAGTATTTTTGTACAATTAAAATTAATAAGTATTGTATCTTACTTGAGGATAATAGGTATTATTATTTATAAATGATAATTAAGCATTTTTGTGCTATTAGAATTAGCAGATATTGGGCTTTACTTAAGGATAATAGGCATTATTGCTTAATAATGATGGTTAGGCATTTTTATGTAATTAATCAAAATTAATAGATATTTTACTCTAATTGAGGTTAATACTCATTGTTGCTTAATAATGATTTTAAGCATTTTTGTACAATTAGAATTAACAAGTATTGTATTTTAGTTGAAATTAGAGACATTATTGGTTAATAATGATGGTGAAGCATTTTTGTGCAATTAAAATTAATACATGTATTAATTTAATTGTGGATAATAGGCATTATTGCTTAATAATGATGGTTAAATATTTTTGTACAATTAGACTTAATAGATATTGTATTTTAAATGAGGGTAATAGGCACTGTTGTTTAATAAGGATAGGTAAGCATTTTTGTGCAATTAGAATTAATAAATGTTATAATTAGTTGAGGGTAATAGGCGTTAATCGCTTAATAATAAGGGTTGAGCATTTTTATGCAATTAAAATTATAGATATTGTACTTTAATAGCGGCACTGTTGCTTAAAATTAATACATATTGTATATTAATATGTATTGCACTTATCGATGAACATTAATATATATTTTACTTTAATTGAAGGTAATAGGCATTGTTGCTTAATACTGGTGATAAAGTATTTTTGTACAATTATAATTAATATATATTGGGCTTTAACTGTGAATATTATGCATTATTTCGTAATCATGATAGATAAGCATTTTTGTACAATTAGAGGAAATGTTGCAATTTACACTCATGTCCATAAATTAAGGATAATGCAAAATCAGGCAAAGGAAGAGTTAGAAGCAAAACAAATTTGACTTATTTGTAAAGTTTATTTATTAAACAAAAGGTAAAGAGCAAAAAAGATGCTATATGTTTGATATTATTAAAAAAAATAGCGATTTTTTCTCCCTGGAGCAAATTACGAAAAACACCTATTTACAAAAACCAATATTACATGGTTGGTATGATTGTTAATACATTGTATGTCTCCCAAACGATGGAATATAGTCCGTACAACGCCTAGGCATGCTGAGTATCAAATTATCGATCTGATCTTGGGGGATTATTACACCACCCAAAAAGCAATGCTCTCCGAAGTTCCGGTAGACATGTAGGAGGAGGTTGACTGGCTGCAACTCGTCGGCCAAGCATATCCCACACGTGTTCTACTGGATTCAAGTCCGGTGAGAATGCTGGCCAGTCCATGCGGGTGATATCTTTCAATTGAAGGCATTCGCTTACGATGTTTGCACGGTGAGGACGGGCGTTGTCATCCATAAACACAAATTGTGCGCCCATGGCGCCTCGAAACAAAGGTACATGTTAATCCAGAATGACGTCCCGATAGATTTGGCTTGTCATGGTTCCAATTTGAACATGCAGGTCATTTGAGGAACCCAGAATAATTCCGCCTCAAACGAGCACTCCTGCACCACCGTAACGGTGTCGTTCAATGATGTTTTCTTGGTGGTAACGGGTACCTGGAGCTCTCCATATGAAAGTCCGGCGAGAATCAGACTGCAAGCTAAACCTGGACTCGTCGGAAAACATCACACAAGCCCACTGTTGCGGTGTCCACAATGCATGCTCTCTACTCCAGGCTAAGCGCAGGAGACAGTGAGTTGCCGTAAGTGGAACGCATCTGAACAGGTCTACGAGCATATAGACCAATCTGCCACGCATCTGACAGGTCTACGAGCATATAGACCAATCTACCCTAAGCGTCTGTACACGGTCTGCCTTGAAATTGTCGTACCAGTGGCTGAAGAGAGGTGACGAGACAGATCTGAGGCTGTGCTCCGCCTGTTTCTTTTGGCAGTAACTGCTCAATACTGGTCCTCATTCGGCGTTGTAACTCTGGGGCGACCTGTGCTGTAACGTCTACTTACATTACCATCATCTTGGAATCGTTGCCAAAGCCTGGAGATGACACTCTGGGCAATTCCAAGTTCGTCTGATACTTCCAGTTGGGTACGCCCACATTCCAGACGGCCTATAATTCTACCACGTAAAAAATCATCCAAATGCGTCCTTTGTGTCATAACTATTCGGATATTGCACTGAAATGTTTATAAAGCGCCTGCGAACAATTTTACTTCTTTGCCTGTATTCTTTATATATCACTCTTTTACATTCTCGTCATTGTGACGTACCATCGGTGTCATCTGGTAACTTCCTGAAATTTGCATATGATTCTTGAAGATGTGTGTAGTGATTTTACAGGTGGTATATTTATTTTAGAGTTCGATTTCCGCGTGACTCCGAATTATCCTTAATTTATGGACATGAGTGTAGTTGAGCTCAACTGTGTTTGTTATATTATGTTAGGTGATTATGGTGAGCAAATGAAATATATGGCATCCGCAACAATTAGCTATTGTTTTTATGACTGGGGCTATAACTATTTATTATAGTCGTTGTAGTTCTGTTTAAATTTTAGTGATTAGTTATTACTCCTGGATATTTGTTTAATGATGACTGTTAGATTATTATATCTAATTATAATACTATAAGTCTTCGTATGATGATAATAAATAACAGGGCAAAACATTAATTAATATTGAAAATGCTTAACAAAATTTATAGTCTAACAAAAGTACAATTTTTTTAAATGCATCTAAATTTATGAAGAAGAGGCAAATGAAATTTAAAAAAATGAAGCATACGTAATTAAAATCATTGAATCTTGTATTTCATTTTTTCAACAGGATTCGGGAGGCTTAAAGTTTTTATAATTTTTAGATTCCTTTTGATTAAAACAAGTGTAGAGGAAGGAGGATTTTTTGATTTAATATACGTAGATAAACCCTAAATTCTACCAAAATTAGATTACTGAATTCTTTCCCGAAAACTAATAAAATTCATACACTTGTGTGCTTTAAAAGTTGTAAGGTACTTTTCCTGTCTTCCTAGCGTGCCTTCGTGGTGTAGTGGTTCTGCACGCTGGGCCGGTATTTCAGATGTCCGTGGTTCGATTCCCGGCGAAGCCGTTTGCTAATTTTTCATCTCTCTGACCTTCAAAAAAATTCTAATGTCTCTGCAAGGTTTATAAATATAAGCCATGAGTGCCAACAGGAAGTATATATTTGTGATCTAACTATTGCGACGTTGCGACTTCATTATTATTTACGTGTTCCGTCCTAAGGTATTACACGGAAGGGAAGGATGCCTATTTGGATAACCTTCTAATGGAAACTGGCTCGTATTAACACGTTTCACATGGGGAAAACCACGAAAACGCCCATGCAGCTGCGGAATTCGAACCTCGGACCGAACTACCAGTATTCAGTGACTTTACCGCTCGGCCGCTGGTGGACAAGTTGCGAAATTAGAACCTCCTTTTCCTGATGAAGGCTTGTATTTTAAGTCTTCGAATACCCCTTTCTAATTATTAGTTGTTCTTTTTTATGAAAAATCGTAACTTCACATACTGTTTTATCCTAACGCGCAATGTTAAAAGGTTTAAAAAAATAACATCTATAAAAATGATTAACCAGTTAACTGTGATTGACGAGTATACTCGTCATGGAGAAGCTGCACGATTTTGTGTATTGACGAGTATACTCGTCATGCGTATAATGAAATGGAAAGATAAGAGAGAGGTTTTAAGTACTGTACATAATGACAACGTAATAGAAACAGAGAAAAGAAAAATAATAACAAAGAAACCGGAGCTAGTGATTGATTATAATAAAAAAAATGGGTGGAGTGTATATAAGCGATGGAATTATCATAGCGTATTCCACAGCAAGAAAACGACTCGAAAAGTACTAAAAAGTATATTTCTCCATTTCTTAGACATTATGTGTCTGAATGCATTCATATTAATATAAAAAAATGGAGCATAATAGCGTATCAACTTGTTGCTCAAATTTATTGAAGATTAATTTTGCGACGTATCCAATTGAAAGAAATAAATCGACACTAACTCGGCCATTTAGAATTAATATAAGCCAGTTAGGCGGGAACCATGTTCCTGATTATATACCCGAAACATTAAAAAAAAAAAAAAAAAAAAAAAAAAAAAAAAAAAACCCTCTAGGCGAAAGTGTTCGCATTGCTACAAACGTAAGATGAGGAAGGAATCGCGTTACTGGTGTTCGATTTGCAAATTCCCATTGTGTATAAGTACCCTGTGTCGCTCAATATCACTCCACAGCAGGAATTTAAATTCTTACTTTTATATGTATAATATGTAATTTATTGCGTTTTTAGTTTAATATGTATGTAATATATGCTTATGTTAACCAAATAAGTAAATATTAGTAATAAAATTTTCAAATAAAATAAAATAAACCCATCTTTCTCATCTAATATCTTACCTGCACAACTTGCTCTGTGATTGACGAATATACTCATCATGGCTCGATTCTGGCGATCCAAAACGGTGCGCTCTCTTAAACGAGGGCGCCACAGTTAACTGCTTAAAGAAGCTTTTTATTGTTTAAAAATTATGTGTTGCAATAAATCTGCAAATTGCTATCAGCAGTGAGTAAAGGTTTCATAACTTTTTCGACATTCAGTTTAATATATAAAAAGCTAATATTAAATATTACGAAATAACTATAATGACAACAGTTTTTGATTTGCAGATGGTTTGTTAGAATTCTATCTGTTATATTCACAATCGCCCCATTCGTAGCATATCTGAATTCCTGACGCGATGCGCATATGTAGAATTGATTAGGATTAATTATCTGATGTTAAAACCGTAGTCCTTGTGGTCATATCTCTACGTTCGTTCATTAGTATCTGAGTTCCTTGTATTCTTGGCTTTAAGAGGGGATGCTTCAGATTTTGGGACCTGTCCAGCGACAATTGTAAATAATGGGTTCGAGTACTCCAGGCCGAGCTAATTTGTTTTCTGTGTTAAAACTGCAGGTTTTGGGATCCATCCAGTAACAGTGAAATATAAGTTTCTTGTACATCTGCATAGGTTTACATTTGTTTTCAATCAAAGAGTGAAAATCTTCAGAAAATGAATCTCAAGATTCGAAGGTTTAAATTCTGCGTTTAATTTACAAAATTTCTTTCGTATGGTTAACTCAAAATATCTTGTACTTGTATTTATTTGAAAAGAATCTGGAAAATACTAAAACAATTTGATCCTTTTTACCCAAGATGTTGTTAGTCTTATTAGAATTATTCTAACGCTTCGCAACTAATCAACATTACTTATAATTTGTCATATTTTTTATTGTTCAAGTGGATTATTACTCCAAATCGGCTATTAGTCTGGAAACGAGATTTTACGTCATCCATTATAAATGGCGAATCACTTGACACCAAATACTATCGCCCTGTAGTATCTTTAAAGAAGTTAAATGATGAAGAATCTTCTTGTATGTATGTATATATGTTCCTCATACTGTGAAAAAACGAAGGTACCTAGAACCATCCAGTATTGAATAACCTAGTCCTTCACTCGAGTATGTGCACCTGGAGGCCCGAATTTTATATTTCATATTTTGTAAACTTTTAATGCATTTTTAATCAACGATTTGAAAGCGAGTAGTGGCAACACTGTAGGGAATAAAATATTTTTATCTTGAGCGTGCGAGACTGTCTGTTGGAAACTCTTAAGATATTGTTGCGTTTTCTGTCTGACAGCAGTTGTTACGTTATTTTCTTCCTTCACATTCGTACGGGTTTCGTGTGCATTTGGAGTGAATAAGGCCGACAGCACTTGATGGAATATCGAAACACACTTATAATTGTCATATTATAAACCCATATTAATCAGGACAGCTCCAAAGTCACGTTTTACAGTCGTTGAAGATGTACTATACACTCGCTGGAACAATCAACGACACAGCTTTCAGATTATCAGGCTATAACGGTAGAGACAGATTCACTGCAAAGCACCAGAGTACAGCTCCCGACTCTGCGTGGTCGTTCTCGGAACTCCACGTGCTCTCGAGACTCCACGCTACACCTCGCGACGCACTCGACGACACACAGAGCACGGCTCCCGACTCTTCAGTTCAGTCGTCCCCGGAGCTCAACACGCTCTCTCGACGATGCACAAACCGTGATACACTAAGTGACTCTTCGATGCACTCGACGACCAACTCGGCGCTAGACTTCGCTCAGACTGACTATCTGCTCGCTAGACGAGGCACACACTCGATACTAACTGACTCTTCGCGTACCAGCAGGGTTTATATAGCTTTTGACTGGTGTTCGAGAACATTCTGGGCTAAACCGGTAAGAATTCGTTCCAGAAGTTTCTCCATCCGTCCATGGAATATCGCAATTTTGTTGTCAAATGTCGCCAAATGGGCAATTTCTCGCCAAATGGGGCAATTCGGCCTTTTCTTGCCATTTTGTGGCAAACCTAAAACTGCTTTGCGTGGAAGCTATCTCACCGCGCCTGTGCATTTCGTAACAATATGTTTTTAAATATTTTGTGATTTTGACGGAATTTCATGTGGCGCAAGTGTGAAGAACGCCATATTTAGGTATACTGAGAGTTTACTGCATAGGGAATTCGAAACAAATGCTGCTATGCTGTTTTAAAAATTTTTGTAATTTTTTGCTGAATTGTATGTGGCGTATGTGCGAAGAAAATAGCGCGTAATAGTAAAGCTAGCAGGAGTGAGTGCAACAGCGGATCGGTAGACTACGAGCTCAGCGATAGCGTAAAAAACCTTAACAAATCCCTTTGGGCGATTTCTAAAATCTAATTTCTTTCTGATTTTTTTTATTCAACATTTTATTTTCGAATTATGCTGAGAAAATTTATCTCAAGATTTAATTATTTTTTTCTGTTTTCAAACGGTCATTCATACAATTAAATACAGTAGCCACGTGCTCTGGTTTTCAGTTAAATTTTTAGATTTGTGTTACGGTCTATTTACTTTTAAATTTCATTAATGATGTCAACGAACGTTGTTATGCACAGAGAAAAGCCGATAAATTTTAATTATATGATGAATATATTTTGATGCTTTTTTTTTATTAATGTTGCACTTACATCGCAATGCTTTTGTGAGAATATGTGTTTAAATTTTCATAACTGTACGTTCGAACAGAATAAAGGACTCTTTTTCAAAAAATGGAGTGGATTCTGAAGAAATTGTATGTACGTACATCTATACGTACATATGTACGTACGTCTGTACGTACATACATATGTATGTATCACGCATAACTCAAAAACGAGTAGCCTCAGAATGTTCAAATTTTGTACTTGGGACTGCTATAACACGTAGTTGTGCACCTCGAAATTTGGAGAAATAAGTTTAAATGAAATGCAGTACAAAATGTGTATAATTTAATCGGCTGTACACTGAAGTCACATGGTGTCCGCATGAGATTTTTTACGTCACGTGTATGCAGTATCACGACATCAAATTTAATATAAGTAAAGTACGTGTAATAATATTAAACATTAAACTTCCTATAAAAATAACAATAATATTTGAGCATGCGTTTATATATTTAGTTTTTTGCCTATTTAGTTTGCTGTGCACTAAATATTACATAACTGATATAGTGTGTGAGGTTTATAAATTGAAAATTTTATTTCTTACCATTCTTCTTCGTCATAGCCTTGTAAAAATCTCATTATAACAAACGCGTTATAAACGAGTTTGTCACGACAGGGACAGGAACAAGTGGTCGAAGCGTCCGTGACTTTTACAGGTATTGCTCCGCCGCACTACTGTACCCGCTGGGCGTTCGGTTAGCCCATATCAGAAGCCAGCCTAGCAAGGCATTTACAGAGATACTTTACATTAACTTTCGTATTGAATATACGATTACGAGCCGTTCAGACGATACAGTGGTTAGAGAGCCTGACTGCGATACCGAAGGGCCTGGGTTCGAATCTCAGAGAAGGAATGGATGTAAAATCTGCCTGTCCCTTCATAGGAGGCAAAGGTGGCCCACCTGTGAGGTGCCTTCATAATAAAGAGACCACCACATCTGGCCTGAGGAGTGGCTAATGCCGACATAGGCATATGCCTGCCACCAGGAGGGGGGGGATATATACGATTAGAATAACACTGTATGCAATTATGACAATGAGCTTAATCGATTAACAAAAGTTGGACTATGACAGATTAATATAACATAAGGATTAATTTAGAAGTCAAACAACAAAAATCATCGTTATATTTTCAAATTTTCACAGGACTAGTTTCGATGGTTTTACCGAACCATCATCCTCAGCTGCAAAAGCGCAAAATGACAATTGTCATTTAATTTTTGTTGTTTGACTTTTAAATTAATATTTGTTCGGCGTGTTATTGTATGTTGAGTATATTATAAGGACTTCGAACATATAGTAGTACATCATGCAAACAATATGTTTACATTTGTATATTTAATTACATCAAATTAAATTAAACACTTTTAAGGAATTAATTATTGTAGAATATTTTGTATCTCCTAGCATATTATTCTTTGAATAATAAGGTATATTTCCCCTCCTTCCAACACACCTTCGTGTGCACACACTCGGCACACGAAGGTATATTTCCCCTCCTTCCAACACACCTTCGTGTGCACACACTCGGCACACTCTTGTACACACACATTGCACCCCCCTCCCCAAAAAGTCACGATTCTTAATACTATGTATAGTCATAATATATATAAAATGTTACGTTTCAAGTTTTTAATCATTACTTAATGCCTCTCGTTATATTTTTCGGGGGGGGGGATGAAAAGTGTTTTGGCTAAAATTTATTCATACGTGTAATTTTATCAGAATTACACATTTAAGTGGGATATATATGTATGCCAAATATCTCTTGTCATTTATTTTATTTTTTCAGTTATTGTCTTCAAATAATTATTGTCAGACTTATGCGAAATTAAATATCATCACTTTGTCAACGATGTTTTACCCTTTGTTAACTTTCAAGCATGCGTTGCTTGAGAGCTTTGCCAATATTTTTTTTTTTAGCTGTTTATTTTTGAAAAAAAAAATTGTACTATGTTGGGGAACGCTTGCATATGTTGAAAGCTAGAAATAATTTTTCTTCTCTTTTTTTTTTTTTTTACCATAATGTGCATTATTCTACGCAGAAAAAAGAAGGAAAAATACTTTTTAGTTCGTATGACCAAAAAGCGCCATTTGTTACAGCGATATTCCATCTTGAACATGTAATGAGCTCGAAAATTAATTCAAAAATAACAGTCGTACAGAATACGAGCAAAAGAAACCCAAAAAAAAAGGGAATCGTTCTTAATCGTTTTGCAAGATGTTTTCCTAATCGGACAAAGACTTCTGATGTATCTACCTCATCTTCTTTTTTGCACATCTTTCATCTTTCTCTCTCTCTTTTTTTTATGGCGACGTGGCACAAAAAGTTGCCAGCGCCGGCGTTCTCCAGTTAATTGTATTATCCTAATTTCTCCCTCTAATTAAATAACGCGTAATTAAGGAAAAAGTCCCCCCTTCGCATAATGGAATATCAAAAACCATTAGGGCGACCGCTAATTTCATTGTTACTGGGATTAATTCCAAAACAATAGATGATTATTATTGTTATTTCACTAGTCTCGCACCTTTTCTTCGCTGTGGAGGTAGCGAAAAAAATGGCTCAGAAATTAAAAATTGTGAGCGAAAGTTACACAAAAAGTAGCCATTGTCTTCGCAACGACTCTGTTCCTGTTGGGTAGAGCTAGCTGGCTTTCCATTCATGAAGTAACTGTCAGTTTTTATTCGTTGAGAGATGAAAAGAAGCAAATTTTTTTTAAAGCTAAATAATAATGATAATAATAAAAGAAACGTTCTCCTCTAGTTAAAACACACATTAGCTGTTTAAAAATCTTCTTATGCGAGAAAATTTCTCTTTTAATTCGTGAGATTAAGCTTTTGAATGTGGCAAATTTTCCTTGCAAAAATGTGTAGTGTTCTTTAATTCGGGTGATTAAATATTTGAAAATGTCTTGTTATTCTGCTTCAAAATAGAGAATTATTTTACGAGTCAATAATTTAATATTTCATAAATTTGATTTATGTAATTCAAGATATAAATTTTAAACTGTTGAATAAATATAGGACTTAAAGACTGTGGATGAAACTAGTACGACTCCATAGAAATATTTCGATTTGATGGACTGTTTGCATGAAATAACTATATATTTTATAAGTTATTTAATACAAACAGTATTTATAATTTTTATTCAGCAATATTAATTTCAGTTTGCATTCAAAAATGTTGAAACTTTAATATAATTGATAAATTATACGTCAGATATTAAAATAAAATTTAGCGCTGTTGGTAGAAAATTTCGAAGTCCTTTTAAGAAACATTGACGAAATTCTGGGTCGGAAGCATACCTATAAAAAGACATACATGCTCTTTTAATTAAAAACATTAATCATTAAAAACGCTAGCATAAATTATAAGGTATTTTCTGTTTTTTTCCAGCATGCCTTCGTGGTGTAACAGTAGCCCACTCGGAGCGTATTCGAGAGGTCCAAGTTCGATTCCCGGCTAGGAGATTGCATAATTTTCACGTCTCCTGATTTAAAATAACCTAATGAATCTACAAAATAAGTGAACTACAAAAGGAATGCTTAGAGTTTACTTAAAACGTTTATGTAAGGTTTATTTTAAAAGGTTTATTTGACAACTAATATTTTAGTAATTTGCTTTTTAGCTGTAAAAGCTGCACTGCAAATAAAAGTTAAACATCGTAGATAAAACTGTTAAAATTATCTTGTAATTATTTAGTAGAATGTTTAGTAAGTAGTAAATATTTTAAATACATATGTTTACATTATACATTTTAAATACATATGTTTCACTATTTAAACTTGAAATACTTTAATTAGAAAAAGATATTAGGTGTTATAAATCAATGAATTACAATGAATGAATTACAAAAATATATATTTTGTATCTGTTTACTACCAGTTTGGAATTCAGATGATGAAGACGTTATTTAGAGTGAATGATTTGACTTCAGAAATAAAATACGCTTAGCGAATAGAAAAATAGGCTTAGCAAATAGAAAAATAGGCTTAGCAAATAGAAAAATAGGTTTAACAAATAAAAAAATAGGCTTGACAAATAGAAAAATAGGCTTAGCAAATAGAAAAATAGTTTTAAGAAATAGAAAAATAGGCTTAACAAATAGAAAAATAGGCTTAACAAATAGAAAAATAGGTTTAGCAAATAGAAAAATAGGCTTAACAAACAGAATATTATGATGCTCAAAAGTAAATGAAAATATGCGACTTAAAACAATTGGCCTCTCTTATTAAAATAATTGAATTGGAATATGATATCGAGTTGCTGTGTTTAAGAAAATACGGAAGAATATCATTTTAAAAAGTGTTTTGAAAGCTTTTGCATTCGGGAACAGATACAAATCAACGAATATCTAGATATTATGAGGCATCTAATACAATGAGAAGACCTAATACATACAACATCATTAAAAACTTGCAGGGCATCGTAAATTTCACGAATTATTTTCGTTTTCATGTCTAATAATATGTGGAACATAAATACATCCGTTGTTTACAAGGTTGAAAATGATTTAAATTATCAAACATTAATTTGAATAGGATGAAAGTAGGTGTACGTATAAAGTAGCTAAACTTATTGACCACTGTGCTGAACATCAGGTATAATGTGGAATTTTAAGGAAATGTATTGTTGAATTAAAAAAAAAAAAAATACAAATAAAAGTAAATAAGGAACATTTTCCTTCTTACTGTTTGTAAATTAGAATCTGTAAAATGAAATAATAATTAATTTTTTTAAAAATATATTTACGAATTTTTAATGGTTGGTTTCTTTTAACCCTGAAATCAATCACTTGGTACGTTTTTGAATATCTGAATTCAATTATTATCATAAGGATTTTCCCCCCATTTTTCTTGTTATTGCTGATAGTGCGGGGAGGGGGAAAGTGTGGAAGCGGTATGGGGGAAGGAAAAAAATTGAATAACTGGAATGATGTGTGAAGTGTAGTGTGCAACTGCCCGCAATGAAAAGTTGAATCATTAGCCGGAATGATAATCCATCGTTGGAAACAAAGCAGATTTTGTCTCACTTCAGAAACTTCCCCCTCCAGAAGACGGGAGAAAAATTTTCCCTGGCTAGGTGTGTGTGCTCTCCGTTTGGATTGAAGCTGTGATAACGGAGTTTTCTGTTAACTCGTTGTTAAGAGCTGGCTTACAAATTGCAGTTTTCAAGTTGTAGGTGGCATGTACTGCGGAATTTTATGCGTGTGAAGTTGTTCATAGAATCACATTAAATATAAACTTCGCCATTTTAAGTTTAATATTACGCAAAGTGCATTGAGTTTTCATTTTATAGAAGAGTTCTGAAAATCTTTTCTATACTTTTTAGTCTCTCAAACACACGCGTGACATTGCTATGAAAGAAAACCGGACGCATATTTCACTAGTGCGCATCGGCGTAGCCACTGAGGGAGGGGTTTCGAAAATGGACCAATGAGCTGCTATTGCTATTGTGACGCTAAATCTTCGTGCATGTGAGCGTATGTTGTTTACGTTTTAATTTGCATTTGTTTCGCAGTTATAAATATATGACGTAATATTAGAAATCTTGTGCTTTCGTTTTCTGAGTTTAATTAATCGCTGACATTTCACTTTTGTGATTTTTGGATGCTCATTGGTCCATTCTAGAAATCACTCCCTCGGTGGCTACACAGATGTGCACTTGTGAAATATGCAAACCGTACGGGAAGATGTTTAAAGGAAATAATAGTCGACCCTCGATTAAGTGAGGAAGGATTACCTAGGTACACGACCCTCTCCCTTCCCCACAAAAGAATAAAGCTAAGAGAACTGGTTTTTAATAGTGGAATGATAAAATCATTAGCATCAACAGCAATGTTTTCATCATTCCACTATCAACAACCAGTTCAATTATAGCAAAATTTTAATTAACAAGTAACAATTTTATAGCAAAGCATCAACGTTAAACAAAACTGTCTACAGGAAGTACAAAAAGGAAACCTAAAAGTGCGAGCGATAGGAACAATAGCAGATAATGTCATAGCCATTCATAACTTCTTTCATTTTTAATAATATTTATTGTTTCATTATTTGTTCTTTAATATTGGTTTAACTTATGTAGCCTATAAATTTATTTTTTCGATTAACTGCTTGAAAATGCTGGTAAGTTGTTGGTAGTATTTTTTTATATATATATATAACGTGAGTTATTCGCCCTCCCGTTTTTTAAACACCCTATAAGCTATTTCTTCTGCCTTCGTGGTGTAGTGGTCTGCATGCTGGACGCGTATTCCAAAGGTCCGTGGTTCTCCTGGTGAAGGCGTTGCTCATTTTTCACTTCTTCCAAAAAATACCTAATGCCTCTACAGTGGTGCCGGAACTAAAAGGGTGGTGGATGATGATTTTCCACACCCAGGATTTGGTGATTGGGTCCTCTAAAACCCCAGTCGCCCTTTAAGAGGGGGAATATATAAGGTACTTCTCCCATCTTCTTAGCGTGCCGTCGTGTTGTAGCGGTGTGCATGCTGGGCGGGTATTCCAGAGGTCCGTGGTTCGATTCTCGGCGAAGACGTTGCTCATTTTTCATTTCTCCCTGTTTCCAAAACATGCCTAATGTCTTTGCAACCCCTTGGATTAACCGTGATTTTGAGTTAACCTTAAACATCGGCCCAGATAATACCCCAGTTGCCTGAGTTATAGTGTAATTATAACAAATTAAACGTATTTAATTACTAACGATCAATTATTGATTGTAAGTAATCTCTATATTTGCTAGATAGTATACGATGAATAATCGCAAAAAATCTCTCATCGCCAAGACTAACAAGAATTCGTCTTCTCCGGAGAACAATACTATGCGTGTCATTTCACGAAATACGTCGTTTAATTAGAATAAATAAATTAAATAAAGACTTAAAAAAATCCGACACTTAAAGCGCCGTCTGTCGAGCAAAATGGCAACGGAGGAATTAAAAATGTAAAACTTAAAACTACTGGATTTTGATGAATGGGGGGGGGGGAATTTTATTTTGCGGAAAGTTTAAAAGCATTGCGAACGGACCAACAATGATTACTTTGGAAACTTCGTTTATTTCTTTTTGCCTAACACGAATTTCACAATGCTAATTTAGCACAGTGGATAGTTGCCACATTATGAGTATAAAAGTATTTTATAAGAAGTTTCAATGTTTACTTGAAATAAAGACTTTTTTTTCCCCTCCTTCCTCTCCCGTGAAACCAGTGCCTATATAAGGCTTATTTTGCCTTAATTTTATTTATTTATTTATTTATAAAATTTTTGTTTTCTGTATGATTATAGGTTTGAGATATGTTTCATCTGATCAGATAGAATTCGTAATGATCCTCACTTTTATCTGTTAACTAAGTGTTGTGGAACCTAGTGACCCTTTATTGCTCAAAATAAAGATTAACCGATGGTCTCTTTCTTAGAACATACAACAAAGCCTTTTTGGGCTTAAACTCAAAAATGTAAGAACTAAGAACTTAACTAATGACTAACTAAAGAGATTTAGCTGAAGCTAACACAATATCTAAACTTGTTGGCCCGTAATATTAAATTAGCTATCGAAGCTATCAAGGGCATGTAATACGGCCGAGAAAACACGGCCACATAATACGGCCGTAGTTACAGCTTAAAGAGACATAGCCAAAAGGCAATCCTAATTCTCTCTCTCGAAGTCAGTGGAACTTCGACTTAAATACTACTCCTTCTCATTTGCATTTAACGCGATTCTAAAAACTCGTTCTGGTAAGGAATTGTATGCTGAAGCTAGAAGAGATAGGAAAGTCATATAAACTTAAAATAACTGTCATTAAATTAATATACGTACATCTTACAACTATTAAATGTTGTATGATCTTAAATTCATTTAGTGCGAAATCAAGTTATTCTACTACTTGCGCAATAGCTGCAAAGTAAGTTAATAATAATTTATTTACTAAAGAAATATTGATTATATTATCTCCTAAGATTAATTTTAGTAGAATTATCTAAAAAGAGTGAATTCATAGGTAGTAAGTTTAATTCCGAAAATTGTTTTAAAGTAACTTGAATGTAAATTGTTAAAAATGTTTAACGGAGACTTGAATAAAATCATGAATAACAAAATTTCAATTGTAAAAAGAAATTGAATTAAAAGCAAGTAATTAAATTGAAAGCAAGTAATCATTGTCATTGATCGGAAATTAGTTGACTTTTCAAGGGGAACAAACCAACTCCCGTTCAATGAACAATAATTAAGAAATAAATACGAAGGTGTTTCGTCCTTTACTCAAGTAATAAGGCGATGCCAAACTGGCAATTTAAGTTAGGCCAAATATTTCGGTGAATTGAAGGGATCAAGAACCAGTGCAGAGCACCAAAGAACTGGTTCTGATTAAGCATTTTCGATAATTCAATTTTGAGTGAAAAGCAATTTATGCAGTAAAATTACTTGAGTAATTGTCCCCCGACACCCTCGTGTTTATGCATTTTAATTCAAAACTATTTGTAAAAAATTAAACATTGGAAATTGGCATTATGAAATAGAACTCAAAGTAATTGAAATAAACATTAGAAAATTACGAAATATAAGAAATATAATGCAATCTTTGCAAAAACAAATCAAAAATTAAAAATTGAAATTTAAAAAATGTATAATAAGAAAAGGGAATGTTCATGAAGATATAAAAGGCCAGAAAAAGTTTTAATTAACTTACGTTCTTTCTAGTGGGAAGTGGGCAAAGTGTTTTCTTCGCGTCTTACTCAGAAGGGTTGTGTATCCGAAATTCTTTATCGGCAGCAAGGGCTTTGAATTATTTCAGGCGGCGAAACTTGTGTGAAGTAATTTATGGGAGCGCAATATAACAACCTTGTGTTTTTCTCACATTTATTAAAACACTCAGTCGATTTCGAGGGAGCTACAGGTCCCTTCTCATCAGGAGAACGAAATATTATATATTTATTTCATATTTATATTCTACTGAAATGAAAATTCAGATATCGTACATGTTTCTAATTTTCTGTAACTGTTAGGAGCTGATAATTATATGTAGGGATTTTTTTTTTTATTTCGTGTGATTTTCCGGAGTTTTTAAACACTTGCATATTTCATTTCTATTAATTTATTCTATTCGTTTTAAACTAGTGAGATATCATTCGAAGCGAATATTTTTACTGCATTAAGAACTTAAAATAGTAAATTATAATTCTCTTCTATACAACCCCATAAATTATAGTTTTTTTTCCATTCAGTTTCTTTTTTAACATAAAAAAACTTTTAATTCCTCTATTTATTCATATATATCTATATAAAACATTATGTTTATTGTTTATTTTTTATCCAACAAAAGATGAGGAAAAGAACTGGGGAAAAAAGAATAACTGCGAAAACGTCTTCGCATTCTTACTACAAGATTTTCTAAATGATTCTTCTAATGTGAAAGCACTTTATTTTTGTTTAAATATGAAGTATTTTTTCTAGAAGGCCATTTAGACCGATGCCATTATTAGAACTCTCTTTTAGAAATGGCGTCTCTATGTATGAGTGACTATCTATTCATATATGCTAATCTCATTTCTCGCTTTTTGCGACTCTGAAACAGTATAAAACACTCGTGCAAATATAATTGCATTTTCTTTCTCCGTGTATTGTTTTCGTATGTAATTTATATTTTCTACCTTCCTTCTGCAGAATGATAGTCTTTATTATTTACATTTCTGTTTTCTTAATATTTTAAGTCGTTTTTGCTTCTTCATTTCTACAAAAACAGATCTAAAAAGATAAATTTTATTCGGTATTTTGCAGAATTTTTAGCCCAAAGAGCTGTTCATTTCGTTCTGGCATTTTGCGTTGATTCAGTATAAATGACGAGTCATTTTTAAATTGTTGCCACCAAGCATTAGAGCCCTGCATTATATTTAAAGAAATTAAATAATGAAGAGTATGCTTAAATGTATATATGTATCTCGCATTGCGATAAAACAACGATACCTACCGCCATCAAACTTTGAATAACGTGATCTTCCACCCGAATACGAGCATCTGGAAGCCCGAATTTGTAATTTTTTTATTATCTGTTTCATAATTTGTAAAGCATTTATGAGTTTTTGATTAAGAAACTCAACGATTTCAAGCCATGGCAACAATGTACTTTCGAGCAACAATGAGCAACAACAATTTTTGTACAACAATGTAATTTTCGAGTCATGGCAACAATGTACGGGGAAAAAATTATCTCCAGCGCGCGAGACTGTGTATCGGAAATTCCAAAAATATGCTCTTTTAAATATTATGTGATATTGTGGAATTGATTTTTATGATTCAAGTGCGAATATTTAACAAATAACGGTAACACACAAAACGTTAAATTAACGCCGCTTTGGGCGTAATATAAAATCCAAAAGCTTTCAGTTTTTTTAAATGTTTTATTTGCGTTTAAACTTATAGTAAATAAAATTTATTCTGTAAATTTGAAAAACAATGAGCTGATCCGCCCTTTAGAAGGAGGAGTATTTAAAGTATTTTTTCCCTTCTTCTAGCATACCTTCGTGGTGTAGCATTAGCACATTTGACGTCTATTCGAGAGGTCCAAGTTCGAGTTCCGGCGAGGGTATTGCTTATTTTTAATGTATTCTAAATCAAAATAAGCTAATGGCTCTACAAACAATACACTTTAGCTGAATGTACTGACCTACTACACTTTGAAAGCACGCATGGGGAGTGGAATAATACCTTCCATAGTTTTCTGAGAAATAAAAGGCATTAGCACCCAAAAACTGCTTGATTTATAAATGTAAAGAATAGTTAAAATAGTTACGGTTGTGTCATTTGAAAAATATTTTGCGTCTTAGTGAAGCATCCTGGGTATCTATTAGCGTCACCTGTGCAAAAATCCGTAACCGTTTCAAATACCTGAATGCAATTCTTTCATGCAAGCCTCATCGCAAGCGAAGAAAATCCAACAGCTCGCTCTTTGTTTGCTGCGATCAAGACTCTATTTCCCCACACCTTTCAAATACATTTCTTTTCCTTCTTCATCCCTCCCTCCCTCCTTTCCTTTTTATATTTTTGTATTTGTATATTTTGGAACTGAATGCTATTTCATATCTCGTAAAGTGAGAATTTTTATACCTTTGGAAAAGTTCGCGATCTGAAAAACGTTTTTCCTACCGCACCTTGATGCCTTTCCGTTCGAAAGAGAAAATACGTGTTTTCTTCCAAAGTGCATCAGGGGAGCTGGGGGAGGGGTGGAGAATAAAGAAAGAGATTTTCGCACTAAAGCTCTTTGAAAATATTGGTCAAGCATAAAAATGGAGACAGAAAGAAGGCGAAAAAATTTCTCGCTACTGATTTTATTCCCTCATATTCAATTGCGCCACTCTTATGCAGATGGCTTTCTAGAGCTATGGTGATTCACACATACTAGAGACATAGACTAATCGTTGTCTTGGATATGGTAAAGGTAAATGCACTTTTTGGGGCGTAGATCGCGAGATTGTTAAGCTGCATATGGAAATTGTTTAAAGGATTCAGAAGTCATTTTTATTGACGTGCAAAAACAGTTTTAAAAGTAGTATCAGCCAATGAAAGGAAGAAAAATGGCGCAGAAAAATCGGTATCCATGTACATATAGTATAATGTTTTCTAATATCTGTCTGGAGTTATATGATGCTGTAGGTGAATTCTGACAGTACCGTGTATTATAAAAGTATTATGGTTAACAAATATTATCGTATAAAATAATAGAATCTATCGTAAAGAAAGTTCTTAAAAATATTGAATGAAAAGATACCAAAAAATATCGCATAGAAAATTACTAACAGTATCATATGGGAAACGATATTTCTTTATACTGGTATTAAATAATGTAATCATAAAATATATTTTAGGCTGCTTTTGCTTTTTTGCACTGCTTCTTAGTTAAAATGCGAATAGGAAATTTTGCACTACATCATCAGTTAAAATGTGGATAGTTAAAATAGGAAATACTTTCTCTAAACACATTTCCCCGGAAAACTTTTGGTTTAGTCCCATTTCAGCCGGTCTAAGACACCACCCCTTAAGTATACTCATGGCATTCAGAAGGTGCTGTCTCATATCAGCCGAAAGAAGGTCTCACTTCAACCCTTTTGCTCGTTGGATGTTTGAAAGCGAAGGTTTGGTGTTTTAACTTAACTTTTGGGGAGTGACAAAATAATGATAAAATGCTCTTACTAATATTAACTTGTGGAATTTCAAGATATGCATGACAAAAATTCAGGATTAGGGCATTGCGTTGGCAATGGAATGTCATTGGTTTACATTTATAGGATTGACACTGCGTTATAATTGACAAATCGAAGACATGATCATTTTTAGTACTAGGTCCAACCTTTTCACCATAGCAGTGCGAGAACGCTTGTTGCCCATTCTGTCATCCTAATATATATAGAGTCTTCAATTCCTGCCTTTTCGCCCACCAGCGGCCGAGCGATAAAGTCGCTGAACACTGGTAGTTCGACCCGAGGTTCGAATCCCGCGAACTGGCTGGCTGCACGGACGTTTTCGTGGTTTTCCTCATGTGTAACGTGTATACGAGCCAGTTTCCCTTAAAAAGCCCTCCACGAAGGCATTCCTCCCCTTAGGCAGATAGCCCTCGAAGCTTTGCCATAATCACAGACACACACGTACACACACACACATACATCCTGCATTTGCAGGCGCGAAATTTTTAGGTACGCGATTTCATCCAGTCTCAGATCAGCCGAAAGGGAAAAAATGTATTGTTTAAAGAAATAGTGTCCGTATATATTTAATGTTCATGGATAGTGTTATATGCAAAGTTTGATATACATGGATACCTTGAGTACAAAGATTGCGATAAAATATCACTAATAAGACTAGAAAGATCATTTAAAGCAGAGCAGAGGAAAATTTTTAGGTGTGACATTTCAGCGTCTCAGATCGGCCGAAAGCAAAAATAATCACGTTTCCTTAGAAAATGCTCTCCACACAACGTAACAGGTGGAAAGAAAGGGGGGGAAAAAAAAAAAAAAAAAAAACTCCAAAACTCTGTCAAAACTTCGCACTTATGTCCTGTTCATACTCTATGTATTCTTTTACTTGCATCTGTTGTGGGCCTTTTCGGATGAAGTGAGACTTCTTCTTTCGGCCGATATGAGACAGTTCCTTCTGAATGCCATAAAGGCTGGTGTCTGAGACCGGATGAAATGGGACTAAACCAAAAGTTTTCCGAGAAAATGTGTTTAGAGAAAGTATTTGCTATTCACATTTTAACTGTCGTGTGTGTATATTTATATACAGTGGATGGACAAAAATATGGAAACACCTTGTGAAATGCATGTTTGAAAAGAAAGATTGATTTTAATGAAATATGTAGGTGGCGCTGGCGTTTTGGACTACTGACGCCACCTATACAACTTCGTAAATGTGCTAAACAGTTCAGTTGTTGTCGGAGTACTGTTATGTGAGGTCGTCATTGCATTATGTCAGAGTTAACAGACTTCGAACGTGGGCAAATTGTTGGAGCACGTATGGTAGGTGCTTCCGTAAGCAAGGTAGCCGAGGTGTTTAGTGTTTCAAGAGGTACTGTATCGAAGATTTATTCCGCATATTTGAAAAGCGGAAAAACATCATCTGCTAAATAACAGCGCGGACGAAAATGTGTCCTGAGTGATCGTGACAGACGATCATTAAGGGCAATTGTGACGAAAAATAAGAAGACCACAGCTGCAAAAGTTACTGCTGAAATGAATGTTGTGTTACCGAACCCTGTGAGTACCAAAACAATTAGAAGGGAGCTTCATAAACAGGGAATTGTTGGCCGTGTTGTAATTGAGAAGCCACTCATCAGTGATGCTAATGCCCGTAACAGGAAAAGGTGGTGTTTAAGTCATAAAGCCTGGACTATAGAGCAGTGGAAGCGAGTAATATGGTCTGACGAGTCTTCTTTCACATTGTTTCCCACTTCTGGCCGAGTTTACGTCTGGAGAACGCCATCTCGAGCCTATAATACAGACTGCTTGTTGCCAAGAGTGAAACATGGCGGGGGTTCTGTTATGGTTTGGGCAGCCATATCGTGGTTCTCTGCTAGCCCCATGATAACTGTGTCAGGGCACGTGACTGCCAAGACTTATGTGAACATTTTGGCCCATCAAGTTCATCCCATGGTACAAACTTTGTTCCCCGATGGTGATGGTGTCTTTCAAGACGACAAAGCCCCTGTTCACACAGCTCACATTGTCCAGGACTGGTTTTCTGAGCACGAGGATGAGTTGTTCCATCTTCCCTGGTCACCACAGTCACCAGACTTGAATATTGTCGAACCTTTGTGGTCTACATTGGAACGGAAAGTGCGTTCTCGTTATCCACCGCCAACATCGTTATCTGAACTTGCCACTGTTTTGCAGGAAGAATGGTATAATATTCCCTTGGCAAACATACAGGAACTGTATTTATCCATTCCGAGAAGACTGCAAGCTGTTTTGGATGCCAACGGGTTTCCTACACCATATTAAGCAAAGAAACGTGTTTTTTTAAAGGTGTTTCCATATTTTTGTCCAACCCCTGTATGTGTGTATGTTTTGATTGGAAGATGAACTAAGAAAGGTACGACTTTGAGGAACAACCTATAAACTGCATATTGAATACTCTATGTGTTCTGTGCCTCAAATTTATCTGAAATTTTAATCATTGCATCCTTGCATAATGTAATTATAAAATAAATACGAATATGATGACTGCTTTCCTTCATAGTATAGCAATTTTAAAAAGCCAGCGATATGTTCTTAGTATATGTTATCTCTTATCAATCTGTGTGCTGATTTATCGAGCTTTTGAGTTTAATTCTGGGGCAGCGATAACGTGCTTGAGAGAGTTAGATGCTAGCTAGAGTGACAGCAAAATAGCGATAGACCTAGTACTCAAGACCACAGAAAAGATCAACATCCCAAGAAGTTTCCAAACCATTTTATGAAACAAAAGCGATAGGGATCGTGTAATAGCGTGACAGTATTAAGATCGGCGCTATCGGTGAAAACGTCGAAGAATTTTAAGAGCTAGCTAATGTCATTTATATTGAGATACAAAACTGATAAGTTATCTGAAGTTGCTTATATGAAGCTGATAGGAATAAAAAAAAGTATTGGGAGCATGTCATTTACTTTTAGTTACGAAAAATACTTTTATGCTTTATTCTGCTCACTAATCTTGATGTCGAGTGGTTACGAGTAAGCACAGGCTTTTTGTTTACTCATAGAGATTAGTGAGACTCGAGAAATATCACTGACAGTGCTGCAGCTAATGGTGAAAAATATCGAAAAATTTAACCACCACTTTTTTTCACTGATAGATTTCTCTCGCTTTATGAAATAGGGACTTTCTTGTATAATCTTTCAGAAGCCGAAATCGCATATAGCGAAGAAGTAATTATTATTCCCGGGGGGGGATTCCAACGGAGTCAGTATGGACCATGGAGGTAGGAAGTAAGATGGAGTCGCCCTAAACAAGTTGCTCCTTACCCTGCTCTGAAGCACCGGCGATCCTTACGTGGTGACCAAAACATTGGGTCATTTACCATTGAGTTCTATGGGATTTGACGCGTTCGGGTGTAAATATTTTGTAATTATATCGCAAATATACATATAAATGTATATATTTTCTTTTTCTACAACACTTCAGAGTCCTAAGTATGTGAAAACAACATATTTTTAAACAACATTTCATTCTGAACGGAATTAAATGCTATACTTTTCACAGGACAGTTTTCTCAGAATGGTTTAATTTGAATGAAATATTTTCACAAGTTTGCTCTGAAGCACCGGCCCTGCACGTACCCTGCTCTGAAGCACCGGCGATCCTTACGTGGTGACCAAAACATTGGGTCATTTACCATTGAGTTCTATGGGATTTGACGCGTTCGGGTGTAAATATTTTGTAATTATGTCGCAAATATACATATAAATGTATGTATTTTCTTTTTCTACAACACTTCAGAGTCCTAAGTATGTGAAACCAACATATTTTTAAACAACATTTCATTCTGAACGGAATTAAATGCTATACTTTTCACAGGACAGTTTTCTCAGAATGGTTTAATTTGAATGAAATATTTTCACAAGTTTTCGTTAATTACATTAGAAAAAAAAATTAAGGTAATTCGATTTTATTCGGTTAAGGTACAAAAATTAAGATCAAAGTTTATTGTATTATTAATATTAAAATTATGCATTATTTCTTTTCTATTTATAGAGCTTCTTCCTAAAATACTTTCTTAAATATGACATGATTTTTTGACTTCTGAGGCATCTTTTAAATCGAAAAATGTAAGTCAATTTATAATTAATGCTCTATTCGGTTCATTTTAAATTAGAGAATTATTAGGAATTAAATAGTACTTGACTTTCTCTGAACATTTCTGAAAGGCAATAAAATAAGTGGTTTTTTTTTTTTTTTTTTTTTTTTTTAAGTATTATTTAAAACTTGTAACTGAGTTATAAAATGTAAAGGGAATAATTCTTTTAATTATACTTATCATATTTTTTTTTACCCTTCATTTCAACAATACATATTCCAAAACTCTTTATTACGTTTTTAAGTGCGCATCTCATAGCATTTGCTTTACAATACCTTTTAACAGATTGCTTTACAATACGAACAGTTCTTGCTTAAATAGTTTTATAACGTATTTGTCAACAGGATTTCAATTTATGTTTACAGTTCAATATTAAGGTTATTATATATTTAGATAACATTTATAATCATTATAAATTAGATACATTTAATCATTAGATTTCTTCACAGTACTATCACAGTTGTTTATAAGTGAATAAATTCTTCATTTCAAATACATTTATAAATAATTTAATGAATATTTAAGTATTTTGTCAAAGGCAGATACATGCTTTTTGCAAGCACATGCATAAATACCCATACATATTTCCTATTTATCATTTCCGGCATGTGCAAATCTTTAATTTCTGTGCATTCACTATATTTTTCGTGTAAAGTAATTTACACTAATTTAGCATACACCCGAAAGTTTTACATAAAAAATATATATGAATATAATTTGAATGAAAATTATAAGTATTATTTTTAATACCCACTCAAAGGTCAGTTTTTCTTCAAAATTTCTCCACGATGGCATCTCTCTCTTTAGGCAGATAGCCCTTGCATGCGTTACTCGATTTAATAAAAACTTAATCTGACCTATGTGCCTAATTACAAATATTTTAACATACATAATTTTATATTTACATTTAGCCATCAAGTTTCAAACTTTTCAAATCATCTAGAAAATAAATTTTGGCAGATCTCTTTTAGCAATTTTCTTAAAATCTATATTTTTGTAGTGCAAGAGCTTAGAATTTTATAAAACAAATTCATAATCAAAATCGCTGTTGTTAGTTATCGAAAAATAACCGAGATGTGATTTTTGCATAAATGTCAGTAAACTATACAAATTGCTATTATCCATTACACTATGAATGTTTCTTTCATGCGAGAGTGTCCCTTTTTCGATTTCTATGGAACTGTCGTGTGTCGAAATACTACCAGAATCTTGTCAAGCGAGCTTCTGAATGTAAACAAAGAACACCCCCTCTGGTGACCCAAGCTTCAAAGCAGTGCTTCACTTCTAGCGCGGAATGGCCCCTCCTCCCTTTCCTACCTCCATGGTATGGACCCACTGGAGTCGATGATGATCTAGGGGTCTATTTTAGGTCGATAGCCGAATATGCACCGGTAATTGGTCGCTATGATAAAGATCGTATTGATTATAAAAATATTTATTAGTGATGTTAGTAGTAGATTGTTTTTGATATAAAATAGTATAACATACGATATTTAATCTTATTCAAAAAACATGGGTGCTCTAGGATTTAGAATATAAAAGTAAATTTCAAGAATTGAGAAGTATAGTTTTTGCTCAACCAACATTGTTGATTTTTCTTCCTTCTAGGTTAGTGAAACCAGACTTTAGTAAAGTAAATAATTTAATAACAAAGACAAAAATAAATTGAAATATTTTTGAAAAAGGTTTTTAAGAATTAAAAAAATGCATCCGAGATATTAAAAAATACGCTTCATTATATAAAGAGCAGACATCCCATTCATTAAAATTGAACTTTTGTGCAATTAGAATATGTGATGTCGGTTCTAAAAACTTGTTTATAACTTTTAAAATTAAAAATAAGGAACATAAATCTAGTAAAAATTTTTTTTTTATTTTTTCAAAATTTTCGTTTGTATTCTTAATCTAATTGTTGTCTTTAAGTTATTTACATGCAGTTATTTGTATTATGATTATGTTCTGCGCACTTTATTATATTATAGGGAAAAAGTGGAAAATTGTCGATGCCAGAATGAGGTTAGAAATCTTTGTTTTAGATCTTAAAGCTGCCATATCATAGTAAAATGGTCTTAAGGGTAAAATTACGTGATAGGAAGTAAAAAATATGATAATATTTAAACTGGGTAAACAGAAACAACGCACGTGCAGTATAGTTTTCGTGTTCCAAAAATATAAAATGGCAAACATTCTGATTAAAAAAATGGCAGCACTGATTAAAACCAATGGAGATCCAGTAGTGGGAGATAGTAATTTTGATGTATGCGTGTTATTTTTTTCTTCATACTTTTTTTTATTATTTGCTACAACCAAACTTTTTGTAATTTAATTAAAAATTAGCTTTTGTAATTAATTTTACAAAAAAATTACATTTACAAAAAATTTTACATTCACAAAAATGTAATTTTTTGTTTTCATTAACTTTACAAATTTTTTTTTGTAAAATTAGAGAAAACTAGTTTTTTGTTTTCTTTAATTTTAGAAAATGTAATTTTTACTAATTTTACAAAAAATTAATTGATTTCCAGGGCAAATCATAACGATATGGTGTATGTAATTAATGTAGTTATAAGGTATTTATTTTGCAAAGACAGATTTATCTTATTGGAGGTTTTTATTCATTTATTTATTTAACTTAAGTGAAAGCTCAACGTTATCCAATGAAGCAATTAGTACCTCTCATCTGGAGCAGAAATTATTGTGCATAAGAATACAAATTTGCCCACAGTAAATGTGCACTTGAAACTTAGCGCCATCTGTTGGATAAAATACTAAGTCAAAGCGTATAGTTGCATTCGGATCATAAAAGGGTGAGATAATAATGCTCTTAGTTTGTTGTTTCAAGAGGCCGTTGCCCAGCTGTTATATTGATATGATATAGTGTCCATAGTGGTTTGTAACGCTGACTACTGTCGTACCTAAGGGCTCGGCTTCGGATCCAACATGGATGGTTTTAAGTGTATAGTGTCTGTCCGGTAAAGAAGCACTGAGAATACACAGTGATTCGAAAGTTTCGAGAGGTTGAAGGTAAGGGAAGCATGGAGGTAAGAAAGTCCTACCTCCATGAAGGGAAGAAGAGGTGAGAGACCTTTGGACCGTTGCCCTATGGGTTATCACTTCAAAACTGGGACAAAGCTGAACAATTAGCTAGGTTCAGAAATATATAAATGACCTAATGTATCTTCAAGAATATGTAGATGCAGGCCTTGCTTTAAGCTGTACCCGTTTCAAGAGGCCGTGCACTATTTTTAGACATTTAACTACTGCCTATATATTGAAAAGTACTTGTAGTAAATTTGTGGTAGTATTCCAGCCTGTTCGCCTAGAATCGAACCCAGTCGAACTACCAATGTTCAGCAATTTTACCGCCCCGGCCACACTTTTGTTTCTTTACAGGAAGGCATTCTTATATCGGATTAAATCTTTTCGGTGAAATCTTTGATTATTTTTCTAATCGTTAATTTATTTGTTTTGCTTTTGTTAACTGCATTGATTAGCATATGCAGCTAGTATATTTATTTCTACTTTCTGCCCTTTTTATGGCTCACCAGTGGTCGAGCGGTAAAGTCGCTGAACACTGGTAGTTCGGTCCGAGGTTCGAATTCCGCGAACGGGCTAGTTACGTGGTCTTTTTTGTGGTTTTTCCCATGTGTAACGTGTATACGAGCCAGTATGCCTTAGAAAGCCCTTCACGAAGGCATCCCTCGAATACTTTGCCATAATTAAATAAACCAAATAAAAATTTGAATCATTTATTTATTCATACCGTAAAGTGTCTTATATATGCAATATCCGATTTATTTGTTATTACTGAAAGCCAAAGTATATTTTTCGCTTTATGCATTTTACGTATTTACTATAACATTTTTTTACCTCTAATTTTAATAAAATTTAGGAACATTCATGTTTCAATGCGCGATTTTATTTTGTTGATGTTAATAGATTAGTTGCTTTTTCCACTGCAGGGAGTCAGGGAAGTTCAACGACATGTAATAAATCAGTTTAAGAATACCTCTTATTTTATATTTCTGTTTGTTCCATATTCGTGCTTTTTGTCACGTTTCGCCTATTAAGTATGTTCTTATATCAGACTATCAAACTTGGAAACATACAGACGGGGGAATTTGGCAATAAAAATCTGACAGTGTTACATGATTATTCACTGCCGCTCGAATGTAGTGGTCAGTTTCAACATTTTATAATTTTATTTATAAATATGCTTCACTTTATTGTATAAAAAATGTAAAAATATTTATAATTTTTTTTTTCTTCTTATGTGACGGATTTGAATTGGCTATTGAATCGTTAATCGAATACGTGACTTCACATAAATGATAATCCAGTAGACGTGGCTTAGTGTGATCGTGGTTAATGTTATCATTCGGATATTGTTATCAAATTGTCGAAGTCTTGTTCGTTTAGATACGAAAACATGGGAAAAAACATAGCATATGTGATCAGAAGTGACGGAGGAATATCACCAAGTAAGTGATTACGTAGTCAAAAAAAAGCTTCAAACTGCCGTACCGATGTGCCTGGGTTCGAATCCTGTAGAAGGCATGAAGTTTTGTATGCGTATAGTGTCCGTGCAGCATCATGGGGGCACTTAAAATGCACCGCGAGCAGAGTCCTCAGAGTCCTTTTGAGAGGTTGATGGTTGGGGAAGAGGGGTGAAAGAGCCTTAGACCGCCACCTGAATTTACATGGGGGACTACGGAGCTGCTGGCCCAGCTTCTACCTGTACATGTCTATTTCAGCCAATCTTTTGAAATTAGGCAAAAATGCAACCTTAGTTTAGCATAGATATTTTATAAGTCTATAGATTTTGAGGGCGGTCAGACACATACCCCTTTTCTTCAGGAGCAAAACAAATTCTGCAAAATTTTCTTTTAGTTGAAAATATAATTCCCTGAAAACATCTACCCCAGAGAAAGGTTGCTTTTTGTTTTCTTTTTCTTTTTCTTTTCTTTTCTTTCTTTCTTTTTTTTTTTTTTCCCCTATTCTTTACATCGGCATGCTGTTTTCCAGTGAAGGATGTCAGCAGAGTATTAAGATTAGGAGTACAGGACTGGACAAATAACTTCCAGAAAAGTTAAGAACAGTCCATAAATGAACTTTCGCATTTTCCTAATTAATATGTTGTGAAAATAAGCATTTATATGTTTCTAGTTGTTAGCCCAAAAGGGACATTACTCCCGAATGAGATATTATCTCGAAACGGCATTTTGCGTCGAAATGCTTAAATGCATTGGTTTACGTTTCAGATTGTTGCCACCAAATATTATCACCCTGTATTAAATTGTTGCGTGCATACGTGTTTATATTAGATTCAATGCAGAAGTCCGATAATAGGTTAATAAAAATTTATTTTTACCGGAAAAAATATTTCAGAACTCTGGAATTTTCCACAGAAAAAATCACACAAGTGTTCACAGTATCACACAGCATAATCAGTAATTACACTTCAAACTACTAAGAACGTTAAACACAACGCAATGCAAAGAGTACCTAAAGACAAATCTAACTCGGATATCTCAGTTCACGCGGAACTAACAAATCGCAACAACAATAACTAAGCTTCTCGAAGCAGAGGCTTTCTCTTCGGTAGTTTTCAACCGGCCGCGAGATATTTCTAGCACTTTCTGCTTCTCGAAATTATTGGAAAGCAAAACGAGAGTGGAATTACGGTTACAGGTAAACATAGTAGTGAATTACATTTGTTTAATTACAATACTTATTACAGTGATACAATGATCAGACCCAAATGTCGCCGAATAGTCGCCAAGTTTGGCGACTTTGGGCGATTTTTCGTCCCCAAGGTTGGCGACAAAATAAGTCGCAAAACCGTTGTTAGTTTTGCTATATCTCGCCAAATTAGCAAGATACCCATTCACTCAATGTTAAATGCACTTGCCCCTGTATCTTTACTTTTCTGGCATAGCCTGTCTCAAAATTTATCTCGCGCTGCCTTACACAGAAAAATACAACAATTTTACATATAGTTCTACTAAAATTACCTATTTAGGTATAAAATTCGTTACAATATTTAAATAAATTAAATAATGAAGAATCTGCATGAATGTATGTATGTATGTCTCTCGCACTGTGAAAAAACGACGGTACGTAGAGCCATTATTTAATTACTTTATCGCCAAAGAAAAAGTATAAATGAAATCGATTTAAAGCTAATATTATGTTTATTAATATATTCAAAGAATTGTCTCTTCGCTGGTGCGTGTCAAATGGTCTTTTTGTAGGTATTAAATAATCGAAAATAATTCAATAATACAATTTTCATTTTAATGGGATTTATCTAATGTAATAATACAAATGTCATTTTAATGGGATTTGTTGAAGCATGCCAAGCATAGATCCTCATCTATCACAAAACGTGTTTACTTCTGTCACTTAGTTTCTACCACGATTCTTACCAAGTAGTTTAGCATTCGTAGTAATACTTCCTGTTTAATTTCTCTAGTTCAGAATTTTGTATTTGTGACATTTACTAGCCCAAAGGGGCAATTTATGGCTAATCTTTAGACTATGGTAACAGGTAATTTGGCGACATATTGGTAAGGCGATAAAGGTTACTAGCTAGGACTTTAGCAATAATCTGAGAAGTACACAGTTTGAATCACAGATTATTTTGTCTCAGAGAAATGAGAGATTATGAGACATGTCATGTGACATATTCCGGAAAATTCCGATCGTGATTTTACCTAATAAGCATTTAAAAAATTTCACTGCTGAAGTGCAGAATCGCCCACTTATTTGTTTGGCGCCTTTTGCAAGAGTAAGAAGAGTTGGATTTTTGTCAATTTTCTTTGACTTTTTAAGTGAAAATAGGTCGATGTGTACATAGATAAAGTCAAGAGTGTGCGCAATGCCATTTTTGTGCAATTCTGGGATTTTTTTAAGTGAAAATACTTCGACGTGTACATGGATACCGTGTATGTGCAGTTCTTAAAAACACGGGAAGCAGTGGGCTATTCTGCACTTTTTCCCAATTTCGCACCTAATCTTCGTCATGATTAAGCACTTTTGTTCCATAAAAGTTCTAGCATAAGCGTAATTCGGCTAGCAGATTGTTGGGAAAAATGTTGAGTTAAAAAAAAAAAATGCCTTTACTTTGTGAAAACAAAATGGCGTCCAAAACGAAACTAGCAGGTTGCTGTAGCAGGGTTGGTCGCCAAATTTTCGCCAAAAAATCGCCAATTTACTATAATGTAAAGATTCACCCAATTTATTTGCCCAGAATGGTTATTAATTGAATTTTGGCTATTTGCGTCGATTTACTTTTGAAATTGTTGAAAATAAAATGATCATGTGATGTTTGGCGATCGTGCATTTGGAATCGTCCGAATCATTTTCCTGACAGGCCTTGCGATAAATGTTTATGCAAACAAGTATTTAGAATTTGTAATGTAACGGATATTTTTTGCTTACTAGGTTAGTTTAATCTTTTCCTCGAATTGCCTGTATAATTATACTTAGATTATATTTCAGTCTAATAGTTTTATGTATGACATGAGTTGTGTATAAAAATAAGAAAAATTTGGACAACATGGCGTCCATGCGAGAATCACGTTTATTCCTTAATGTGATATAATATTATTTTGTGATATTACTGTTGAATTGAATTTTATGGTTTAAGCGCGAAGAACATGATATTTAGTAAATAAAGGTAACACACAAAGCGTTAAAAAAACGCTTCTTTCGGCGTAATGCAAGATCTGGAAGTTTTCAGAATTTTACTTTCTATTTTGATAGCTTAGGTTTTCTTTTACTGGACTATTATAAGGTAACCTTTTTTTGCTGGTACAGTGCTGTTATCATCTTTCGAAATGTTCAGTATATGAGAGCGGAAATGACAATTTATCACTTAAGCGGTTCCTAGACGTTTGGTCACTTAACTCGCTGATAGATATTTCCTAATTATCAGCGAATTATAGCTGTTATTACAGCGATAATGTTGCTGTAATAACAGCCAGCTCACGCAAGCACAGATTAAAATTCAGCAAATTTAATTCTCCTAATCCTAATGGGTTAACAACTAAAGCAAGAATTTAGAAACTAAAGAATTAATTACATATCGACAATAACTTCGGAAAATTAGGCACGTATTATAATTGTCAAAATTTCAAAATCATACTGCGTAAAACAAGGAATACTGGTTTTACCCTACACTACTCATTGTTGATGGGTTCGTTTATCAACCTCGGCTCATGTGTTCTGGGTCGCTAGATGGGCTATTCCAATATAACTAGATGTTGGCGATTTTCGAACGCACGTCAGTTTCGAATGCTTTACATAGATTGGATAACTGAAAGTAACAAAATTTTTTTTCAATTCAACAATAATAATAAATTCAACAATAATAATCTAATGGTGGGGACTTTCCTGTACATCACTGTCCGTTCCTAAGGCCGGAAGTGGTGGGCATTTTATTGTGGAGGCAACGCTGATTGCTGTAGCGATTAGCTTGGGCCCGAACCTTTCAAATATAGATTTTTAAGCGTACGGTAACATAGCGGTAAGGGGGCACTCAAAATACGAGACAAGCCGAAAGCTTTCTCGAAAGGTAAGTGGCAGGGGAAGAGGCGTGGGAGACTATCGGAATGCTCCTCACGGTATTCTTTTTCAAAATTAAGGTGGACTTGCATTGACTGGAGGGGAGAGCGAGAAGCCTGTACGGCCAGTGTTGAATTTTTGCCATTTCGGTTATTTCTGCCTGTACTTGTACCAATTTCGGACAGCCAAAAGAACTGTATGCGGACCTCAACTAATATTATTTTTTCTCCAAGCGATGCTAGCAGTTATGCATTTAAAGCATTTTCTTCCTCCTTTCTGCATGCCTTCGTGGTAAAGGTAGCACACTCGACGCGTATTCGAGACGTCCAGGTTTGAGTCCCGGCAGGGGCATTTTTCACTTCTGCAGGATAAGAAAAAACCCTAATGACTCTACAGTGGCGCCCGAACTAAAAGGTGGCGGATGATGATTCTTCAGCACCAGGATTTGGCGATTTTGTCCTCTAATCCCCAGTCGTCCTTAAAAGAGGGAGTATATAAGGCATTTTCAATCACCTTTCTGCATGGCTTCGTGGTGTAATTGATAGCACACTCGGCACTTCTTAGAGAGGTCCAGGTTCGAGTCCTGGCGAGGGCATTGCACATTTTTCACTTCTCCAACGCCATAAAACCACAAATGTTTCTACAAGCAAGGCTATAAAAAATCGCACGATAAAAAGTGAGTTGCAGCGGTCCTTCTCTATTTTGATAACTGCCTCGCGCATGCTGTAATTAGTTAATTTTTCTGGTGTGAGGTAATGTATGTGAGTGAATGATTGGATAAATAGGACACTATTTAAATCAAGTGAAACTTGAATGTCATTGATAACGTGTCATGAAATATATGTAACCTGTAACTATGTTCGGTTCAAATGTTTTTCTAAAACGTGTAAAAGAGGTTTATGTGTCGTTAAGCAATTGCTGAACTTTATTAAATGTCATGTTTCAGAAGAATGCTATTCCTTTTGTAAATGTTTAACACTTGAGCAGTTGTTGGATCATTAAGACAGCATTGCTGCTGTGAATCTATCGGAAAACCTATTGGTGACAGTTGGCCCGAAACAAATCGTAGGTCTTCCCTCCTATATCAAGATTCGGTGACTCTGCCATAAAATTTATCTCTCTCATCTTGCGTACAGAATCCATTCGGCTTGCAATTGCGCCATTCGCGCTGTTCCCACAGGCCTTCCCTCTCCTAGTTCGATTCTGGTCGGATCGTCTCATTTACATGACACTGAGACACTCAACTCGTAAAAATCGTCCCTCTGTCCATCCCGATCTATCGGCGATTGCACGTCCCGACTGACTCAACAATTCAGCAACCACGAGGTGTTGTTACGTATCTGGCGCTGCCGTATGCGCACGCGTAGTGGATGCGGTGGGAGAGGAGAGAGAGCGCACGCGGAGGAGAGAGCCTCCACCCACCACCTCCACTCGCGTCTTTCATCTCGCGTAGCCCCACTTAAACGCAGGTGTCATTTCAGCGCAAAGTTTCAGCGAGAGTGGAAGTACTGGGGTTTCGCGGTTCTCTATCGTCATCAACCCTCTTGCCGAAGTTGCCACGGCACCAGCCGCGGCGCTCTTGCCGGTGAGTGTCCCGTACAAGGACTTGGCTGTCAGGCGGTTGTCAAATCGCAAGTTTTCCAAACTTCACCACCTCTTCAGCAGGCATGGCTTAGGACATTGACGAATCTGGAAAAATAACCGTTGAATGAGATCTAACGAGTCTGATCTGATGACTGCTTGTTAGTTGGCGAATCCTGCTGAAACTTCCATGGTAAATCACATCGAAATCTACGTAAGAGATATCTCGCAGGTGTTTCTATCCATCCACGCCAGGTGGTTACTAGCTATTGCCCTATACTTTAAGAAATATACCATGAATGAATATGTATCCAAATTCATAACTATCTGTTAGCTAATTATTAGCTGCTGACATCTTAGAAATAGTTGTTGTTAGCGGTGTAGTCCTCAGAGAACACTGTAAGCTGGTCATCAAGACACGGTGTTGAACACTTGTTGAACATTAAGATCGCAAGACATAATAATGACAGCGAACATTACTTGTCTGTTTTTCATCAAGCATTATGTTACGGATTCGCTTCGCTGAAGACATTGAGATATTGTCAAAAAAATGTGAAAGATTTTTCTCGATACAAACGAGGACTGAAAAATAAAGTCCCGAAAGCCAAAATCCCGAAGTTTACGAGAAATTCAAGCTGCTTATCAACGAGACATCTGAAACATGTTTTATAGCACCATGTGGGGCAACTGTGGCGGATTCGGTGGAAGACCTTTCGTTCCAGAAGTGATGTGGCCCTATTTCAATGGTTTGCTCCCAGGTAAAATTATTATTTTACATTACATTTGTAATTTTCGAGGATAGCAAATAACAAGATGATCGTAAAATTCGTGCTTATTGCGCAACAGTTAAGTTTTATTAAATATTGAATATATTTATTTTACATTCAGCGCACTCCATTGCAGCAATTTTAATACGGTTTTAAATATTTTGTTTTTTGGTTGTCTTAGGTTAATACATGCTTAGCAATTGTAATATTCTGGTGTTATTCATTAAAGCGAGTAATACTGATGTTAAGTAATAACTTAAGTAGCGACTGTTAAATTTATTATTCATATTTTGGGCGTTTACTAGTACATGTTAATTGCGCATATTAATGTAGTTGAATGTTTTAACTGAGAAACATTTATTAAATTTGAATCAAGACATGTGTAAAGGAGAAAATGAATGGGTAAGCATTGACTGAGTATTCATAATTGAACTTTGTATTACAGATTTTGCATTAATTCTTTAGATCTCGTCTAAATACACGACCACGCTTTTTCAGAAATTTGTTTTCAAAATGTTTTAAATTATATATGCAGGCATTAGTAAATAAAGGAGCATTCAGAATTTAATAAATTGCAGATGACATTCATTTTAAGGTGATTGTATTTAGCAAATAATAACATTATTCTTTTGGTAATATGATTTGCGAAGTAACAGTAACCTTAATATGTCATCAGCAACTAGTGTTACACAAAAGGTATTTGTTACTATTATTATTTAAATGCATAACTTAACAAAAGCGGGATTTCATATGTATTAAAGAATAAAAACATCAGTACTTAAAATATTGATGCTTTAGATCGTTTCGAGGTTTCGTTTTCGGAAAGCACGAGTAACGATATCAAATCAAATCAAATCAAATCAAATCAAACGTAGTTATTATTAAAATTTTTAAAGTTTGCTTAAATAATTTTTATGAGCTGCCTCGTTTGAAATCGGTAGAATTCATTTCAAAGAAAAAAAAAAAAAAAAAAGAGTATATTTTAAAGGGAACATTCTTTAAATTATTTAATTTTGCAGATGAAAAAACCAAAGGTTTCAGGTATTAATGATCGCACAAAAGAATTTGTTAAGATTTCATACGCTTTCGCTGACCTCGCCAGTCTACCGATATATTTTTACAGTCACTCCTGTTAACCCATTTCTTTTTCTCTTTTAGCTTAGTATTATTTTCTTCGCATTTACGCCATACACAAACAAAAATTTTCAAAACAGCATAGGAGCATTTGCTTAGAATTCTCTGTGCAGAATATGCGTTGGCACCTATTTATCTATTTTCTTTCAGTATTATATCAGTGTTCAGTTTTCTCAGTAAAATGGCTTGGAGAAAAAAAAATCTTTTCATTATTATTAGCACTTCTTTGTGTTAACATCATTTATAAGTTGTTGCTTTCTTCGCAGTGATGCCACATAAAATTCAGTTCAAAAGCAAAATCACAAAGTATTTAGAAAACATCGTATCTTCCATAATTTCTGGTAGTCTGACCTGGAGGTAAGTGTTTTATACCGTAAAAGTGTTGCCACTGCTGGTTTTCATATCGTTGAGTTTGTTGATTAAACGTTCATTATTCAAAATTACACAAAATATGAAATCCAAACTTCGGGTTTTCAGGTGCACTTGTTCTGTGAAGCACTACGTTATTCAAAATTTAATGTCTCTAGGTAGCGTCATTTTTTCACAGTGCGAGGAAAATACACGCATTCATGCAGATTCTTCATTATTTAATTTCTTTAACAATGATACGTGGTGATAGTATTTGATGGCAACAATTTGAAAAGTGATTTGCCGTGTATAATGGACAACTTAAAAAAATCCCGTTTCGAGAATCCCGTTTTTCTCAATATTTACTCAGTCAACATTCCTACGCCATTACATCTAAGCTTGTTTTATTACATATATAATAATAATGGAGACACTAAATCCGTAAAGAAAATGTTATGTGGAATGTTAAAACATTAAATTCAAATGAATCCATTGAAATAATAAAAAATATGACCAATGAATAAGTAATGTGGAGTTATTGCAAAACGTTATAATTAATTATATACTTGAATTGGTCATTTAATTAAAATTAACAAGTTCGTATATTATTTTCTTAGAACGCTAAGTATACGCTAAATATACGTATCTTAAATGTATTTGTATTTTCCCGTATTAAATGTTTGTAATTGCTCATATTGTCAGCCTATTTAAAATTCTCAAACTTTAGAATTTAAAGTGTAAGCTTGTTAATTTTGGTGTTTATCAACAATTTGGAGTTTCTTATTCGACATTAGTTCATAGTTTAAATACTTATTTTCCGATTTTGTATTTGAGGATACGATTGGCGGAATAACGGTAGTCTTGGATATCAATGGTAATTGTTTCTTGGTTTCATTTTATTGCATTGAGTCAGATAACTGTATAAGCATTTTCGTAGTCTGTCCTTCAATGCAACGTTAATACGGCTTAGTCTCTTAAAAGAACCGTTCACGAATACATAACTACCATTGAAAGGTTCTGTCCATGTTCATGATAATCCATGATAATCGTAAAGCGCTTAACTCCAAATAACTAACATTTAGTTCCGTTAGAATTTCTTCATTATTAGAAAAAATTCTGATGTGTACACCACATGACTTCCTTGTGCGGAATATTTAATTATACGCATTTTTTCTTGCCTTTCGTTTAAACTTATTAGATTGAATTAAACCTACTTCGCCGACAGCGCATAAACCACAATAGAATAAATGCATTCTTTAAAATTCACTTTGTTTACCATAGCGACACTCTCGCGCGAGGTTTACTTAACAGTATTATGTTTCGTTCATATTATAATTCAAAATGCACAAAATTTATATCATTTTAAGAATTATCTAATCGTTGCCACATGTTCTATTCAAATACTATAATAAAGCTAGAACGATGTATAAAAGAAATTAAGCAAACAAAACAAAAAAGAAAGTTTTTCACAGACGATTGACAAACATATAAGAGTAAAGAAACTGAGATCACTCAGCCGGGTAACAGAGTGGATATATTTATAAATATATTTATATACGTTCGGCGCGGCCGATTGAAACCAAAATACGAGGTGCACATCTACATGTTATAGTAGTCTTATATACAAAATTTCAACGTTCTGAGACTACTCGTTTTTGAGTTATGCGAGATACGTACGTGCATACGTTCGTACAGACGCCACGAAAAATTCCTTTCAGAATTCATTTTAAAGCTGTTTTATAATTTTTTTTTGGAATGAAAAGAGTGTTTTATTCTGCCCTTACGTACAGATATCACTCAAAAACATCGTTAAATTGCGTTCGAAAGCGGTCAAAGTGGATATATTCGCTGAAATATGCTGCCTGAAGCTTTTCGCAATTACAATACTTCCTTTTTACTTCGTACAAGGAAGTAAAAAGGTTAAACAATAGCTTTTTTCATTTTTTCCCCATTTCTTAAATTTACACTTGGCAGTAATTAACACATTTTGTTTCCTGTAGTGGAGAAAGTTAACAGAATATTTTTCATAAACTTAACCTTTCGAAAGTGATCCTAGATGTGCATTTATGTAGCATCATAATTTATGCAACAAGCTAATGAAATTAGTTCTGTAGAAATACATCTTGAAGTTATTAAAATTACCGACGTTTGTCTAGAGAGACACTTTTCCAAATCGCCCATATTATTTGATTATATTTACAAAGAATTTTGCTCTCTTTTGAATTCTACATGCTACATTTGCATGGTACATGCTAAAGATTTCACAATCATTCTCAATAGATTACTTCCTGATTATTTAATGAAATCATAGATTAAACTAAACCAAATAACTTCTGCATTTTCTTTCCTGTACCTATTTAACCCAAAAGTCGTTTTAATCCCAAAAGCGATATCAGTCTAGAAACGGCATTTTCCGTTGAATCGCTGCAAACGGCGTATCACTTTTCAAACTGTTGCCACCAAATATTATCACCCCGTATTATATTTAAAGAAACCAAGTAATGTAGAATCTGCAAGAATGTATGCATGTTTCTCACATTGTGAAAAAAACAACGGTATCTAGTGCCATCCAATTTTGAGTAACATAGTCCTTCATCCGCACATGTGCAGCTGGAAGCCCGAATTTTGAATTTCGAGTTAATTTTATTATCTATTTCATATTTTGTAAAACTTTAGCGAATTTTTGCTTAGGAAACTCAACCATTTCGAAGCGAGCAGTGGCAATTCTGTACGGGAAAAAAACATTTTTATCTCCTGCGTGCGAGACTGTCCATCGGGAATTCTAAAAATATGCTGTTTTTATAAATATTTTGTGGTTTTGCTGTTGAATCGAATTTTACGTGGTCTAAGCGTCAACGGTATAATATTTAATAAGTAAAGTAAAAACGCAAAATGTTAATAATAAAAAGAGGGAAAATAAGAGTTTTGTAAAGTTTTGTATCTTAATAATTAAGTTTATAATAAAGTTTTGTATCTTAATAATAATAATAACTTAATCTTGATAAAAAAAAGTGATGCATATTAAATTCTAAAATAATGAAACTTCGATCAAAGCATGATGAAATAGAACTAGCTTGTTTGGAAATCTAAATTCGGCTAGCATGAAAAAGAAACTTGCCCCCCCCCTTTTTTTTAATAAGTATTCGGAAATTCCATTTGTAAAATTACACGTGTTACTGTTGCATTTTTGAGTGGTTATAAGCGACACATAATCAAATTTACTGTTTTAATGAGAAATAACTTTAATTGGTTGTAAAGTGTTTTAATACGATTTTAACGAATCAAAATGCTAAAGAGCTAGTAATATTGTTTTATTGTTTTTCACTTTAACTGACTGTGTGATGTACGGGGAGGAGCACGTTATTTTAAACTTAAATTTACGCAACATTGTGACTAATCGTTGATTTTGTTGCAAAACTTTCAACCTGCAGGGAGGTTTACCTAACTTACCCAGTTCAAGTTTACAATACTTTAAGACGGAATTTTTTACAGCTAAACAGAGCTGTGTTTGTCAAATTTTTTAATCTCGCGACCTATTTTCATGTATCGCGGCCCGCCTAACCACTTGCTCTGGGGAAAAAAAAAAAAAAAAAAAAAAAAAAAAAAGGAGGCCGTGCGTAAGGGAAAGAACTTCCTTATAGAATATGATACATTAATGAAATTAAAAGATAAATAAACATATTGTTGCGTGCGTACGGGTTCGTTATGAAATGAATGCACAAGTCCGATGAAAAATGAACAAAAATTTATTATTATCACAACAAAAATGCTTAAATTTTCTCAATTTATCATGCAGTATTACAATATCTCACAGTAGTTATCTTTTAACTACTCAAATGTCCAATAGAACGTAATTCAAAACAGCTAAAGAACGCTAATCCGCGAATTCGCTACAATCAACAAGAGCAGTTTTCTAAACAACAACAAACTAAGCAACTAACTACAAACTGAGATGTTTTCCTCCTTTTATAAGATTTTAAAATCACGCGCTAGAATTTTCCAGCACTTTCTCGAAATCAAAAAGAGATATTTATTTATTTAACGCACGCGCTCTTGTATTTTTAATTTTTCCGGCTTAGCTTTCTTTTAATATTCGTCACGCGCTGCACTGCGCGAGAAATAAAACCATTTAATTTATAATTGAACTAACATTTGCTTTTTAAATACCAAATTCGTAACACTGCCCCCTTCCCGAGGACTGCACGTCCCGAGCAGTACAATCCCTGGATAGGAAGCTAAACTTACAACTGTGGCATAAATGCAACTGAGGCATAAACATTACATTACAATATCAAACAACATGAACAATAAATGCAATAACTAACTTGAACAAATCAAATGCTATCAAATACTAAATATAAAACAAATACTAAATACAAATCAAATACTAAATACAAATCAAATCAAATACACATTTAAAAACAAAAAGGACCATGGTCTTATACTATTTACAATTATTTACATTATGTACTATGGCCATAGTAATGAGCTAACCTGTCGTAATGAACGACTTTAGGTTTAGAGTTCGAAGACTTACGAATCCGAACCACGACGTCATTCAGCCTGTTTAGGACTGTGTACGGCCCATCCCAAGGTGACTGTAATTTCGGACAAAGTCCTTTCCGTCGAGTCGGATTCCACAACCACACCTTGTCTCCTTCGTGGAATTGATGTTCAGTAGCTCTTGTGTCGTATCGGGTCTTCATCTTCTCCGTCGCCAAGTTGACTCGCTCTCGTGCAAAATTGTGCATCACTTCAAACCGGGCCTGGAGATCTTGAATATATTCCTCAGACGATGAAGGAGCATCCGTAGGGCGGCCAAACAATAGATCACAAGGCAGACGAAGGTCACGACCGAAGAGCATCTGTGATGGAGAATAGCCGGTAGTCTCGTGGACAGCACTGCGGTAAGCCAGTAAAAAGAGTGGTAATTTCTTGTCCCAGTCCTGTTGGTTTCTGGAAACCACTAATGAGAGGTTATTAAGGATGGTTCGATTGAACCTCTCTACCATGCCGTCCGACTGGGGATGCAATGGCGTCGTTTGAGTTTTGTCAATGCCAAGTAGTTTGCATAGTTCTTTGATTACTGCCGAGGCAAAACTCCTTCCCTGATCGGAATGTAACTGAAGAGGCACTCCGAACCTGGAAATCCAGTGCTGTATCATTACCTCAGCTACTGTGACTGCCTCTTGATCAGGAATAGGATAAGCTTCAGGCCACTTGGTGAAGTAATCAATGACAACGAGTATGTATTTGTTGCCATCAGCAGTTCGTGGCAGAGGTCCCAGGATGTCAAAGGCGATACGTTCAAAAGGCGCACCTACGTTGTAACGTTGCAGTCTGCCTCGGCTGCGTTTCCTCGGTCCTTTCCGACCTGCACAGGCATCGCAAGATCGGCACCACTTTTGCACGTCTTTCTTTGCATTATTCCAGTAAAAGCGCTCACGAACTCTCTGTAAGGTCTTCATAATTCCAAAGTGACCTCCTGTAGGGCTGTTATGTAGTTCTTTGAGGACATCAGGAATCCGGGATCTTGGAAGTATCAGTTGCCATTGGAACGTCTTCCCATCATCCGACTCGAATTTCCGGTATAAGACGCCGTTTCGAATGTGAAGTGAATCCCAGAGTGCCCAGTATTGTTTTGTTGTAGGACTACAGATAGAAATGTCCTGCCATGTAGGTTTTCTGTTTGATGACTCTATTAAATCAAGTATGGGTTTAATGTCGCGGTCTTCCAGCTGGTCTTTCCTGACTTCATCATCACTCCACGGGTCTCGATCAGCCGATGTTGATGTTGTAATTTGTCTTGCGACCGGAGTCAGCAGCTCGTATTTCCCTTCCACCCTGGAACAATATCCGCAGCTTCCTTGGCAAGGTCTTCTAGACAGGGCGTCGGCGTTTCCGTGTGATGATCCCTTACGATGACGGATAGTGATGTCATATTCTTGGAGTCTCTGTATCCACCTGGCTATTTGACCCTCAGGATTTTTGAAATTTAAAAGCCAGGCCAATGAGGCATGGTCCGTGCGGAGGAGGAATTTTCTCCCGTATAGATAATGATGGAAATGTTCTACAGCTTTGACTATGGCGAGCAACTCTTTCCTTGTGACACAGTAATTCCTCTCCTGTTTAGACAGGCACTTGCTCCAGTAAGCTACTACACGTTCTTGGCCGTCTATTTCTTGGGACAAAACAGCACCGACACTTTCATTGCTCGCGTCGGTGTCGAGAATAAATGGTCTGTCGAGCTGAGGATACGTCAGGATTGGAGCAGATGTTAAAGCTTCCTTTAAGTTGTTAAATGCATCCTCGCATTCCTTTGTCCACAAGAATCTTTGCTTGCTCTCTGTCAGCTTGTGAAGTGGTCTTGCGATGGAAGAAAAGTGCTTCACGAATCTCCTATAGTAGGTGCAAAGCCCTAGGAAGCTTCTCAGCTGATGGACATTTTCGGGACGCGTCCAGGATTTAACCGCTGATACCTTTTCAGGATCCGTGCGCACACCTTCTGCAGAGATGACATGTCCCAGGTAAGTCACTTCCTTTCGAAACAATTTGCATTTAGCGGGAGTCAGCTTCAGATTGGCCTCTTTCAGTTTCTGAAGCACCTTTCTTAGATTTTCTAGATGCTCTTCAAAACTCTTTCCGACGATGATGATATCGTCCAGGTATATCAGACAGGCTTCGTAGGAAAGGCCTTTCAAAACAGTCTCCATAAGACGTTCGAATGTTGCCGGCGCATTACACAGTCCAAACGGCATCACTTTGAACTGCCAAAGTCCTTGTCCCGTAGTAAATGCCGTCTTTTCTCGGTCATCAGGATGGATTTCTACCTGCCAATACCCACTCTTTAAATCAAGTGTTGAGAACCACTTGCTTCCAGAAAGAGTGTCTAGAATGTCATCAATTATAGGAAGAGGGTAACTGTCTTTCTTCGTAACCTCATTCAACCGGCGATAGTCAACGCAAAATCTTGTTGAGCCGTCTTTCTTTCTGACGAGAACGATGGGAGATGCCCATGGACTCGCTGAAGGCTCGATGACATCGCCTTCTTCCATATCTTTTAACAGTGTTCGCACCTCTTCCTGTTTAGCAAACGGTAGACGTCTTGGATGTTGCTTGATCGGGGGATGATCGCCAGTATCTATTCTATGTTGTGTCAAACTAGTTCGACCCACGTTAGAAGACGAGCGGGAGAAAACAACTTGAAGATCTTTAATGACGCGATCGGCAGTATTTTTCTCTTTATCGTTTAATTGTGCATTCTGCAATAACTCCGATGTAATGCTCTCTGAGGACACGGATTCTGGGATGTTACTCTTTCTTTCAACGCTGGTTACTGGAGTACATGTTGCAACCACTTCACCTTTCTTAATAACTCTCGACTTTTCAGTTACATTGGCGACTCTCACCGGGATAACCGTTCTGGATAGGTCGACGAGTGTTGAGGCTACTAGTACTCCTTTTGGGATATTACAGTTATTGGGATATTCTATGATGCCGTAGCGGAAATTTCTATTTTCGGCTATGGATCCAGGAAGTAAAATTTCTGTTCTTGCCGGTATTGTGATATAGTCTTGTGCTATGATTTTATGGACAGATTTAACTTCTTCATCATTAACGAGAAATAACGCTATGTCCTCAGATGTAGAATGCAATTCGTTATTTTTAAAATCCAAGGAAAAATTGTATTTCCTTAGAAAGTCCAATCCGAGTATGCAAGAATCAGTGATCTCTGCTACATATGCCGTGTGATGGTAAGCGGCACTTCCAAACGTGATGTTAACATTTACTTTTCCGTCGATGTCGATCTTCTCACCGGACACAGTCTGGAGGGTAACGCAGGGCGGCGTCCAGATAAGTTTGTTTCCTAGTTGTTGAGCCAAATCTTTTTGGATGATAGTGACGTTGGCTCCTGTATCTATAGTCATATTGCACGGAACTCCATTAATATGTCCTATTATGAAAAGTCCATTACTGCCGCCTCTCATTGCAGAAATCTGAAGCGCTTTAAACGGGGGCTTTTCATTATCTGGCAACCTCCGCCCCGCGAGATGGCCACTAATTAGTTTCCCTGCTGCTTGTTAGAAGCGGTCTTAAAATCAGTACCCTGGGGTGTTTTGCAGTTTCTTCGTATGTGTCCTTCAGCACCGTAGTTCCAGCACTTAACGGTCGGTTTCTTCTCACCAATATTCCGTCTCAAGGCGTTCAGTTGTCTAGTTAAATAGTCAAGTCGAGCGGTGACTTGATCCCCTGGCTCCTGGACTTGAGCAGCTCTGACTGGGTGGCGGTCTCGACGAGTGGCTTGCTGGGCTGCCTCAAATTTCATGGCGTACACTAGAGCACTTTTTAAAATATTTTACATCCGCCATTCGTAGAGCTTTCTGTATTTCAGTATCTCGGGTGCCGTCGATAAAGTATTGCAAGGACAGGATTTCCCTTGTTTCTGTCGGGCATTCCGAAAAGGCGAGATGGGACAGCCTTTCAACATCCGCGGCGAGTTCCTGAAGTGTTTCGGTAGGCTTCTGTTGAAGAGATTTTAATTGGAGCCTGCTGTAGTCTTTTAAACACTTCTCCCCAAAGCGCAACTCCAAGGCGCCGGACAGAGCTTCGAAATCTAACCTTTTGTTTTCGGGAAGAGTCTGAAGGATATCCGCTGCGTCGGCTCATAGAGAAGCGGCGAGATGACAGGCCTTAGCTTGGGAATCCCATCCATTCGCATCCGCCACGATAGAAAATTGTGTCTTATACACCTGCCAGGAGGTCTTCCCATCATATGTGGATAGCTTCAGAGGTGGACGAGCAGGCATTGGTAAGAATTTAAAATCATCACTCCTGCTCCCTGCCGACGCTACGAATTTCTTTAAAGTATCCATTTCTTTGGCAACTTCAGAAACTCTCTCATCAATTTGTTGTTCGATTTGGTGTTGGACGGCACAAACTCTTCCTTCAATTCGTTCCTCTACAGCAGAAACTCTCCCTTCTATATGTTCTTTTACAGAAGAAACTCTTTCTTCTATTTCTTCTTTCACCGAAGAAACTCTTTCTTCAATTAGTCCAACTTTATTTTCAACTGTGTCAATTCTGCCTTCCATAGCTTCAAATTTATTTTCTATTATGCAGGTAATCTCTCTTTTCATTTCTTTTTGACCTGCTTCAATCTTTTCTTGACCAGCTTGAACGGCTTTCATTTTGTCCTTAACAGAGTTGACGGCCCCTTCCATCTTTCCTTGGCTAGATTTCATCTCTTCTTTCATTTCTTCTTTAAACGAGGCAAAGGCTGTTATCAATTGCCTTAACTGCTCTTCCATCGCTCTTGTTATTGGCATTCAAATCCCACTTCTGACACCAAAAATTGTTGCGTGCGTACGGGTTCGTTATGAAATGAATGCACAAGTCCGATGAAAAATGAACAAAAATTTATTATTATCACAACAAAAATGCTTAAATTTTCTCAAATTATCATGCAGTATTACAATATCTCACAGTAGTTTTCTTTTAACTACTCAAATGTCCAATAGAACGTAATTCAAAACAGCTAAAGAACGCTAATCCGCGAATTCGCTACAATCAACAAGAGCAGTTTTCTAAACAACAACAAACTAAGCAACTAACTACAAACTGAGATGTTTTCCTCCTTTTATAAGATTTTAAAATCACGCGCTAGAATTTTCCAGCACTTTCTCGAAATCAAAAAGAGATATTTATTTAACGCACGCGCTCTTGTATTTTTAATTTTTCCGGCTTAGCTTTCTTTTAATATTCGTCACGCGCTGCACTGCGCGAGAAATAAAACCATTTAATTTATAATTGAACTAACATTTGCTTTTTAAATACTAAATTCGTAACACTATATTGTTGTTAGCAATTTATTGATAATTAGCAGAAGTACCCGATGCCAGTTAAATTAGATTGAGAGTAATGTAACTGACAATAGAGAGAACGATACCTCTGTAATCCTTCTATAAGAACGATGCAAACAATACGATTCGTAGTCAGATATTTTTCCGTCCGATGCGATATGGAACCCACATAAAAATTTTTCATAGAAAATAATCTAATTCTCTGTCATTATATCAGCAGCAATGGCACGCAGTTTTTAATGATTTTCGTCTTTCTACTCAAATGGTCGTAAAAGCTCCAAGTTCCATCCAATATTTTACTCATATTCAATTTTAGTCGATTAAATGGGGCAAAAAATACATCATAATTGATCAGAAATCAATAACGCAAGCAACAAACAGACATTCTTCTTTATAAGTGTAGAGATTTTTGTAAAACTTACAAATTTTTAATTAACAAACTCTACGATTTGAAAGCGAGCGGTAGGAATACTTTTCGAAGTAAAGCATTTTTTATTTCCAATGCGCGAAATCGTTGCCACTCGAAAAAATGAGGCCGAAAACTAACATTTTCAGAGTTTTTAATTAATATCTCTTTATTTATTTTTTTGAAAAAAGTGGATATCGACCTTTGCCAGGACCCAGAAAAGATTTATAGTAAGTTTGGTGACGATGAGCTGTAGCAGTGACTGTTCATCGCGAACAAACAAACACACAAACAAACATTCTTCTTTATTTATATGGATTATAAATTAATTCTTAGTTATAGATAGACATGCATTGTTGAACATTAAGGGAAAATATATTTGAAAATTTTGTTCTTCCACCAAAATTATCTCTCCGTCCATACTTCTTTGAACCACTGAAGCAGAGATACCTTCAAGAGATTTTTGCGTCCTTGTACGAAGTAAAAAGGAAGTATTGTAATCGCGAAAAGCTTCAGGCAGCATATTTCAACGAAAATATCCACCTTGACCGCTTTCGAATGCAATTTAACGATGTTTTTGCGTGATATCTGTACGTAAGGACAGAATAAAAGACTCTTTTCCTCCAAAAAAACTAAAAAACTTCTTTAAAATGAATTCTGAAGAGAATTTTTCGTGGCGTCTGTACGAACGTATGTACGTATCTCGCATAACTCAAAAACGAGTAGCCTCAGAACGTTGAAATTTTGTATATAAGACTACTATAACATGTAGATATGCACCTCGTATTTTCGTTTCAATCGGCCGCGCCAAACGTATATAAATATATTTATAAATATATCCACTCTGTTACCCGGCTCAGTGATCTCAGTTTCTTTACTCTTATATGTTTGAAAATTGTACATTTTTTGCTTTAAAAATGATTGAATTATGTTGGTTTTATCTTCCGGTTGAGGGTTTTATCCTTTAGTAAATCTGTATGCAATATGTTTAGAATTATCAACAATTTCAAAATTGTTTAAGTGCCGCCAAGCCTAATTTGATGGCGGCCATTGCTCTTGTTTACATTTGAAACAGCTGAGTAGCGGATTTGTTGCCAATCTAGAGAAACTTGGCTTCTCAACAACAAAGATAACGCCTTCATTTATTATTTAAATCATGCTTAATCCTTTCTGGAATTTTTTCTAGGGAATAAGAGTTTAAGATTTACTTCGTAATTTTTAATACAGATATTTTAGGTTTTTATGTATTTTTGCCTTGTCGCGAAGTGAAAAGTGATTTAATTGAATGAGAAATAGTCAATCCTCTGTGAAAAACTATTTCTTTTTTGTTTTGTTTGCTTAATTTCTTTTAGACATCGTTCTAGCTTTATTATAGTATTTGAATAGAACATGTGGCAACAATTAGATAATTCTATTCTTTAAATGATATAAAATTTTGTACATTATGTGTTATAATATGAACGAAATATAATACTGTTAAATAAAGCTAGCGGCAGAGTGTCGCTATGGTAAATAAAGTGAATTTTAAAGAATGTATTTATTCTATTGTGGTTTTTGCGCTGTTGGCGAAGTAGGTTTAATTCAGTTTAGTAAGTTGAAATGAAAAGCAAGAAAAAATGCATATAATTTAATATTCCGTACAAGGAAGTCATGTGGTGTACACATCAGATTTTTAATAAATAACATTTATGAGGTGACAGAGACTATATAAGAAAAGCTGATAAAATCTGATTCAACGGCGCGTTAAAAAAACACATAATCTGCTTATAGGAAAAAAAAATCAGCTACGTGGCGAGATCTGAGGTTTGTATGGATCAACTATGGTCTTGTGACGAGATCCACTGCACGTCTTATGAGGATTTTCCTTATGTCCTGTTTGCTTTTAAAGTACACAAGCACTCTTTACAGGAAGCTATACAAAAATAGTTTCGACAGGAAAAGAAGTGTCTCTCTGCAGGTATGCTGATAGCTGTTTAATTAAAGTCTGGTACGAGATTAGAACCACTTTGTTGACTGATAGCAAAAGTTGAGCATTTCGAAATCATTTGTCTACCAGCTGTGAAGGAGGTGATTTGGTATATATCAGTGAAGGAATCACATAATGTTGTTCAGCTTTTACAGACTTAGCGCTTTCAGTGTCAGTATTGTAAACAACCCGAGAATTTCGTATTATATTTTCTAATTGGCCTTAGTTCTGTACTTATGCGCTTCTGGTTACTCATATTCAGGTAAGATATTTCAATAAACAGTATTCTATTGTATCTATTTTTATATTGTTCGTTTTTTTTATATTTAATTTCTAAGAAACTGTCTGATGGTTTGTCCTCAGATAAGTATTTGGCATATTAGAAAGTTAAACTAGCGCATCGCGCTGCAGCACAACAGGTCCGGGGTTCGATTCCCGGGCTGGGGAAGGTCGACACAGCGTTTCATCCCTAGATTTATATCACTTGGGTCGATAAAATGAGTACCAAGTTCGCTTGGGGACTAAACACGGGGGGTCCTGCGACAAGCTGACGACTTGTTCAGGGCATATGCTTACGCACCCCGGGGCCCACGGTCAAGAAAGCAGATTTTCGGGCACTGCAGGCCTTGGCCTATTAGGGCTGTTACGCTACTGTGTTTAGTTTTTAGAAAGTTAAACGTTTGGTAAGACGTTGATATATTTTACAGGCTACGTATGTGTGTAGGTAAGCGTAACTTTTAAATATACGAAATTCTTGGTCTTATATTTACTGAATGGTGTCTTTGGTGTTTATGTATACCTCTATGTAGACATAATTAAAAAGTCACAACTTCGCTAAAACGTTAATGCTATTTTAAAGCGTTGATGCTATTATCGACTCATGGGACTACCATGTATGTGTTAAGTCGGATGGCTATAAACTCTTTCAAAAATTTTATAAATTATCCACAGAATATTCATTAACATTTCGAAGGAACTCTTTTATTTGTTATATAGCTGGTTTTTAAACATGTTTTGTGTACATTTGCGCTATTTACGTTTTCTTACATTTTACAACTTCTGAAATATTTAGGATTTTAAAAGAATCAATTGTAATATTTCTTTACCATATTATGTTTTACATGGTTAATTATTTTATTAATCTGCATTGTATTTGTATTTGCATTTAATCATTGTATTTGCTTTTATTTTATACTAACTTTCACTCTGAAATTCTTCGAGAAATATCCTTCAAAATATCTTTTTAAATGTTAACGTATTGTGATACATGGACCAACATACTGAATATGTTTTTGCTAAATTAATAAATTAATAGGGAAGAGAGACAACACCAGACAACCGATCATACTGCCCTGGTGGCTTTCCTCGTGTACCTTATATAGAGAGTAAGAAGTATGCTTTAAGTATATGTTATAAAAGTTTCATTTCGCTGTTTGATGTAATCTGCGTATTTCACCCATTTAAAAATTTTGCACATGTTGCGGGACATTTTTCTATCTAATCTTTTCAAGTTTCAGATGCCCTAAGTATCAGATTCAGTTCTACTGCACCTTGCAATATGTAGTGTCATGTGTCATCTTGTAAGATCGCACTGTTTGTGGTAACATAACTCTGCTAGATCCTATTAAGGGACTTGGCGACTTTTCGCACAGGCTTTAATGATACCACCACAGGAGAAGGGTAAAAACAACCCTTTATTATTCGTCAAACTTAGAATAGAAAATGCACGCACTTCGTGTTTACAATAACACCGACAACTGACGGTGGATCAGTTTATCTTTTGATTTTAAGAATCTCTTATTATTTTATCTTTTGAACTTAAGAATAAATTTATCTTGCAATATGTAGCGACTGTTAGTCCTGACTGACCCCATACACTCCCCTTTTTAAAGGGCGACTGGGGATCAGGAAACCCAATCGCCAAATCATGGTAGTGAAGAATCTCTCATCAACCACCTTTTAGTTCGTACAGTCACTGCAGAATTGTTACCGTGAAAGACCGAAAGTGGAGAATGTCGACTTTCATCGGAGAATGTCAACATTCACGAAATACGTCGGTGAAAAATCGAATATTGCATTACATTCTTGTACATTCGGACCCTCACCGGTGTATGTCGGCAATCACAGATATGCTCTGGTGTAGGTCGAAAAGAGAGGAGTATATGTACACGCTGTCATTGCAAAAGGAAGTGTTCCACAAATAAATTCAGTTGTAAACGCAGGGGCCTCTTTAGTGCAATTCAAAGTGTCATAATAGTTTAAGTTGTTGCAATAAATAAGATTTGAATCACGTAATTTAGTAAGTTTTTAACTTCTATTATTTTTCTTTCTCATTTTGAATGTACTGTGTGTTTTAAGTTCTTATATTCTTAAGATCTTATTTTAAATCTCAAGTGCGTTTTTACGCGACTGAATTACGGAGAAGAAAATATAATATTCTTATATGTTCAACATTCACCGTTAGTACATGGTGAATGTCGACATTTACCGGTGTAAGTCAGAAATAAGACTATTTGGAAAATATTTCGGACATACATCAAGCGACTATGTGAATGTTGACATTCACCGGTGAAAGTCGACATTCTCCAGATTTCGGTGTTTCACCGTAACAGAGTCATTAGGTTATTTTGAAGCAGAAATCATGAAAAATGAACAATGCCTTCATCACAACTCGATTCTGGACCTCTCGAATACGCGCTGAGTGTGCTAACTGTTACACTACGAAGGCATGCCGGAAGGAGGGAGAAAATACCCCATATATGCAATTAAGAACTTCCACCGTTTTCCGTGTTTGCGATGTCATTGAAGTTCACGTAGCAATTTCTTACGTAGAAAACCTACTTGTCCTAACAGAGCCATCAATCAATTTTAAAAACACGCCTTCTCTTCAATATTTATCTCAGCCAAGTCCCTCATACATCAAACTCCGTGTTTATAATTCGCGATTAGCAAGAGAGTTTTTTCTGTATGTCTACATAAGAAAGAGGAAAGAAAGTATCTTAGAAAGATACGAGGGGGAATGGTAGTATTTCTTTACCGAAATTGGGTAGGATTTCGAATGCTTAAGAAACAGTTATTTAAAATGTATCGTGAATGGAATTCCAGATAGCAGTTACTTAAATGTACTGCGCTTGAAAGAATATGAGACGACCTTCCGTTAAAAGCGTTTTTGAAAACCATGCCCATCTTCTATGCGCAATCTTAATATTTAAAAAATGCTTTTAGATTGTTATTTATTCTATAAATTTCACAATTAAAAAAAGTGTATCTACTTATACATCCTACCGGCAAAACGTGAAATCTGGCATTCTATAGAAGGCCTAGGCATTGTATATAATGCCCAAAACTGCAATCTATGAAACGATTCACGTTTCACACATTTCCTAGACTTTCTGTAGAATGCCAAATGACAAACGGCAAAATGTGAAACGTATTATGAAACGATTCACATTTCACACATATCCTAGACTTTCTGTAGAATGCCAAATGTCAAACGGCAAAGTGTGAAACGTATTATGAAACGATTCACATTTCACACATTTTCTAGACTTTCTGTAGAATGCCAAATGACAAACGGCAAAGTGTGAAACGTATTATGAAACGATTCACATTTCACACATTTCCTAGACTTTCTGTAGAATGCCAAATGACAAACGGCAAAGTGTGAAACGTATTATGAAACGATTCACATTTCACACATTTCCTAGACTTTCTGTAGAATGCCAAATGACAAATGGCAAAGTGTGAAACGTATTATGAAACGATTCACATTTCACACATTTCCTAGACTTTCTGTAGAATGCCAAATGACAAACGGCAAAGTGTGAAACGTATTATGAAACGATTCACATTTCACACATTTCCTAGACTTTCTGTAGAATGCCAAATGACAAACGGCAAAGTGTGAAACGTATTATGAAACGATTCACATTTCACACATTTCCTAGACTTTCTGTAGAATGCCAAATGACAAACGACAAAGTGTGAAACGTATTATGAAACGATTCACATTTCACACATTTCCTAGACTTTCTGTAGAATGCCACATGACAAACGGCAAAGTGTGAAACGTATTATGAAACGATTCATATTTCACATATTTCCTAGGCTTTCTGTAGAATGTCAAATGACAAACGGCAAAGTGTGAAACGTAATATGAAACGATTCACATTTCAGACATTTCCTAGACTTTCTGTAGAATGTCAAATGACAAGCGGCAAAGTGTGAAACGTATTATGAAACGATTCATATTTCACATATTTCCTAGGCTTTCTGTAGAATGTCAAATGACAAACGGCAAAGTGTGAAACGAATTATGAAACGATTCACATTTCACACATTTCCTAGACTTTCTGTAGAATGCCAAATGACAAACGGCAAAGTGTGAAACGTATTATGAAACGATTCACATTTCACACATTTCCTAGACTTTCTGTAGAATGCCAAATGACAAACAGCAAAGTGTGAAACGTATTATGAAACGATTTACATTTCACACATTTACTAGACTTTCTATAGAATGTCAAATGACAAACGGCAAAGTGTGAAACGTATTTCAGATTTGTTTCGACGAATCGAAACTACTTACCAGATTAATGATTAAATGATGTAAAAAAAGCCAAAAATGACTACTAAGAAGGAACCACGGGATTATTGGTTGTCGAAAAGCTAGGATGTGATATTTGTTAAAAACAAAAGTACATACATGCGTCAGTACTATATAGTGTGTAACGTGTATACGAGCCAGTTTCCCTTAGAAAGTCCTCCACGAAGGCATCCCTCCCTTTAGGCAGATAACCCTCGTGTGCTTTGCCATAACTGAATAATTCAATCCAGTACTATATAGTATTACGTCAGGTACGCTGCGTTATTTCTCATGCTTCATGAAAACTTATTTGAGTATTGGAGACGGACGACGTGATAGAATGTTGAAAGAACTTTCAGCCATATACAGAAACGTTACACATAATGGTATTGAACTCTACAACGATCTGTGTGAGCTCTGCCAGAAAAAACGAAAAGGTATTAAAACGGACATTATTTTACGAAACTTACGATTGTTCCTGAATTTAATTTCCGTTGTCGGGTCGATATTACTTATTCCCAGTTTCAGCCAGTTAGAAAATACAAATTTATAATATTGTATCAAAATCATCTCACTACATTGTGATGTTGCGAGGCCCCAACTTGTCCGCAACAGTAGTAGTGAGTGCTATGAACTGGAAGTTACACAAACTCGTAAGAAGGGTTTAATCCCTTTTTATTTCACTTTAGAACTTACAGTAGCGTTCACTCGACGCTCACAAACTACGCCGACCCGGCGGTGTAACAAAAAATAGAAAAGTACAACTAAAAATAAATAACAGGATGCATAACTAACGAAGTCACTATCTACGAGGCTCTATAATTGTAACTATTTTAACCGCGTTCTAAGATACAGCTGAGATTCAGCAAACTTTCTGATTAAGACGTTGAAAGAATTCAACTAACTGCCGAAGTAGGCACACAGGCCGAAACGCGCGGTTCTTAAACTTCTACCAAGCAACCTTCACGCTCGTGAATCAAGAAGCACACTTACAAACTCGTTTCCCTTCTATTTAACTCAAATTACTTCTGCTAAAAATTTGAATACTCTGCGCGTTCTACTAAAATTTACATACTCTGGCATTGGCAATTCCAGGGGAAAGTAAAGGCTTGACAGGAAAGATAGCTTAAAATAAATGTTAGTTAAAATAAATATAAACCCTACAGCATATTTCGAATAACAGTTTTTTAATGACACTATTTCATTAATTTTTCAAAAATAACATTTATAGAAGAATAAACGTCTTTTAAATAATAGCCTTGTTATAACCTTTCTTCCATACTTTGCCTAGAGAGCATTTGTCATTCTACACAATGCCTAGGTATTATACACAATGCCTTGGAAAGTATGTAATAATTCTCATATTTTATACTTTGCCTAAAAACGTCTGTCATTATATATAATGGCTAGGCATTCTATAGAATGGCGGCGTTTCATACTATAGAATAATAAAATACACAGATAATGAAACATAATAACATACACAGATAATGAAAACACAGATAATGAAACATACACAGATAAAGAAAATCAACTAAAGAAACCAAAAGTTAATAACTTTGAAATTGGCTTCACTTAAGTAAACGTGTAATACTATTTTTCGAAGGTCAAATAGAACTTCTTTCTTCATCCGCAAATGTGTTTCACATAAATAAGGGATTTCACATCCATGTGAAAAATGTTTTACAGTGAAAACTAAGGAGGATTCTGTTTCAGCATCGAAACTACAACACCGCATGTACTATAGTTTGAAAGGTGATAGTCAGTCAGTTTTTGTTGCTAATGTTTCAGTTTCTGTGGCGTATCTACTGAGGTTTATCTCACGAGTCTGTGTTTAAAGATTCCTATAAAAACTTAAAGCATTTTAGGATCGCCTTTTTTTTTTTAAAAAAAAAGGACTCAATTTTCTTGCATATGAAACTACCATATGTTTCGTCTCTACGTTGTTTACTCTGTATCAGTGTGAGCATCTAAAAATATGATTCTCAACCACTGGGGATAAAATTGCTTCGAGAGCAGCCAGTTATTCGAAATATGTTATTCGAATAGCCAGTTATTCAAATACTGTTATTCGAAATATGTGATCACTGCTCTAAACTATGTCCTTAAGTCTGAGAAGCTTACTTTTGATAACAATTTTCTTGAAACAGTTAAAAAAGTAAAAGATTTCTTTACTTTATATCTGCCAATAGTATAGAACAATATATATTTTGAATAACCGATTAATTTGGTACTGATTTGTTTATATTTTACTTATTACTAAATGAACTATATACACTCTACTTGTATGGTGACTTCTAAATTTTCTAACTTTCTTGTTTAATCTATGAAAGATTAATGCTCGTCAGTGTTAAAAAAAGATCCTTGTTTGTACTGTTCAGTGTCCGGCTAGCAGAAAATAGAATTTTATTTTTAACTGAGGAAAGGTAATTCTACTATCTTGAGTCATGGAGATAAGTAATCAGCTGGTTGTTAAGACAAGATGTTACTATTTATTTACTTGCGACTAGTCACATTACGTTTGCTGATAATTCTCCGTTTACTAATATCAGCAATTCGTTTTTGTTTGTTAAACTTTAGTTACACTTCACGGAATAGTAAATAAAGGATAATTGGTATTATCAGGGCTTAATTTCTAAAATTAGAAGTGCCAGAGCCCTATGGAAGATCCCCAACAAAGAGGAGCAAAAGTAAATAAATAAATAAAATGACTATTAAAATCATTAATAATTTAAAAATTAAATAGTTAATTATTACGAAAGTAATTAGTATTTAATTAATTTAATAATTAGTATTTGTCAATTATTATTTAATTAAATAAAATTAATTAATTATTATTATTATTTAAATAGTTAATTAATTAAAGATAAGCGTAATTAAATTTAAATTAAATAAAATAAAAAGAGATCAAGTAAAATTTAATAAGCGATTTGTAGTATAATTTTATTGCAAAAAATAAAATTTTCGAGATCAAATTTCTACTGAAATTGTTGCTGTGAACAAAAACGAAGCGCCGGAGCCTTCTGATTTAGAACTCCGGTGCACTCCGGCTAGAATTATGATTTATCCCAAAAACTAAGAATTGCCGGGGCCGATCTCCGTGGGCTTTGGCGCAATTTAAGCTCTGGATATTGTAACAACAAAGACCATCAGTTTTCCTTTAGCCGCGTTGTTGGAACCTGATGAAAATTAGCATTTCTGTATAGCTGGATAAATGGTTGATGTATGACATAAAAATTTAAATTCTTGCTAATATTTATCCGATAAAAAGTTAATATCGTATAGCTAGTTGATCGGGTAAAGTCCTTCTCACCCTATTAGAGATTAATAATCTTCGTTCAAGATTTTGATTAATTTCATGATGAATGTATGACTAAAAACAGTCATTTTCCCCATCCAAGCAAATACGTTTAAAGTGCCTTCAAAACAACTCTGTTTTACGATATTTACGTAATATATATTCAATCAAGTTATTTAGGTTGAAATCAAAGAACACATTAAATATCAGTTTCATGCAATTACGTTGGAGTATAATATTCCGGATATTACGTTGGAGTCGTATATTTCCTGCAATCAATTCTAACACGAAAGCGTAAGTTTTTTTATTGGTAGGAAAGCAGTTGTATTGTTGCTCGGAGAAGAATTAAAGACATTTGAAATACTAATGCATTTGAGCGAAAGGATACTCATTAGTACAATAGGTATGATATTACCGTATATTCCGGTGTTAAAAGTGCGAATATATACCGTATATTCGCACTTGTAACACCAAAAATCTGACCAAAATTTACGAGGGCGTGTAATACTTCAGCTGATAGTTTAAAAATATGGGAAAAATTAACATATAAAATTTACATTTTTACGTGTACTTATGCTGTTTATATGAAAAAAATGACATACCTTTTGAAATTAAAAACTTTTCACTGCCGGATAACGTGAAAATTCCTTCAGTTCGTTGAACAGCTTTCCTATGACCAGTCTAACCTGTAGAGTTAGAAGCATGGAAGGCGAAACACGGTGATTAAAGAATAATCATCAAAATTTAATGACATCAGAAATGAAGATTTTCGTACTTTGTTTCGGTTGAGCATCGTATCTTCGGAGGTATGAAATTGCGCATATGTCGCCTTAAGAATTAGTAATTATTACTAGCATAATATGTATTTTTAAACTGAAACAACTTAAGAAGTAACCTGTATGTATGCAAGAGAAACAGAATTAATGGGCCTAAAATATTTTTCGTTATTCGTTGAGTATAATTTATTTTCTGTGAAAACGTGCGACTCATATTTGTCAGAAATGTGGAAATTGATTATAAAAGGGTATTTTTTATGCTCGTAATGTAAAGTATATATTGAAAATTAAAATCTCATAAAGTACAGGTGTACTCTTATAGCACGCACGGTAAGTAAAACTCTAGTGCAGCACGAGAAGAAAAACTTATGTAAAAAATTCTCAATAAACGCCCGCTGACCACCAAGGCACCTCCTTGACTTGGTGTAGCAGATAGTAGATGGTATCCATCTCGATGGAGCCATCTTATTGTCGAAAGTTGTAATGATGGTGCTGTGATACTTCTTTGGCGAAATGAAGCAACTCCAATGATGGAACACAGCAATAAATTTTATTTAACATTAAAAAAAATGGCGACATACAAACAAGAAGAGAAAACATATTCTAACATTTAAAAATAAATTACATTCTTCGTGCGAGAGTCGCACGAGGCACTCGAGTCTGGTTTCAAATATTGTCATTCACAAAACCTTAATGTTCATCTATTTAAATTATTTAAACTACAAGATTTTAATAATATGTAAAGCTGTTACAACCTCTCCCCCAACGGAGAGACTTTCCCTTCGGTAAAAGTTCTGTAAAATTCGAAGGTTTATAAGCTCGGCATTCTGAATTATTTTAAGAAGAGGTAATTTCTCCCATAAGTTCTAAACTTTAGACCAAAATTTTAAGTTTTCAACAAATACTTTTACACCACATTTAAATAGAAAAAAATGGAGAATGATTTAGTCTTCCTTTTTTTTCTTGACGGTGCCTAGATCTCTTTCATAGTGGACCAGTTCCTCGGCTATAATTCACAGCAAAGCCTTTCCTCAGTTCATCGGTGCCAAGATCTGCTCTTCAGCTATTTTTCTTTTCCTTTGAGCTCTAGTAGAAATGGCATTAAAATGGTATCACTAAGTTTACGTTCAAGTGATAAACTAATAAAATAAGGCAGTTCAGTGTTAACAGGAAGTAATAATCTGATATCACTAATATTACGTTCAGTGATGAACTAATAAAATAAGGCAATTCAATATCAACAGGAAGTAATAACCTGGTATCACTAATATTATGTTCAGTGATGAACTAATAAAATAAGACAATTCAATATCAACAGGAAGTTACGTTCAGTGATGAACTAATAAAATAAGGCAATTCAATATCAACAGGAAGTTATAATCTGGTATCGCTAATATTGCGTTCAGTGATGAACTAATAACATAAAGCAATTCAAAATTAACAGGAAGTAATAATCTGGTATCACTAATATTGCGTTCAATGATGAACTAATAAAATAAAGCAATTCAATATTAACAGGAGGTAATAATCTGGTATCACTAATATTATGTTCAATGATGAACTAATAAAATAAAAATACGCACGATTATTCGATCTCGGTCGGTGCCTCCAAAATAATTAAGACTGTGATGCTTCTTTGGCGAAATGAAGCAACTCCAATGATGGAACATAGCAATAACTTTTATTTAACATTCAAAAAAATGGCGACATACAAACAAGAAGAGAAAACATATTCTAACATTTAAAAATAAATTACATTCTTCGTGCGAGAGTCGCACGAGGCACTCGAGTCTGGTTTCAAATATTGCCATTCACAAATACCTTAATGTTCATTTATTTAAATTATTTAAACTACAAGATTTTAATAATATGTAAAGCTGTTACAGTGCGGTTGCTCCATTCATGGTCTTCTGGCTTTGTAGCACGAGAAGATTTTTTTGAGAAAGGTTCTGCAGGTTTTCATTGAATAGGTTGAGAGAAAAAACAATTTTACTCCAGAAATAATACATACGGTGACGGTTACGAAAAATGACAAAATATAAACTGAAAGAACACAATAGCATACTAAAAATTACATTAAGATTTACTAAAAATTACATTAAGTTTATTGAGAAGATCTGATTGAAAATAATATAATTCATGTTTTATTCTCTGTATTTAATTGTTAAACAATACTATGTATGCTCTTATACTCTGCTGAAAATTAAACACAAAATGTTTCTAAGTAATTTTATTCTGTGTAATGTTCACTTGTGTTTCAACTTTAACCACTCTAGCTCGAGATCATAAAAGATGTGAGTGCGAAAATATGGGTGAATATAATGAATCTTTCTAAACGTAAAATTCGTTAAATTCACATAAAATAGAAACTGAAAGAAAAGTTCTAAATCTAGGCTTCGATGTACCCATGTTTGGTTACAATACTTAGAGCTACGTGTTTTTGAGATTTGGTGACTGTAAGCTGTCGCCTTCTTTAACAAACTCAAGCACAGATTCTTCTTTTTATTTCCTTATACGAAATAGAGGAAGTATTGTAACTGCAAAAAAATCCGTTATCATATTTCAACGGAAATATCCGTTTTGATAGTTTCCGAATCCATTTGGAGATTTTTTCTTCCCTGATGTCACGCACAGAATAAAATAATTAAAATTAACTAAAAAAGTCTTTGTCGTCGTGCGGATGTACGGTTATATGTATGTATCTCGCATAACTCAAAAATAATTAGTCGTAGAACGTTGAAATTTTGTGTATGTTACTGCTATAACATATAGTTGTGCACCTCCCATTTTTATTGCAATCGGCACTGCCATTCATATGTATATGTATACATTACCACCTCCTTACCCGGCCTTTATTTTCACAATCTTTACAAAAATATTCATGTTTGACATTGAATATTCAATTATTATTTAAAAAAAATTATTTTCGGAAAATAACGAAACCTATCTATTAATGCAGTCCCCCGGTTCCTATACTTGTATTTGGGAATGTTTTATACTTGCTATTAAAAAATAAAACTATAAGAAGTTTGATTCGGTGCGACAAAAATTGACCAGGATATTTCATTTCAAAATGCACAATTTTTGATGTCATTTTCAATTTGCCTTGAGAGGTCGGTTATTCAAGTTAGAATAATTCGAGAAAGTAAATTTAAATGAAAGCAGCAAAAAATTTGTATAGAAATTTATATAATAATTTGTATTTAATATTCCGTATAAGGAAAGTCATATGGTGGTCACATCCGATCTTTTTTAATAATACAGATAACAATACCGTGCATTTAGGATTAAACAAAATATGTGCACAATTTTTTATTTCACTAAAATGCAAGAAATTAAACAACATGTAAAACTAAACATGAGTATAAGAAATACAGTTCCAGTTAATATTTTCGAACAACAGATTTATTTGTATTCCCAATCGTTTGTTTCTTCTTAGTGAGCTGGAGTATGAGCCGAAGAACCGAAAAACTTTGAAATATTTCAGATGCGGTCTCGTTTGAAAATAATTCCTAGGTATATGCTCGAAACTTTGACAGATTTGATGGATGAGTGAGTCAGTTTCTATCCACTATATACAGGAACTTTGGATGCGCCATACACACCACACACTGCATTTTAAACAACATCGCTACTGCTTTATAACGTTATTTGCTTTGTGTTTGAAATGCCAGCTTCTGCTAGCAAGTCAATATCTTGTTACCAAGTGTTTCGTCATTTGCCTGTACTTCCTAAACCGTCATTTTCCTAGACTATGTATACTTCGTAGCTAAAATCGTTTTACTTAGCTTTTTAAGAATAGAGTTCAGTAAATGTTATATAGTGCATCCCAAATGGATAACTTTAATGAGTAAAATGGAAGAGGGACTGCTTTTTTGGAAGCATTACAAAAAGACATTATACACACTAGCTGGCGGCGCAACCGTAAGAGAGCTGTTGTGTACACCGCATGACTTACTTGTACGGAATATTAAATTATACGCATTTTTTCCTGCATTTCATTTAAACGTATTTCCTCAAATTTCATTAGAGATATATTTCTCATTCAATTAATTCAGTTCTCACTTCTCGGAAAGGTAAAAATACATAAAACCTCAAAATTATTTTTTTAATGAAAGATATATAAAAGCATAAAACACCGAATACAGTTAAAACAGTTAAACAAAGAATTTTTACGACTAAAATTTGAGATTCTACGCAAAATAAAGCAGTACGGTCAGCGGCAAGAAAGCAGATTTTTCGTTGCACAAAACTAAGTTCCTTTTGGCCCTACTTGGCAAAATGACGCTGAAGAAGATGCAGAAAGACTTAACTCACTATTCTGTGAAGTTTCAAATGTAAACAAACATGACTGCCATGCTAAAAAAAATTAGGCTTAGCCGCACTCAACAACTTTTAAATTGTTGAGAATTGTGCAAGTATTGCACGCAGATTAACTAAAGGCATAAATACCTTAACCGGAAGATAACAACAACATGATTTCATAATTTTTTAAAGGAAAAAATGCCAATTTACCAACATATAAGAATACAAAAACTGAGAGCTCACGAAGCCGAGTAACAGAGTGGGTATGTATATATTTATATATACATACTTTGCGGCCAATTGCGACTAAAAAGAGTGTTGCATAACTTCATGTTATGGCAATCTCATATACAAAATTTCAACGTTCTGAGACCACTTGTTTTCTAGTCATGCAAGATATACATGTTACCGTGAAAGACCGAAATTGGAGAATGTCGACTTTCACCGGAGAATGTCAACATTCACCAAATACGTCGGTGAAAGATCGAATATTTCTTTACATTCTTGTACATTCGGAGCCTCACCGGTGTATGTCGACAATCACAGATATGCTCTGGTGTAGGTCGAAAAGAGAGGCGTATATATACACGCTGCCATTCCAAAAGGAAGTGTTCCACAAATAAATGCAGTTGTAAAAGCAAGGACCTCTTGTGCAATTCAAAGTGTCATAATAGTTTAAGTTGTTGCAATAAATCAGATTTGAATCACATAATTTGGTAAGTTTATAACTTCTATTATTTTCCTTTCTCATTTTGAATGTACTGTGTGTTTTAAGTTCTTATGTTCTTAAGTTCTTATTCTGAGTCTCAAGTGCGTTTTTACGCGACTGAATTACGGAGAAGAAAATATAATATTCTTATATGTTCAACATTCACCGTTAGTACATGGTGAATGTCGACATTTACCGGTGTAAGTCAGAAATAAGACTATTTGGAAAATATTTCGGACATACACTAAGCGACTATGTGAATATTGACATTCACCGGTGAAAGTCGACATTCTCCAGATTTCGGTGTTTCACCGTAACATATATATTTATATACGTTTGGTGCGGCCGATTGCGATTAAAAAGAGTGTTGCACAACTACATGTTATAGCAATCCCATATACAAAATTTCAACGTTCTGAGAGTACTTGTTTTTGAGTTATGCGAGATATATACATACGTACAGACGCCACGAAAAAATATTTTCTGAATCCATTTTAAATCAGTTTTATAATTCGTTTGAGGAAAAAGAGTCCTTACTTACAAAGTTCACGCAAAAACATAGTTAAATTGCATTTGATAGTGGTCAAAATGGATATTTTCGTTGAAATATGGTAATTGGAATTTTTCGTGATTGCAATACTTGCTTTTCTTCGTATAAAGAAGTAAAAAGAGAAAGAAAACTATTTCCATACGAAACATAAAGTATTATAAATATTTTTAAGGGTACGATGGGAAAAGTTAATGCTGAAAAAGGTAATATGTTTTTTAAAAAATTTTTTAACATGCAAGTTTTTTCCCTTATCATATGGTTTCCTCCTACACGATTTCGCTGTTACTTAGTAAGAAAATTGCAGAAACACTCATATATCACTGCAATATGGTTTCACTCTAGTTCGCTGGTCAGTATGCGTAAAACCTGTTATAACACTTATGTGTGCATATTTAGAAAACACGATTTTTACTTTCAACATTGACAAAATTAAGTTACGTGCTATGCCATCATGTGTAATAACAATAACCTATTCATTTATACACACAAAAAATTGAGTAAATTCCGGGAATACCTGGATTCTATCGCATCAATATTGTTTTGAAACTGAGATGTGCTCATCATTTATATAGTATGCATATCGTGCTCCAAACAGGGCTTAATTTCTATAATTAGAACCGACGGAACCCGATGCAAGACCGTCAGGACAGAGGAATAAGTGTAACTAAATAAATAAAATGTACATTAAAATTATCAATAATTATTAAATTAATATTAATAATTAATACTTGTATTATTTTTTATTAATCATTATTGTTCAATTCATTAATTTTTATTCATTTAGTTAATTAAATATTAAAGTAACTAAATGATTAAAATTAAATGTACATCGGTAAGTGGTGTATTTATTTTTTGCATTTATCCAAGTTTACTTAAAAGCAGGAGAATCAGTACCTTTAAATAAATGTAATAATTTATTATCAATAATAAATTACTTTGAGATTTTTTTCCCCTTTATTTAACGCATTTTTACCGTTCCAACAACTACCAATTAAACAAATAGTTGAAGAACATGTTTGTTCCTGTAATCTAGAGGGCGGATGTAGGTTTTGTTTCTTGAAACAGCTGATGAAATCTATTATTACTTCCTGAAAACAGCTGTTGAAAAACTTTGCAATATTCTTATACAATCTTTAATTTCAAACGCAGTCAAATATTTTTTCAGGAATCTCAAGTGCTGGGTAAATTTTATCGTTTTTGTTAGACTATTAACTCAATATTTGTGTTTCACTTTCAATATCCCTATTTGGAGAAATCGGTCTTTTCAAATGTTAACGGTAGTGCTTGGAACGGCTGCAGAAATATTATATACTTTCTCCTAGGCCTTGTGTATACTACCTAGGCATTCTATAGAATGAAAAATGCTATTTAGGCAAAATATGGAAAAAATTTCGTGATATAGCTATTTTTTGAGATAAGTGAATTCTTCAAAAATACAAATGGTATTTTGAAAGAATAATGAAAGAGTAAAGAACTTTAATTCAAAGCACGTAAAGGAATTTAATGTTGTACAAAACAAAATTTATGCCTTTCTTATTAATGAAAGTAATTTTATGGAATCAATGGAATGAATATATTAATTTTATGAAATCAATGGAATGAATGTATTAAATATGTATTCAAAACAAATTGGAGATGCATTTTAACATTACCGATTTTTCATTAGGTATTTTATATAATGTCTAAGAAATATGCGAAATATTCATCGTTTCATACATGCCACCTAGTTTTCAGCATTCTATAAAATGCCTAGATATTCTATAGAATGCTGGCTTTCAAACATTGTCGGTAACACACATGTAAATTTCAAAATGGGAGTGGGAATACAAATACTTATCATTAAAGACGCCTAATATATTCAAGCCTTATTATTGAAGACGATTAACGAATAGTATATATTATTATTTTAAAAATAACAGATTTTTTTTTGCTGTCACACAAAATTAAACTGCCTTAGGCTATCGCTTTAAAATCAAGGCGGCCTTATGTTGTTATATGACACTTTTTTTGGGAGGGGGGAGAAAGGCGAAATAATGTTTTATTTACAGTTAGATCACAAATTTAATCACTGAGTTCTTTAACTAATGATTTTAATATTTAAGTAAATTATATTTGGTAATATACGTAATTATCTTTTGTTATAAAACACTATTCTGTAAATCCTGTTTATTTCTTTTATGTTTGTAATCAGGATTTAACAATAAATGATTTTTCCTGGAACTATTAAATATTTTACACTAGTGTTATACAACATAAGAACATGTTATTATTAAGAATATATTAAATGAATTGTAGTGTACTTATCTTTCAAATTTTAAGCATATAATTTTCTTTAAGTGGGCAGCTGTAGAATGCCGTAATTTTATGCAAAAATATGCATCTAATTTTCTGAGAATTAAAATTTATGACAATTGTATTATATATTTAAAAATCTACTTATCTTTAATGCTTTTTAAGAAAGTGAAAAATTACAAATTTTTTTGCCAATATAATTAGTTTTTTTTTTCTGCTGTTTGAATTAGCAAAATTTAAATATCTCTGCGAAATGCAATCATATTCGACTCTGTTGAACCTTCCTTGCTTAAAGACACTTAAAGAAAAGGGGATTTGGACTCAAAATCTAAACGAAATAATTTTACAGAATTTAATACTTAAAGGCCAATTACTATAAGGTTGAATGTATGCTGTGTCGTATTCCCATATGTAGTATCAACTTCCTGTGTATTCTGTCTGTTCTATCGTCTGGTTTCCATAAATTCCTAGGTATTTTGAATCCGCTTATGATCGTATCACGTAGTTTTTTTAGTTTTATAGTGATCGGATAAGTCTTTTTAAATGTAAAATTTCTTATTTCATTGCTGTTAGGATTTTCTGTACTTCCGCGTTCTTTACCAATATAAATGTGTTTATTAAATTCTAGTTTTGTTTCTGTGAGTATTTTATGTGATGTAAATATTAGATATTTTTAACGTTCATCATTCAAAAGTTGGTTATTATTTTTATTAAAGCGATTTTTTGTTTTATTATTTGTTGTTGCTGTTATTTTATAATATCTAGAACGTTTAAACATATTAAGATAATATTGCATTCTCTGAGTTATATTTTTATCTGTTAAGTATTTAACTCTTTAACTGTCGAGTTATTTTGATGATTTGGGTACACAAATTGTCAAATTTTTTTATTGGAAAAATCAGATGTTTAGTACAAAATAAAATATACTTAAGTAGTTAAAAATTGGTATTTTGAAGTACATGGGTAAAATTTTTCAAGTTTTGTAGCCACTGCGTATTTGCTTGAGGCGGCTGCTACTCAATATGGCAGTTTTAAAGTTCGCTTTTAGCGGACCATTATTTTCTAAAAATAAAACAAATTATTTTCTAAAAAACAAATAAATGAAAAAAATAAAAGTGAATACCTATTCGAAGTTCAGTAATTCAGTCTTGTGTGGTACACCTGGAAACACTTTTCCAAGCACAAACCAACTCCACATTCACTACACCAGAATCGTGTTTCCTTCCTTATCTTTTTCCCATTTTTATCCTTTTTCGAACAATACACTTTGCACTGTCTTGTAGGCTCATGTTTCACAGTAGTAGGTGGAATATAGGAAATAAAATGTCGTTCAGTAAGACGGGCAGGGTTATCTATTGTAGGTGGTCTGCCAACATTCTTTTGTCCAGAAGCTGCATCATCATATTTATGTAAAAGCTCTTCTACAACTTGGATTCGAAATTCTAAAAATGTAATACGTTTCCCAACTACATTTTTATAGAGTAAATATGACTTCCAAAGTATCTTGTCTAGTAAATGTAAAAATACAGTGGATGGACAAAAATATGGAAACACCTTGTGAAATGCATGTTTGAAAAAAAAGATTGATTTTAATGAAATATGTAGATGGCGCTGGCATTTTTGACTACTGACGCCACCTATACAACTTCGTAAATGTGATAAACAGTTCAGTTGTTGTCGGAGTACTGTTATGTGAGGTTGTCATTGCATTATGTCAGAGTTAACAGACTTCGAACGTGGGCAAATTGTTGGAGCACGTATGGTAGGTGCTTCCGTAAGCAAGGTAGCCGAAGTGTTTAGTGTTTCAAGAGGTACTGTATCGAAGATTTATTCCGCATATTCGAAAAGCGGAAAAACATCATCTGCTAAATCACAGCGCGGACGAAAGTGTGTCCCGAGTGATCGTGACAGACGATCATTAAGGTCAATTGTGACGAAAAATAAGAAGACCACAGCTGCAAAAGTTACTGCTGAAATGAATGTTGTGTTACCGAACCCTGTGAATACCAAAACAATTAGAAGGGAGCTTCATAAACAGGGAATTGCTGGCCGTGCTGCAATTGAGAAGCCACTCATCAGTGATGCTAATGCCCGTAACAGGAAAAGGCGGTGTTTAAGTCATAAAGCCTGGACTATAGAGCAGTGGAAGCGAGTAATATGGTTTGACGAGTCTTCTTTCACATCGTTTCCCACTTCTGGCTGAGTTTACGTCTGGAGAACGCCATCTCCAGCCTATAATACAGACTGCTTGTTGCCAAGAGTGAAACATGGCGGGGGTTCTGTTATGGTTTGGGCAGCCATATCGTGGTTCTCTGCTAGCCCCATGATAACTGTGTCAGGGCACACGACTGCCAAGACTTATGTGAACATTTTGGCCGATCAAGTTCATCCCATGGTACAAACTTTGTTCCCCGATGGTGATGGTGTCTTCCAAGACGACAAAGCCCCTGTTCACATAGCTCACATTGTCCAGGACTGGTTTTCTGAGCACGAGGATGAGTTGTCCCATCTCCCCTGGCTACCACAGTCACCAGACCTGAATATTATTGAACCTTTGTGGTCTACATTGGAACGGAAAGTGCGTTCACTTATCCACCGCCAACATCGTTATCTGAACTTGCCACCGTTTTGCAGGAAGAATGGTATAATATTCCCTTGGCAAACATACAGGAACTGTATTTATCCATTCCGAGAAGACTGCAAGCTGTTTTGGATGCCAACGGGTTTCCTACACCATATTAAGCAAAGAAACATGTTTTTTTAAAGGTGTTTCCATTTTTTGTCCAACCCTGTATCTTTTTATAGTATTTTTATGACGTTTTCGGATTGTTGGATGAAAGGGTATTTCCTAATCACAGCGATCTACACCACCCATATTTAGACTGTAGTCAGAAACAATCTTCGGCTTGAGTATATCTTCATTTTTTTTATTTTTGATTCTGACCATGGAAGTATCATGAATACTGCTCATCAGACACACATCCTTCATCTTCGGTTGAAGAATCTAAATCATCTATATAACGTTTTAAAGAACTGGACGCCATTTTACAACAAAAAGATCGCGTGCACTTTAAACCAAAGAACTTATAACCTCTAACCTTTGAAATCTTCAGTAAAGTGCTGTTATCTATTGAATTGAGCGCACATTAACTTTTTCCGAGATACAGTCGGGTTTGACAAAGAAATGAAGCCGAAATAAACGTCTCCCGATATATATTCGGGTATAACAATATGATGCACTCAAAAAAAATTACCCCGAGTAATACTCGGGCGTGACATTTTCGAACACCAATGCTGTGCCCGAGATTAGTTAAAAGGTTAAGAGTGGATTTCTCTTATAAGAATGAGTATTAATATGTATTAATTTTTTTTCTATAGCACGTACTTTCACGATAAAATGTGTAATTTTAACGCACTGTTTCTCTGCCCCCCCTCAAAAAAATCTGAAAGGTGCCAGATTTTAAATTACGTCTAAAGGGACTTTTTTAAGATTTTGTGTATTACCTTTTTTTTATTAATGTGCAGTGCAGTTTGATTCTGTGAATAATTTATAATTTTGGGATCACTTATGTGTGTCAGCAAAACGTTTAAGTGCTATATGAATACCTCTGCTTAAAAATATAATGATGGGGGGGACTGCATAAAATGGTTTTAGATGATTATCTGTTAAGGTTTGTGGTGATGGTGGTTGTGGTGTGTTGTCAATGGGAACTCAAACTTCATCACCAAGGACCATATGTAGAGGGAACGCAGTGATGTTCCTTGAACTGAGTGTATAGATTTGTTTAGCTTCTTATTAAATAAATAATAATAATTAAAATAAAGCTTCTTATTAAATATTAAATAAATTATATTATTAAATAATGCCCTAAAGTCTCAGAGTTGAAATTTTTCAGAATCATTTTTATCAACTTGTGCAACTTGAATTAAATTTCACGCTGAATAAAGAGAATAGGGTATATTAATGAACAGATTGTAATGATAATGATTATAATGACTTACGCAGGAATAAATATAACATAATAAAATATTGCTGAAAGGAGTAAAAACTATCATTTATGACAATTCTGCTGATGATAATTTCCCTGTTGTGTGTCATACAGATGGCAGTAAAATTAATAATCGAGTTGGATTAGCTTATGTCGTTTTCCATAATGGTTCTGAACTGGAATACAAACTCTTTAGAATTCACAATGAATGCAGTGTTTTCCAAGCCGAATTACTGTGCATTAGTGAGTCGATTAAGTGGATATCTAACAACTGTTCGCTAAGTGCTAAATTTCTTATTCGCACTGATTCTCTTTCATCCTTATTTTCTCTTAGGAATATCTTCTCATATAATAAATTAATTGTGACTTCCCATGCTCTTCTTAAAGACCTTAATAATAAAGGTGTTGATGTTATCTTTTCTCATGTACGTGGCCACACTGGCAATCTAGGAAATGAACGGGCTGATTGGTTGGCAAAACAAGCTACACACCTTCAAGTAATTACTCCAATGATACTTCCTAAGTCATTTTACAAGAACAAAAGTAGGGATGATACAATACTCGAGTGGAATGAACCATACAGGAATTCTACTACTGCCTCTTTGACTAAACTATATTTTCCTTCCATTCCTCACAGACTGAATAATAAACACTTTTTCTGCAATTTTGAAGTTACTCAATTTCTAACTGGAGAAGGTAAATTCAATTCATATCTGAAGAGATTTAGATTATCTAGTACAGACTTGTGTTCATGCAGTTTCGGGGGGAGTGCAAAATGTCGAACATTTGTTGTTCTATTGTTCAAAGCTCAAGGAAGGACGAAAGGAACTCATTTCTAAGTTAAACTCTGTGAATATTACATTTCCTCCCCCTCTTCATGTTTTTGTTCAATATAAAATGGCTTTCTCTTTTTTCTGTAAATTTATCTCTTACGTATCATCTGTGAATTTGTAAGTTTATTTTATTTTGTGTTGTGTTGTTGTATTTGTTTGTTTTTTTTTTTTACTTACCTCTGTAAGCCTTGTGTAATACTATGTGGTGCACAAGGATTTAAAATTTTCAATAAAAAAAAAAGGGGGGGACTAAAAAAGAGGTTTGCTGTCATTTTCAATAATTAATTATCAAAAGAAATTTTAAAAAAAATGTGTGTTATATACCTCCTTTGATTTCCATTCCGTATATTGTAACTCTTTATAATAATACTTTCTACCATTTTGTAAGTAATTCGACTTTGTAGGGTTTGTTTTCAGTAACATTTTATTTTTATGTTAAATCTTTCCTGCGCATTGCTTTTCTGTCATTTCCGAAAGAAATGCAAAGGAAATGAATTCACGTAGCAAGCGATAATGTAAGTCAGAGTGAGAGTATTGGGAACTTCAGTCGGTAGCGCTGTAGATAGTCGATAGCACTCTCATTTCAACTGCCATAATAACTGGTTTTCGGAAAGTTCTGGCTTTTGCAACAGTAACATTTAGAACTCGTGTTAGGCTGGTATCACATATCCATTTGTTTCAGACGAACAACTATTTTAAACAATTTTTATACCTGCTTTATCACTGAAAGAAAGATGCATGATTTTTTTCCTTTCACAAAAATTAGAAGTTGTTCGTATTTAACAACCTATCAGCATCGAATTTCCCCATCATTAACCAACATTTGTATTGGAGAGCAAATTTACCCTTTTCATGGTAATCTCAAAATGATCCGCAGTGATTGGCTGTCTCATATTATGTGACAAAACGGGAAAAGTGTTCTAAAGAGTAGTTCTTGCGAAATGTTTTCAGTGTGTGATATGAGCTTTAAAGGGAGCCGGGTTGTTAATTTTGTACTTCAGGATTTGCTTTGTAAATATTTCTTTGTAAGTTTTATTATATTCTGAGACCGCTTATATCCGCTGTTAAGTTTTTATTACTTTTCAGTTTGTAGCTTCCACCTCGAAGCATAAACTTGGTTGCCTTTATAATGTGCTCGAGATCTTACGTAAAGATGATAAGATAATTACTTTCCAATCGTTTTCCAAGTGTTAAGCGTCTATGAAATTTGAATTAATCTTACTTTTTCACTTGTATTGTATTTGTAAAGTGAAGTATATATGTTACTGTGAAAGACCGAAATTCGAGAATGTCGACTTTCACCGGAGAATATCAACATTCACCAAATACGTCGGTGAAAGACCGAATATTTTACTACATTCTTGTATATTCGGACCCTCACTGGTGTATGTCGACAATCACAAATATGCTCTGGTGAAAGTCGAAAAGAGAGGTCATAAAGTGCCATAATAGTTTACGTTGTTGCAATAAATAAGATTTGAATCACATAATTTAGTAAGTTTTTTATTACTACTATTTTATTTTCTCATTACTAAGTTTTTAACTTCTATTATTTTCCTTTCCCATTTTGAATGTACTGTGTGTTTTAAGTTCTTATTTTAAGTCTCAACTGCGTTTTTTCGCAACTGAATTACGGAGAAGAAAATATAATATTGTTATATGTTCAACATTCACCATTAGTACATGGTGAATGTCGACATTGACCGGTGTATGTCAGAAATAACAGTATTTGGAAAACATTTCGGACATACACCAAGAGACTATGTGAATGTTGACATTCACAGGTGAAAGTCGACATTTTCCAGATTTCGGTGTTTCACCGTAACATATACACATAGAAATAATGATCTGTTCGTAGTTAGTTACATACGTTGCATTATCTCGATTTCTGCACATTTTTAGCCCAAAAGGGGCGTTAGACCCGAAGGGCTATTTGTCCCAAAACGGCATTTTGCGTCGTTTCACATTCTGCGTTGGTTCACTTTTAAAACTTTTGCCACCAAATATTATCACCGTGTATTTTATATTTAAAGAAACTAAATAATGAAGAATCTGCACGAATGGATGAGAATATTCCTCGCACTGTGAAAAATCAACGGTACTTAGAGCCATCCAGTTTTGAAAAATATGGTCCTCCAACCCAACACTGCCAGTTGGAAGCCCTAATTTTGAATTTCGAGCTTGTTTTATTATCTATTTCAAATATGTAAAACTTAAACGAATTTTTTATTAACGAACTCAATGATTTCAAAGTGAGCAATGGCAACGCTGTACGGAAAAAAACATTTTTATCAGCGCTCGAGACTGTGTATTGGAAATTCTAAAGGTATGCTGTTTTTAAATATTTTGTGATGTTCCTGTTGAATTGAATTTTATGTGGTTTAAGCGCGAAGAACATGATTTTTAATAAATACAAGTAACACACAAAAGTTTAAAAAAAAACCACCATTTTGGGAGTGATATAAAATCTGAAAGCTTTCAAATTTTCTTTTTTTTTAATATTATTAAGACTTTTCTGTATGTCGTAGCAAAGGCATTTGATGTGCAGTAATAAATTTAATTGTTCAAAAACCATTGTATATGTAATTATAAATAAGTATTTTATTGGAAATTCTGAAATATTTGTCATTTTTACATAGTATAATCATTCCTAGGATCTGCTTGTTAAGTGGCATATTTTGTTAAGGGGACCCATACACCTTAAAAACCCATAAGATCTTCGAATATGGTACTGTTGCAAGAAATGGAATAACTTATTTATTTTAAAAGCAATCACTTCGAACATTTTACAACTGACTATATAATATAGCTGCTTTCTGAAATAGTTATCAGAAAGTTGGTGTTGCCACAAATATTTTTATAATTTAATCCACTTTGTGACAAAATGTTTCGTCATTTTTGCACCTAGCGCGCACAGTTTAAAACATTCTGTCGCATAATTTTATTCCATATTTAATATATAGCTTTTATAACATTTGAATATTAATGTGAACCAAAAATTCTATGAATTTCATGTTAAATTTTTATTTTATTTGGAGTTGTGTTTATAAAATGAATTTTATTAAAAAAATCTGTAATGTTTTCGTGCATAAAATTTTTTTATATTAAAATATTCATCAGATTTTTGGTTCAGTTATAAAATAGTGTCCATATAAAGAATTCCATCCAATTTCAAGTATGTACCATTAGCCATTTTTATAATATTATGCGCGCAAGGTGGAAACATGACGAAAAATTTTGTCACAAAGCGGATTAAATTACAAAAATATATGTGGCAACACAAACTTTCTGGTTACTAGTTTATTATGTAGTCAGCTGTAAAAAGGTGGAAGCAATTGCTTTTAAAATAAATAAAATATCCAAATTCTTGCAACAGTCACATATTCGAAGATCAGAAGGGGTTTAAGGTGTATGAGCCCCCTTTAAAACCAGCTTCCTTTCATTTTTAAACTGGGGTTTTTAAAAGTATGTGAAATGAATTTTATCGTAAAACTGCGGAGTCGTAAAACTGCGGAGTTCTTGCTCAATAAAACATCTGCTGACGTTATTCTATCAAAACATGTTTTTCTTCTCTCTGTCCAAATCATTTTTTATCCAAATAGTACAATTTAGTTTGGTGTTTTCATTGGCTGTATTAATAGCAATTCTCGCAAGTTCGCAACCGTTACTAAGTATCGAGGAGACAACCTGGCAGTGACAAGTTTCTCTTGCTTTTCCAAGAGCAAAGGATTAAACATGGTTGATCTCTTGACTTTTAAGCTGGTTATCTAGCTTGGGATTTATTTGATTATCCGACAGATGGCGCTGATGGCCGCAGTGTCAGATTGCCAACGGGCTACCATTTTTGTACCTCGTTCATTAAATGGACGAAAGAGTGCATCTGAATTTTTCTAATTCCAAGTGATAAACACTATTGCTCAAATGCTGCGTGGGAGGATTATAGATGATGGAAAATTTTTATTAGCCTTTTTACTTTTTCCAAGAATAGGATTCGTGTTATATTACCTTGCGTAGCGTAAAAGTTAAAAATAAAAATAGTAAGTAAAAATGATATTGTTAATAATAAAAAAAAATCTAGCTATGACATGAATACCGACAAATAATTGGTACTGGGTATTAAAATATCTGAAACTAAGAGATTCAACTTTGAATTTAATTAGTTTTCTTTGGGGAGGTGAAAAAAAAAAAAAAAAAAAAAAAATCTGAAATGTTTCAGATCTTAAATTACGTCCAAAGGGGCGTTTTTTAACATTTTGTGTGTTACCTTTCTTTATTAAATATCATGTTCCTCGCACTTAAACCATAAGATCCAGTGCAACAGCAATATCGCAAAATAGTTTTAAAACGAGCATATCTTTAGAATTTCCGATACAGAGACTCACGCGCTGGAGATAAAAATGTTTTTTCTGCACAACGTTGCCATTGCTCGCTTTGAAATCCTTGAGTTTGTTAATCAAAAATTCGTCAAAGTTTTAAAAAATAGGAAATCGATCATAAAACAAATTTCAAATTTCAAATTTGGTCTTCCACGTGCTCATATTCGTTGGAGGATTACGTTATTCAAAATTCGATGACTCTATGTACCGTTGTTTTATCACAATACGAGAAACATACATACATTTATTCAGATTTTTCATTCTTTAATTTCTTCAAATATAATGCAGGACTCTAACATTTTGTGGCAACAGTTTGAAAAGTGAACCGACATTTATGAGTCCGACACAAAATGCCAAAACGAAACTAATAGTCCTTCGGGATTCAAATCCCTTTGGACTAATAAGGAAACAACGCCGAATTATCTTTTGAAAACATTTAGTTAAAATAGGGTCTTGAAACAGCTCAATTTTATTGAAATACAGATTGGGGGCAGAACTAATAAAAAGAAAAAAAATCTTGCGTTTAAATAAGCCATTCATTGCACTTATAAAAAAGATTATGTTATTATTAGAAAAACAAGTTGACGATCTTTTAATGATGGCAACAATCGGAATTGGCAATTAAAAAACGAGAAAATTGCATTAAATTTTATATGTGCTTAGTATGCAAACTTAACGTATGAAAGGTATATAAAACGTATATTAATTAAAATCGTATGAAATTTAAGATATAGTGTCAGCTTACGGCTGCGCAATCACGTGATTTTCAGCGAGTTATATAATTTATTGAGTTTCCGCTTTTCTTTTATCTTTATATATATGTTATGATGAAACACCGAAATCTGGAGAATGTTGACTTTCACCGGTGAATGTCAACATTCACATAGTCTCTTGGTGTATGACCGAAATATTTTCCAAATACTCTTACACCGGTCAATGTCGATATTCACCGTGTACTAATGGTGAATGTTGAACATATAAGAATATAATATTTTCTTCTCCGTCATTCAGTCGCGAATAAACGCAGTTGAGACTTGAAATGAGAACTTAAGAACATGAGAACCTAAAACACACAATACATTCAAAATGAGAAAGGAAAATAATAGAAGTTACAAACTTACTAAATTATGTGATTCAGATCTTATTTATTGCAACGACTTAAACTATTATGACACTTTGAATTGCACAAGAGGCCCTTGCTTTTACAACTGCATTTATTTACAACTGCATTTATTTACAAAATTTTTCGTCATGTTTCCACCTTGCGCGCATAATATTATAAAAATGGCTAATGGTACATACTTGAAATTGGATGGAATTCTTTATATGGACACTATTTTATAACTGAACCAAAAATCTGATGAATATTTTAATATAAAAAAATTTTATGCACGAAAACATTACAGATTTTTTTAATAAAATTCATTTTATAAACACAACTCCAAATAAAATAAAAATTTAACATGAAATTCATAGAATTTTTGGTTCACATTAATATTCAAATGTTATAAAAGCTATATATTAAATATGGAATAAAATTATGCGACAGAATGTTTTAAACTGTGCGCGCTAGGTGCAAAAATGACGAAACATTTTGTCACAAAGTGGATTAAATTATAAAAATATTTGTGGCAACACCAACTTTCTGATAACTATTTCAGAAAGCAGCTATATTATATAGTCAGTTGTAAAATGTTCGAAGTGATTGCTTTTAAAATAAATAAGTTATTCCATTTCTTGCAACAGTACCATATTCGAAGATCTTATGGGTTTTTAAGGTGTATGGGTCCCCTTAACAAAATATGCCACTTAACAAGCAGATCCTAGGAATGATTATACTATGTAAAAATGACAAATATTTCAGAATTTCCAATAAAATACTTATTTATAATTACATATACAATGGTTTTTGAACAATTAAATTTATTACTGCACATCAAATGCCTTTGCTACGACATACAGAAAAGTCTTAATAATATTAAAAAAAAAGAAAATTTGAAAGCTTTCAGATTTTATATCACTCCCAAAATGGTGGTTTTTTTTTTAAACTTTTGTGTGTTACTTGTATTTATTAAAAATCATGTTCTTCGCGCTTAAACCACATAAAATTCAATTCAACAGGAACATCACAAAATATTTAAAAACAGCATACCTTTAGAATTTCCAATACACAGTCTCGAGCGCTGATAAAAATGTTTTTTTCCGTACAGCGTTGCCATTGCTCACTTTGAAATCATTGAGTTCGTTAATAAAAAATTCGTTTAAGTTTAACATATTTGAAATAGATAATAAAACAAGCTCGAAATTCAAAATTAGGGCTTCCAACTGGCAGTGTTGGGTTGGAGGACCATATTTTTCAAAACTGGATGGCTCTAAGTACCGTTGATTTTTCACAGTGCGAGGAATATTCTCATCCATTCGTGCAGATTCTTCATTATTTAGTTTCTTTAAATATAAAATACACGGTGATAATATTTGGTGGCAAAAGTTTTAAAAGTGAACCAACGCAGAATGTGAAACGACGCAAAATGCCGTTTTGGGACAAATAGCCCTTCGGGTCTAACGCCCCTTTTGGGCTAAAAATGTGCAGAAATCGAGATAATGCAACGTATGTAACTAACTACGAACAGATCATTATTTCTATGTGTATATGTTACGGTGAAACACCGAAATCTGGAAAATGTCGACTTTCACCTGTGAATGTCAACATTCACATAGTCTCTTGGTGTATGTCCGAAATGTTTTCCAAATACTGTTATTTCTGACATACACCGGTCAATGTCGACATTCACCATGTACTAATGGTGAATGTTGAACATATAACAATATTATATTTTCTTCTCCGTAATTCAGTTGCGAAAAAACGCAGTTGAGACTTAAAATAAGAACTTAAAACACACAGTACATTCAAAATGGGAAAGGAAAATAATAGAAGTTAAAAACTTAGTAATGAGAAAATAAAATAGTAGTAATAAAAAACTTACTAAATTATGTGATTCAAATCTTATTTATTGCAAGAACTTAAACTATTATGGCACTTTATGACCTCTCTTTTCGACTTTCACCAGAGCATATCTGTGATTGTCGACATACACCGGTGAGGGTCCGAGTGTACAGGAATGTAGTGAAATTTCGCCTGATATATCCTCCCCTACTTTTAGTCCACTCATTAAACGAATATCATATAGCCCAGTATGTTAAAGAATTTTTATTCATAATTGTTATCATTCATACACTGCTTTTGATGGTATTTTCTTCCTTATTCCGCTAAATACGAGTTCTTTAAAGCATTCATTCGAAATAGTGTTGTGCTGCCATCTGATGTGAAAACTTGGAGTTTATTTCCAACAGCCTTTTACATTGGGCATGTGGCTTTCGAATTGCAAACTGAAAGTGGAGAACTGGGTTTGGTGACAAAGTTATAGAAGTTGATGGTGCGCTATTAGCTGGAAGAATATTAGTTGATGAATTAGATGAATATTAGTTTTGCTCGGACGACAATATTTTTGGCTAAATTACTGCAATGTGATGTTTTTATAGATGTGGAATATACGTTTTAGAAGACCTTTACAATACTTTTATTAGAGTTCTGGCAACTGATCTTCCGATTCACAGGATGTAATTATGAATTCTGCTTTGACTTAAATTGCTATTTTAATTAGTTTTACTTCCATGTAAAACCATGTAAATTAGTTCCATGTAATAATTGGTAAGCTTATTATAATGTAATCAAATGCTCTTTAGAGGCTGTTAGTCTCGAAATGAGATTTTGGATCGGTTCGCTATGAACGGCGAATCACTTTTCAAATTGTTTCCCCAAATATTATCGCTGTTATATGTTAACTTTATTTAGTAATAAATATTAAGTTTTTCACACTTACGCCAACTTTATTTAGTAATAAATATTAAGTTTTTCACACTTACGCCAACTTTATTTAGTAATAAATATTAAGTTTTTCACACTTACGCCAACTTTATTTAGTAATAAATATTCAGTTTTTCACACTTACGCCAACTTTATTTAGTAATAAATATTCAGTTTTTCACACTTACGCCAACTTTATTTAGTAATAAATATTCAGTTTTTCACACTTACGCCAACTTTATTTAGTAATAAATATTAAGTTTTTCACACTTACGCCAACTTTATTTAGTAATAAATATTAAGTTTTTCACACTTACGCCAACTTTATTTAGTAATAAATATTCAGTTTTTCACACTTACGCCAACTTTATTTAGTAATAAATATTCAGTTTTTCACACTTACGCCAACTTTATTTAGTAATAAATATTAAGTTTTTCACACTTACGCCAACTTTATTTAGTAATAAATATTCAGTTTTTCACACTTACGCCATCTTTATTTAGTAATAGATATTAAGTTTTTCACACTTACGCCAACTTTATTAATAAATATTAAGTTTTTCACACTTACGCCAACTTTATTTAGTAATAAATATTCAGTTTTTCACACTTACGCCAACTTTATTTAGTAATAAATATTCAGTTTTTCACACTTACGCCAACTTTATTTAGTAATAAATATTAAGTTTTTCACACTTACGCCAACTTTATTTAGTAATAAATATTCAGTTTTTCACACTTACGCCATCTTTATTTAGTAATAGATATTAAGTTTTTCACACTTACGCCAACTTTATTAATAAATATTAAGTTTTTCACACTTACGCCAACTTTATTAATAAATATTAAGTATTTCACACTTACACCAACTTTAATAAATATTCAGTTTTTCACACTTACGCCATCTTTATTTTAGTAATAGATATTAAGTTTTTCACACTTACGCCAATTTTATTTAGTATTGAAGAAATAAATAAGCCTAAATAGATTGTAATATCAATGAACATTTTTAATGACAGAAATTAACTTAAACATAGTTGCGTACAGCAGAGAAAAAAGGCGAAGAAGTAAGAATCTATTTAGGCTTATTTATTTCTTCAATGGTTATGGGCCCAGGAACGTTTCAACTGTGCCTAATTAGCAAAATACTTATTTTAAAATGAACATTTTGAAGTTTTCGAGCATTGAACTCTTAAGCCTAATTCAGTGCAAGAACTGTTACGTCTAATCAACGGTAAGAACTGATCAGCGTTCAGTTAAGCCTATTTTTATAGCGATCAATCTTGTTTTTATTTGGCTGTGAGAGACTGTATTACATTATGTCGCATTTGACTACTATAGAAAAGCTCGGAAAAGATAATTTTGACAGTTGGAAATTACAAATAGAAGCAGTATTGATTAAAAACGACCATTGGGATTATGTAACCGGTAAAGCGCTAAAACCTGCTGAAGGAACCGAGGACGAAAAGAAATGGCTCCAAGCTGATCAAAAAGCTCGCGCAGTGGAAGCGTGCTGGGCCCATAACCATTGAAGAAATAAATAAGCCTAAATAGATTCTTACTTCTTCGCCTTTTTTCTCTGCTGTACGCAACTATGTTTAAGTTAATTTCTGTCATTAAAAATGTTCATTGATATTACAATCTATTTAGGCTTATTTATTTCTTCATTTAGTAATAAATATTAAGTTTTTCACAGTTACGCCAACTTTATTTATTAATAAATATTCAGTTTTTCACACTTACGCCATCTTTATTTAGTAATAAATATTAAGTTTTTCACACTTACGCCAACTTTATTTAGTAATAAATATTCAGTTTTTCACACTTACGCCAACTTTATTTAGTAATAAATATTCAGTTTTTCACACTTACGCCAACTTTATTTAGTAATAAATATTCAGTTTTTCACACTTACGCCAACTTTATTTAGTAATAAATATTAAGTTTTTCACACTTACGCCAACTTTATTTAGTAATAAATATTCAGTTTTTCACACTTACGCCATCTTTATTTAGTAATAGATATTAAGTTTTTCACACTTACGCCAACTTTATTTAGTTATAAATATTCAGTTTTTCACACTTACGCCAACTTTATTTAGTATTAAATATGAAGTTTTTCACATTTACGCCACACAAAATTCAATACAACAGCAGAATCACAAAGTATTTGAAAATATAATATTTTTTTGAATTTCCGACAGACTGTCCCAAACGCTGAAATAAAAGTGTTTCATGATTCTTACAGTGTTTCCACTGCGCGCTTTCAAATCGTTAAGTTTATTAATCAGAAATTTGTTAAAGGTTTACAGAGTATGAAGTATAAGATTTTAAATTCTTTATGTGTGCATATTCGGGTTTAGGGCTACGTAATTCAGAATTTGTTGTGTCTAAGAACCCTTATAGAGACTTTTGGTTATTTAGAAGGAGGAGACATGAAAAATAAGCAATACCCTCACCGCGACTCGAACCAATGACCTCTCGAGTACGCGTCGAGCGTGCTGACCACTACACCACGAAGGCATGCTAAGAAGGCGGGAGAAATACCTTATATACTCCCTCTTTTAAAGGGCGACTGGGGATTAAGGGGCCCAATCGCCAAATCCTTGTGGTGGAGAATAATTATCCACCACCTTTTTTATTTCGGGCGGCACTGTAGAGACATAGGTTATTTCGAAGCAGGAGAGATGAAAAATGAGCAATGCCCTCGCCGGAACTCGAACCACGGACCTCTCGAATACGCGCCAAGCGTGCTGACCACCTCACCACGAAGGCATGCTAAGAAGGCGGGAGAAATACCGTATAGCCTTATTTTCTCAGTACGAGGAACATACATACTTACAAGCAGTTTCACCTTCATTTAATTTCTTTAAAAGTAATACAGGGAAATAATATTTGGTGGCAACAATTTGAAAAGTATTTCGCCGTTTGTAGAGAAACGCCACAAAATGCGGCTTTGAGACTATTATCCCTTCTCGGCTACCGCCCCTTTGGACTTTGGTCATTGTTCCAAATAGGAGGAATATATATTTCTGGTAATTCTACCAAATAATAAAAAAGGAAATGTAAAAAATTAAGCAATTGTTCTTAGAACCAAGGCCGGATTGTACAAAATCTTTTATTCAAAAGCTTACCAATGTGACTTATCAGGATTAATCAGAAATCAGTTTAATTTTAACCAACTCCAGCCGCAGCATTTGTAGCTTTAACAGATAATGCTCAAGTTGGTTTTCGTGAAACTAATAATTCCGACACTAATGCCCCCTTACGGAGCTAATTATAATTAGAATAGTCGACAGGATAAAATATTATAGATTTATCCACCAGAATGCACTTCATTTTTTTGTTAATTGTTTTCTGCTTCATTCGATCGGAAAAACAAAATTTTAACAAACCTCTACGAAATGCTTGCTTAGTAAGATAATTTAACCCTCCCCCAGTGCTAGAAGAATGCAAGAATCATATGCAGATAGAGTTAATGCAGATACTTTGCGATATTTCGCAATAATTTGGGCCATTTAAAAATCAGTTTTCGACATAAAAAATCACAGGAAAATATGTTGGTAAACGGTTCTAATATAGGTAATATATTAAAAAATGAAGAACTAGGTATGCCATTTTATTAACAAGGTCATATGTTTCATTAACAAGGTCATTAACTTCGTTATATGTTTCATTAACAAGGTCATTAACTTCGTTATATGTTTCATTAACAAGGTCATTAACTTCGTTATATGTTTCATTAACAAGGTCTGATCCAGCTTCATTAACAAGGTCATGTTTCAGTTATATTCAGTTTCAGAAGAAAGCATTCACTTTCAGCCTTGTTCAGAAAGAGGAAAGATATTTACGATAGTTACTTTTTTAATGGAAATAACAATAATTGATAATAATTAATTACGAGTATCGTCATAGAATATCAATTCGTATCCACAAAATTATTTCACATTTCAATGGTATAAATCTGTGGAGGTGTTGCTTTGGAATTCATCGGTTTGCTCAATACTTCCGATATACTTTTTTTTCCTGCCACTTTTATGAAGAAATCCTGAAATTGACAGGGAACTCTGGTCAGGATAATCTTAATGGAATGAAATTTTACAGAAAAAAAACAACCAATCCATTCTGGGAATGGATGTCTAGATGGGATTACTTGAGTATCCCCCCCCCAAAAAAAACCTGTGTTTAAGTGCATGTGGAATTTTCTAACATATAGCTGAAAGTATTTTTATTTTGGCTTTCTTAACCATTAAATGATATCAAAAGTTTATACGTAGGTGGGCGGTGATATATTTTTTGTGATTTTCTACTACCTGAATCGGTAAAGATAAAATCTACTCTGTGGTTATAATCCCTGTTTATTTTCCCCATTCTTTTTGTTATTTTATAGCAGGGATTTTCAACCAGAGGAGGGAGGACACGGTCATCCTTTTATTAAGCAGTACGTATTTGGCAAGTATTGAGTATTAGTTTAATCAAATCACTCTGAATGTCCGTTTCACTTTTCAAACTGTTGCCACGAAATATTATCGCCCTGTATTATATTTGAAGAAATTAAATAATGAAGAATCTGCATAAATGTGGGTATATTTCTCGCTTTCTGAAAAAACGACGGTACCTAGAGCCATCCAATTTTGATTGGCGTAATCCTACTGCGAATATGGGCATCTGGAAGCCCAAATTTGAAATTTGGAATTTGTTTTATTATTGATTTCATATTTTGTAACAGTGTAACGAATTTTTGATTAACAAACTCAAGGATTTCAAAGCGAGTAATGGCAACGTTATGCAGGGCGGTGGGGAATTATCTCCAGTGCTTGAGACTGTGTATCAGAAATTCTAAAGATAAGCTCAATTTAAAATTATTTTGCGATATTGCTCTTGAACTGAATTTTATGGTTTATAGCAGGGGTTTTCAACCAGAGGGGGGAGGACACGGTCAGCCTTTTATTAAGCAGTACGTATTTGGCAAGTATTGAGTATTAGTTTAATCAAATCACTCTGAATGTCCGTTTCACTTTTCAAACTGTTGCCACGAAATATTATCGCCCTGTATTATATTTGAAGAAATTAAATAATGAAGAATCTGCATAAATGTGGGTATATTTCTCGCTTTCTGAAAAAACAACGGTACCTAGAGCCATCCAATTTTGATTGGCGTAATCCTACTGCGAATATGGGCATCTGGAAGCCCAAATTTGAAATTTGGAATTTGTTTTATTATTGATTTCATATTTTGTAACAGTGTAACGAATTTTTGATTAACAAACTCAAGGATTTCAAAGCGAGTAATGGCAACGTTATACAGGGGGGTGGGGAATTATCTCCAGTGCTTGAGACTGTGTATCAGAAATTCTAAAGATAAGCTCAATTTAAAATTATTTTGCGATATTGCTCTTGAACTGAATTTTATGGTTTAAATGCGAAGAACATGATATTTAATTAAGAAAGCTAACACACAAAATGTTAAAGAAAGCCCCTTTGGACATAATTTACAATCTGAAACCTTTCAGATTTTCTTTATTATTATTATTTATTTTTTATTTTTTTTAATTATTCATTTTTATTTTATTTATTTATTTTTGAGAGAGAGTGAGAGAAAATAATATTATAGTTTCCAGTAGTTTATCTATGACTATATTTCACTTGTTATGCCGTTACTGTAACGGAAATTAAGTTTTTCACGTTATTTACTTCTTTGGATTTTCGAACAATAAAATTAGTTAAAAAAAAGATGGGAAATTACGTGGAAATACTGTATTTATGTAAGAAAGAATTTTTGATTTAATTTGTATCAACCTCTGAAGTTTTCTTTCTCTTTTGTTTACTTTTCCTTTAAAACCTGAAAATAATAAAATGCTTGTTATGCATTTTATTATTTTTACCTAATCGAACTTTTATTACCAATAGCAAAAAAGCGATTATTGTGTGCTTTTATGGATAAATTAAGTAAATTAACCATTCTTCATCTAACACCAATAATCTTCGTTGTTCTCACCTTTGTTCAGCTAAAGAATTGTGTGCTACTTCAGTTCATAACCAGTTGTAAAATTTTAGGCTCGCCTCAATTTTAGTCGAAATTATGAATTTTAGTTAAGATGCACTCTGTACACACTAAAATTGCATTTTTCATGTTTCAAAAGCGCGACTTACGACATGTATTGTACTTTCAAACCGTCTGAGCGGCCAGGGTTTTCGCTAAGAAAGGACAAATTTCCCAAAACTACTATGAGAACAAATTATATTTTTGATTTTAATGTAAAAGCTCTGCTGGTATTTCATACATGGATTTGTGTACTTTCAATACATTGCGGTAATTTCTTTGCCATATTTTAATATGCACAAATGCACGTATATATACGTTTTTACAGATATCACAAAAATATTCTAGGCCGTATATATACGGCCTTGCCGCTTAGAGGATTAAAATGAGCAACTGCTACACCTTTCGCCCAGTTGCGTTTTATTATGTCAGAAAGGCAATCGATTTTGTTGTTACGAAAGTAAAAATAAATAAATAAAATAAAAATAAATAAATAAAAAATAAAAATACATATAAAAAAACGGAACGCATTCAGATTTATATTACGCTCTAAAGGACATTTTTTTTTCAGTTACGCAGAACATACACGTTTCTACAGGCTAAAAATATTTGAAAACATATACACACACATAATATGTTTCGAGGGCATTTGGGCTAACTCCCTCTTTGATCTTAAAATATTTAAAAACAGCATATCTTCAGAATTTCCGATAGACAGTCCTGCGCGCTGGTGATAAAAATATTTTATTCCGCACAGTGTGTTGCCACTGCTCGCTTTGAAATCATTGAGTTTCTTAATTAAAAGTTTATCAAAGTTTAAAAAATATGAAATAGATAATAAAAAAATTCGAAATTCAATATTCGGGATTCCAAGTGCGCCTATTCGGGTGGAGGTTTACTTCATTCAAAATTGGATGACTGTAGGTACCGTTGTTTTTTCACAGTGCGAGAAACATGCATACATTCATGCAGATTCTACATTATTTAGTTTCTTTAAATATAATACAGGGCGGTAATATTTGGTGGCAACAATTTAAAAAGCGATATGCCGTTTATAGTGATTCGACGTAAAAATGCCGTTTGAGACTAATAGCCCTGAGCTAACGCCCGTTTGGGCTATTAAAAAATATAAAATGTTATTTTTTATGAAAATGTAATTATCTAATTTTTAAGCATTCACACAAGGTCATTTTAATTGCTGTTTTGGAAAATAAAATAAAATATATTAATTTGTTTATAATACACTGAACGTAATACGTATTACAATATTATGTGGGTGATTAAAGGAAAGGTATTTTATAAAAATATTCGAAAATTTGTAATATAAAATCAAAACAACAAATACGTTATTAAGGATATCGAAATAAGTCTGCACAATTTCACACAAATCAGGTATAAAAGTATTGAGCTTTAAAATGTGTTGTATTTTAAATGTACCTGATTCTTTAAGGTATTTATCATTTTTTACACTTATATTATAATATATTTTTACACTTATTAGAAATAACGGACACGTTATTTTTATTTATTTATTTATTTTTTGTGGAACAACTCTTGAACTTTACAGACTGTTGTTACCTATTCAGCAAATAATCTTCCTTGTATGCATATGCCACTACCTCCAAGAGAATATTCGAATTTTAGTTCTCACCAAGGGGTACAAATTACAGAAGGTTTGTAAAGCTACCTTTCATTTTTACTCTGAAACAGCTTTAAGGAATGCGTGATCTTTTTTTGCATGATGTCCTCTTCTACTTGGAGCAAACCGGTGTCACTTAAATTCGTTAATTTTTGCTGAACGAACACAAGACCTTTTATTTTCCAATGGCAAATTGTGAACAGTTATAAATGTAACCCAGTCCGTTAATCTATACAAGGCTGAATGTCGTGGTCTCTTTAATATGGAGGCACCTCATAGGTGGGCCACCATCGCCTTTCCTATGAAGGGACGGACAGTCACAACCATGCCTTCTCCGGGATTCGAACCCAGGCCCTTTGGCATCGCAGTCAGCTTCCCTGACCACTATACCGACTGGGCTTAAAAAGAAAAAAAAAAGTCTAAAAGTGAAATTCCATATATTACCGAATATAAGTCGATCCATGTGCAAACTGAGAAGTAAGATTCTAGCTCCAAAAATTCAGAGATTGTTGAAAACTCTTTTATGAGCTTAATTTAAAACTGCCGTGTTAACCCTTTCCCGCACGCTACCTTTTAAAGTTGGAGTTTTGATATAAAAAAGGGTAGGCAGTCTAATTAGGCCTAGAGGAGTACTACACAAGTAAAATTTTCTGAAAGCCCACTTTGGGCACACTAATTGAATAGAGCTTCGAAAAGATTGCTGAAACGAGCATTGTTGTCAAGGAACTGACCGATGAGATGCGGAGAAACAAAGAATACAGACTCTCAGTTGCCCTAGATTATCGTTGAGCCCTCTCTGGGCACACCTAAGGTTCGCCGTTTGATTTTAGGCAAGATTTCAAGGTAAAAATTTAAAACTAATATAGAATAAGGAGATTAGCACACAGCCACAAAAATAACATAGAAATTTCTTTTCAAACAATTCCTCTTATACCCTAAAAAAAATTAGAAGATTTCTTTGAAAAATGAGGGTTTTAAAAAACTAAACATGGCTAAAATGTATGGACTGGTTTGTGTTGAGCTGCCATCTACTATAAATAAAGAAGGCTCAGAGTAACCTATAAATCCTTTTTCATTCAATTTGTCTGTGCGTGCAGAGGGAAATTTTTAGGTGTCGCAAAGGGTTAAACCCTACTATATATATATATATATTGTCAAAAGTGTGAATACTTGGTTTACTAGCTTAGCTAGACCTATCGCATCAGGTGAAGGTGAGTGCCAATTCACATGCAGATTTCACTCGAAAACAGTGTTGGCAGGATTGCAAAATAGATGGGCGATGTTGGAGCCAATAGTTCTCCAAATTTTGAGCACTGATATCATGAAAGTATCAGAAGAATTTCCCGCTTCAGTTGGCGCTCCGGATTATGGGATTTCTGCTGTATAATGGAAGATGCCGGCACGAAAAAGAGTGCATATTTATTCTGTTAGTTTTAAACTACAATTTATAATTTTTCCTGAGCAATGCTGTGGACAGAATTGAAGATAATATGATGTAGACAGGTGATAACCTCAGACAGAGACCTCAAAGAAGTGCTATAAACCTAATACTGATATTGGAGAATTTGGTGAACGTACATAAGGATAAATTAAGATTAAAATAATATTTTTTGGCTAGAAGGGCTATTACTGACGCTTTGGCATTTTGCGTGAATTCTTTTTTAAATTGTTGGCCCCCAAATATTAGACCCCTGCATTTTATTTAAAGAAGTTAAAAAAAAAAAAATCTCAAATGTTTCAGATTTTAAATTACGTCCAAAGGGGCGTTTTTTAACATTTTGTGTTTTACCTTTCTTTATTAAATATCATGTTCCTCGCACTTAAACCATAAGATCCAGTGCAACAGCAATATCGCAAAATAGTTTTAAAACGAGCATATCTTTAGAATTTCCGATACAGAGACTCACGCGCTGGAGATAAAAATGTTTTTTCTGCACAACGTTGCCATTGCTCGCTTTGAAATCCTTGAGTTTGTTAATCAAAAATTCGTCAAAGTTTTAAAAAATAGGAAATCGATCATAAAACAAATTTCAAATTTCAAATTTGGTCTTCCACGTGCTCATATTCGTTGGAGGATTACGTTATTCAAAATTCGATGACTCTATGTAGCGTTATTTTATGACAATATGAGAAATATACATACATTTACGCAGATTTTCATTATTTAATTTCTTCAAATATAATGCAGGACTCTAACATTTTATGGCAACAGTTTGAAAAGTGAACCGACATTTATCCGTCCGACGCAAAATGCCAAAACGAAAGTAATAGTCCTTCGGGACTCAAGTCCCTGTGGACTAATAATAAAGAATCTGCATAAATGTATGTTTCTTGCATCGTGATAAAACAACGGTACTTGGAGCCATTCAATTTAAAATAACGTTCGTCTCCACCCGAATATGGGCATCTGGAAGCCCGAATTTGGAATTTGTTTTATTATGTATTTCATATTTTGTAAAACTAACGAATGATTATGAAACTCAACGATTTCAAAACGAGCACTGGCAACACTGTACGGAAAAAAAGACATTTTTTATCTCCAGCGCGCGAGACTTTGTATCGGAAAATCGGAAGATAAGCTCTTTTTAAATAAATTTGTGGTACTGCTGCTAAATTAAATTTTATGTGGTTTAAGGGCGAAGAACATATAACACAGAAAACATTACAAAAATGCCGTAATATAAAATCTGAAAACATTGAGTTTTTTTTTTTTTTTTTTAAATTGTTTAACTTATACCATTTTTGTGATCAAGTTATTTGTAATTTTTACGAGTTATGTATCACATATAAGCCGATCCTCAAATATGAATAGGGAGAAAATGTGTTAAAAATGCATAAAAATATACACTATATCGTTATTAAACTCGGTGTAATTAAGATCGAGTACCTTATCAGTCTTTTTAACGCAGTGTGACGTTGTGTGCATCTCTGTTCACAAGCTAGTCTTTAAAACAAAAGCGACGAGCGGATGTTATGGCCTTCAGAAACAACAACAATGTACAAAAGGTTTAAACAAACAGGCTTCCCTATGTTTAAATCATCTGGCAAGGAGCCCGGGATTTCACACACGCTCTTTTCATATATTACATTTCTTGTGATGGCCATTGAAGACTGGGATTTAAAAGAAAGTTCGGTGTATTGTCTTCTGTGCTGAGAATAGCTTTTTTATTACAGAACAATATAAAGCTTTTTAAAATTTTATTGTGATATCTTTTTGCGAGTGCAAAGACGCCATTTTTACTTTACTCATAATGTAGGTGTAGGTGTTGTACCTATAGCTGAAAATTTGATTTGCTACAAGATGAAAATCTACCGGATGAGGACATTTTTATCTCCTTCGCGCGGATTTATGTATCGGAAATTCTAAATTATATGCTCATTTTAAAATTATTTTGCGACATTGCTGTTCAACTGAATTTTATGGTTTAAGTGCAAAGAACATGATATTTAATAAATAAAGGTAACACACAAAACGTTGAAGAAGCGCCCATTTGGACGTAATTTAAAATCTGAAACCTTACCAGCTTATTTATTTATTTTTTAAAGAATTAAACCATGAAAACAGAAAAGTTTACTTATTCGTCGTTGTGACTGGTATTTTTTAAGTGGATAAAAGTTATATAATTCTTTGGTTACTTTACCTTAGCAAGTGACAGGTTAACATATCTGCATGAGAAACTTTACTTAAGTAATAATCTGATTGTCACCTTCGAAAAGGTACGATATCGAAATTAAGGAAATATTGAATATTCAGACGTGAATGAGCAGACGAGCTTCAATTATAGGCGGCACAAGCATCTACCTAAAGCCCCGGTTTTCAGAAGGCATTAAGTAAGTTTTTTTTTTTTTTTTCCACAAGCGACAATTAAATGAAGGTGTACTTAGTTTTGAATTATTAGTTTTAAAATTAACGTCATCTCTACAAACTATAGTCATACAGGGACGTTATTCTATTGAGTGATGTACGACTATATTTATAGGAAGCGCAAACTATACTATCGCGTAGAGTGGGTTTATAATATATTGTGTTTGACAATTTCCTCATCCACATACTTGTATGATGGTAATGGTATTTCATCATTCTTCATTAAAAGTTGTAGCGAAATTTCAAAGTTGTTATTTAGTCAAAAAAAAAATTATAATGTGTTGTTTAAAATTAACTGCAAAATGTGAATTTGTGAGTTAATATTTAATGTGATGATAGGTATTAATTTAACAAACTTGACATTTTATTCGATTACATGACATATGTTATTCAACAAACTTAAAATTAAGGACACCTAAGTAATTTCACATTAATGATAAATGTTAAATTTAACTTTTATATTGTATGAGTCAACAATTACTTTCCTACCATTGACTCGTTTACCTTTGATAATTTTAGCAACGAAAGTTCATTTTCTGTGGAAGCAATAGATTCTTTGTTAAAACATATTTTGTTATTAAAGTTGCTTAATTGCTTTTTTTTTCCCGTTACCCCCCGACGTGGTTGTTCGAAAAATTAATCTGAATCTATTCTTTTTTTTCCCTTCCTACATGCTTTCAGTATGATTGTTCTTTCTTTCAGGGCGAGCTATGCCTTTTGCAGATGGCGGCAAACCGCGCTGAAAATTAAACAGTAGACAAAAGCCCCCCTGCACACACTCGAGCAACGTATAATACCCCTTTTACCCCCCTTGAAGATCAACGTACCCTCCCCCCTGCGATCCTTAAGGTTGTGATTTATGAAACGAGCATGAAAACTTCGTGGGGGGTGGGGGGTGGCTGAGTGAGATACCTGCCGTGGGGGTTGGCAGCGCGTGGAAAGAGTTGAAAAGTTGCCCGTATACCCCAGAGCGCGTTTGATGCATACTTATCCTTAATGCATACCAGGGCTCCCCCGATCCTAATCTAATAAAAAGCCTTTCACCATAAATGTGTTTCTCTTTCTCTTGTGCCCTCCGCTGTTTTCACTTTCCCTTTCTACTATTAATTGTTCGTAACTCGATTGTCGGGCAGGGGGAAAGCGATGAATCGCCGCGTACCCCTCGCCGCGCGACGCGGCCCACTCCCTGCCGCGATGAGTCGTCGCTTCTGCGGCATGTGTCTCTATCATCCGGCCGGTCGTGCTCTAACTCGATTATCTTTCCTCCACCGCCGAGAGATGGCGCTACTTGCGAATGCCAGTTACAGCCAACCTGCGAAAGGAGATTTTGGGTGATAATTAAGTTACGGTTTTTCCTCGTTTCTTCTCTCCCCGCGCCCGGGGTGTGCTGGCAAAAAGGGCGCGCTAGGAAAAATTTAACTTGATTAGGAAATAATTAAAATGTGAGTAACCGACCCTCCATTTCCAAAACCCCCCGACGTAATGTAAATACCAATAACAAAAAGCTAAATTTTTCAGGGCGAGTAATCTATCTTAGCTGTCATTTGGTTTGCCGGCAGACTTTTTTTTTTTTTTTTCCGTGTGAATTTGTACGAAAAGGGAAATTCAGTTTTGGGTGGGGATAAATAGGTTTTGTTCGTACGTGATCTCTTACTAGTTCGTACTTTACTCTCTAGATATAAATGATTCCATTTTTCTCTCCCTGTACGAGACTGGCTTACTTAATGTTCTCATAAAAGATCTCTCATCATTAGTGATTCTCCCCCCTTTCGAGATCTTAAAATTAACCGGAGCAGGGCGTTGTATATATATCTCAGGAGTATTTATAAAGTTCAGCTTCAAAAGTTAATTTTATGAATGTATGAAAAATTCGTATAATATTACGATCTTATCAAAATTTTTCTTGGATATTTTTCATTATAGAACAGGCCTACTAGCGGGCGAGCGTCGGTAATTCTCTCCCTTAAGAAGTCCTCCATAAAGGCATCTTTTTCCGTTCGTTGATAGCCCTCGAGTGGCCTTACCTTGTTCAATTAACATAACATAATCGTGGCATCATAACGTAAATAGTTAAATTAATAATGTGTTTTTATATCTTGTAAGAGTTTTGTATGTTAAAAAGTAATTAATTATATATAATAAACGTTTTTAAAGTGTATCATTCTTTATTCATTGAAATAAGTCTCTAAACTTAGGATATGTATACTGGTTATGTTTAGAAAATGCTTTCTTTTTTTAAATGAGTTTATGCCCCACCACCTGTCGAGCGTTAAAATCGCTGAACACTGATAGTTCTGACCTGGGCTCGATTACAGGCGAACGGGCTGGCTGCGTGGGCGTGTTCGTAGTTTTCCCCATAAGGTGTGTACGAGCCAGTTTTCGTAGAGTGCTTTGCCATATTCAACTAAGCCGAACCGAAATGTGTTGACAATGAAAGTATGTTTCCTGCTGGAAATATCAAGTTGACGTATACCATTATCAATACTTCCGTATTAAAGCGACCCCTTGGCGCAATTTGGCGATTTTTTACAGATTAAAAGGTAAAAGCTTCTTATCGGGTGTAAATTGGTGATTTTGGCAACTTTATAAATAATATGGGAATCTTTTTTTTCTATTTATTGTAAGGTGGCAAATATTATTAACATATAAAATGGAAACGTAATTTTAAAATCAAGATGTAATTATTAAATTAATATTCCATGATACGTTAAACTTAAGACAAACTTTTCTTCAAATCCTTTTGTAATTTTTTTTGCCTGTTTTTCTGCCAAACACGCAGTGAAAACATCAGAGAATCGCAGCAATACGGCATCGCGCAAACTTCGCTAACATCCCTTATCTACCAAGCACATCTCCGCTTTGTTTACTTTAGGGATTTTGCTTCAAAATTCTGTGCTTATGAAAAAAAATTTCCGCAGGATTCCTGGCCAATTCCACAAGGATATATTTTAAAATTAAGTTTGAGGAGTAAAATATAATATTTGTTTATAAAAGCCGTTGGAATACAACAATATGAACGCATACGAAAATGGCGGCGTTGCTTGACTGAAGGATTGTTATGAACATGGTTGCCCGAAAAATCGCTATGCGCATGGGTGCCAGAGTTTGGCACATTCTGAAACTTTGGCGACTTTTTCTAATATGGTTGCGATAACACGCAAGTATCCTATTATCTTTCAAGGGAAAATTGTTTGGGGCATACCATTTTATTATAGAAAGATACCCTTTTTTAGAGAGTGGGTTTTTGATATGCTTTTAAACGGAGACTGAGAACATGCCTTGCATACTTACTTACTACATATTACTTATGTATTACAGCAAATACCTTAGTAGCAGTTTTCAAATATACAAAATGCGCTAAATTCTTGCAACCCACGCGTATAAACAACATCGCCATTTTCTTATGCTTATTTTTATGTCATATTCTAAGTTCTAGTTGTCTGTAACGAGGCACGTGTTCCTCTTCCCTTGAACTCGGTTGTAAATCGTGCATTTTTGAGATTAGCCTTCAGTAGAGGAAAGAGCAATAAAATTTATGAACTTGGACTCAAAATCGCTAAAGGGAACAACTGCTTCGAAGCTATTTTCAGAGATATTGTCACGAAATTTCTGTTAGATTTAAAGAAAGCGGAAGAGGAAGAAAGGGCACTTGTAAGGCTAAACTAAAAATACATATGTAATTAAACTGCTTTTTTAAATTATAAGTCTGCATTCTTTTCCTTCTGTAATAGACTGCCAAACTCCGTCAAGGGTGCCTACGGTTATATGTGAGAATCATTGCGGTTTACGCTTTGTGCAGTGCAATACTGCAATTTTCCACTAACATGATAAAGTTCCTGTATTACTCGGATTTCTGTGACTTAAGGTAATGTTTACATTTTTCTGATTATAGTCTATTAAGCCACAGAAATATGTATTTTTACTTCCTTGTACGAAGTAAAAAGGAAGAATTGTAATAGCGAAAAGTTTCAGGCAGCATATTTCAACGAAAATATCCATTTTGGCCGCTATCGAATAAAATTTAACGATGTTTTGCGTGATATCTGTACGTAAGGACAAAATAAAATACTCTTTTCCTCCAAAACAATTACAAAACTGCTTTAAAATGAATTCTGAAGAGAATTTTTCGTGGCGTCTGTACGAACGTACGTACGTATCTCGCATAACTCAAAAACGAGTAGCCTCAGAACGTTGAAATTTTGTATATAGGACTGCTATAACATGTAGATGTGCACCTCGTATTTTGGTAGCAATCGGCCGCACCAAACGTATATAAATACTATATTTATATATATATACCCACTCTGTTACCCGGCTCACTGATCTCAGTTTCTTTACTCTTATATGTTTGTAAATTGTACATTTTTTGCTTTAAAAATGATTGAATTATGTTGGTCTTGTCTTCCGGTTAAGGTTTTTATACCTTTAGTAAATCTGTATGCAATATTTTTAGAATTATCAACAATTTTAAAGTTGTTTCAGTGCCGCTAAGCCTAATAGTTTTTTTAATGGCGGCCATTGCTTGTTTACATTTGAAACAGCAGGATAGTGGATTAGTTTCCAATCTAGAGAAACTTAGCTTCGCAACAACAAAGATACCGCCTTCATTTATTATTGCGAATTAAATCATGCTTAATCCTTTCTGGAATTTTTTCGAGGAAATGGTGTTTAAGATTTTTTTGGTAATTTTTAATACAGATATTTTGAGTTTTTATGTATTTTTGCCTTGTCGCGAAGTGAGAACTGAATTAATTGAATGAGAAATACTCAATCGTCTGTAAAAACTATTTCTTTTTTGTTTTGTTTGCTTAATTTCTTTTATACATCCTTCTAGCTTTCTTATAGTATTTGAATAGAACATGTGGCAACGATTAGATGATTCTTTAAATGATATAAATTTTGTGCATTTTGAGTTATAATATGAACGAAATATAATACTGTTAAGTGAACCTAGCGTCAGAATGTCGCCATGGTAAACAAATAGAGTGAATTTCAAAGAATGCATTTATTCTATTGTGGTTTATGCTGTGTCGGCGAAGTAGATTTAATTCAATCCAATAAGTTTAAATGAAATGCAAAAAAAAAAAAAAAAAAAATGCGTATAATTTAATATTTCGTACAAGGAAGTCATGTAGTGCATGTACACATCAGATTTTTTCATTAAGAATTTAAGGCCAGTCTACGAGCGAAAGTTTACACCGCAGAACACTGATAGCTCGAACCGAACTGAAATACTGCAGAATGGTGGTTTGGCCTCCTTGGCGGTTTTCGTAGTTTTCTCCATGCATAACCAGGAACACGATCCAAAATTTTTCTTAAAATATTTTCAGCAATGGCATTCCTAACCGTAACAGACAGCCCTAGTACGTGTTTGCCATAAGCTAATAAATCCATTAAGAATCTGGCATAATCTACATTAAAATTACATCCAAAGGTTAAAGATTTAAAAAATTACTTGAATTTAAAGCTTAACTTTCTTACCGGCTATGGTTTTCGCTAAGATAGCACAAATTTTCTAAAACTACTCTGAGAAAAATTAATTTTCTTGATTTTAATATAAAAATTCTCCTGCTGTTTTATACCTGGATCTGTGTACTTTTAGTATATTGGCTTAAATTCTTTGACATACAAGACTTTAACATGCACGTATTACAGTTCGTTCTTGCAGATATCACAGATACAGATATATATCGTATATATAATATATACGGCCTTGCCGGTTAGAGGATTTTAATGAATAGATAACTGGGTAGGGGGTGGGTGAGTAAATAAACTCATGGTTCAGATTTGTGTTCTTCAAAAAAGATGCGTTGTTACAAATACCTGGTTCATTCTGCTTTATCTTTTTAAGGTATCTGCCTACGTTCGGAGCACTTTTTTTTAAAAACATAGAATTCTGATGAAATATAGATTTATTTAGTCAAAATATGATATCAAATCATGAAAATAGGTAAATTTTTAGGAATATTTTTATAAATTTTTGAAATATATGCAATTTTATGCAAATTTTTAGGAGAATTTAACACTTACGTTAAATGCCGTATATTTTTTCTCCCAGCATATATTTCAATTTTTTTATACTGTATACTACTACAACACTTATCTCTGTTATGAACTAAAATGTATATGATATTTCTAAAATTTACTAAAATATGTGTAATTACATGAAAAAACACAGTTTTTTGTAAAATATTTCTTATCGTTTTATATAGAAATACTTATAAAACAATCAAATTAATAAATATTACTTAGATTGTAGCTTAAAACCTAATAAATAATATAGAAAACATTTTAGTGAAATTTAATAGATATATCTTTAGAACATTTTGAGTAATTACATTTCTTGTATGTAAAAAAAACACTAGAAAAATTAGTTTTTCAAAAAACGCATTTAAAGATTTCACATTAACAGAATATCTGTTCTTTTGTATTTACACACTTAAAATTCTCCACATTTGTACATCACAACCTCCACATCTTTATACTTAAGTAATTTTGATTTCCTATTTGATTTTAATTTTTTTCTGGCTATTTTCGAAATGAGCGACGAATGAATTTTCGAGTTTTTTATTCTTTCGTTATCAATTCCAAAGTAATTTTTAATCATTTCTTGTTCAATTGATATGCCTAAATGTTCAAACACAGGAAGTAATCCAAGATACCCTGAATTAAAAATTAAAACGGCTATATATGCACCCAGCAACATAGTCTTTATACCTAATCGCAATGTTGCCAAACCCAGTTAAAAAAACCGCAATGTTGCCAGTCCCAGTTCAAAGAATTAAGGCAAATAATTATTGCCAGAAACAAAAAAAAGTACCCAGAATTAAAATGAAATGTTTTAGCACAATTTTACACACAAACAGTTAAAAAAAAGCACGGATAACAACATTGTTTACCTTTAAGTTGAGCCTTTTAAATGGCACTTCCGGTCTTTCTGCTTTCACTTCCAGTGCAGTTAATTGGCTATACCTTCTCTTCTAATTATCATAAACGTAAAAATGAACCATTTTCGGAATCCTACAAAATTGACCTTTCAAATTGGGCAATAAAAAAAATCGAATTTTTTCGCCGAAATCGTTTTTTTAACGTGGGCAGATACCTTAACCCTTTTCTGCGCAAGCGTACTCACATCTGAGATATCCGCAAAATTCGGAAGAAGTAAAAAAGGAGACAGTGAAGGGAAAGAAAAACTGGTATAAAACATCACCGCTCTTCAAAAAACAATTTATTCGCTCGGAGACCACTCTTAACAAAAACCAGTTTCTGGGAGCAACGTCATCCTTTCATTTCGTAGCATAAATTGGCTAAAAACATAAAAGCCACGCAACAACAAAATATATATAAAAAAAATGTTGCCAGAAAGAAAGCTATCACCCACGTATTAAGATAAAAAAGATAAAAAAAGGAGACCCACCCGTAACAAATCTGTCTCTCTCTATGTATATATGTAAAAAAAAATTAAAAGAAAAAAAAAGAGAGGCGTAAACAAACATATACACACGCGTGCGCTAGGCGATTTGTTGGCGAACAGCCAATCGTTTTCTTTGGGGGATCCTTGTTGTCCTGCAGCTGTTTTGTGACGCCTGAGAGAACAGATTTGGTTTGGAAATTTCTCTCTTCCTGCCTGGCCCCTTTATATTGTCTTTGCTGCAACGCAGTTCAGGCATCATTGCCTGCCGGGACTACAGCTTCGACTACTACTAGCTTCCGACTACTTGCGATTTCGAAACCATCCGTGCGAACAGATCAGCCTTTTCCTCTTTTTCCTTTTTTAACAACTATCCGCTAAGGTTACTCTAGGGAGCGCTGTTGTATAAGAAAAGAAGGTGGAAGACGTAAAATGTAAGGAACGTGTTATGGGATGTGAGTAAAGTCTGTTTTCTGCTCTGCTTAGGATACTGAATTTGTTTAAGTAAAAACAAAGCAGGTGAATGGTCTTTAATGCATGTAATCTAACCGTAACTGCATTGCAATATAGTTTTATTGCATTAATATAACAGCATCGAGAGCTTCGTTCACTTTGCGTTGGTCAGTTAATCTTTTTAGATGTGCTGATCATAATCCGGTAGCTTTAACACTTGAAGAAGATCAAAGCTATTTAAAGTAGCATGATAAATTTATTGTATGTAGCAATAAAGTACATATGGACACGATAGTATTTTCTGTCCACAAAATAAGCTTTAATTCCTCAATACAACATCATGATGACGTCAACGATTGCTGTCATTTCTTAGGTAGACTTCCCAACAAGTGCCTAAAAATTTAATTTTTTCAGTAAGTAAACTTATAAAGTATTTCTCCCGACTTCTTGGCATGCCTTCGTGGTGTAGTGGTCAGCACGCTGGACGCGAATTTGAGAGGTCCGTGTTTCGAGTCCCGGTGGCATATTTCACAAGTGCACATCTGTGTAGCCACCGAGGGAGTAGCTTTTAGGTTGGATCAATGAGCATCCAATAATATTTCTGTCATTTCAACATGACCTTTCGCATGCTTTAAGATTTAAGCAAGATGGTTGAAAATATTTTGCTACGCAGTTTTCTGTACAAAATAATTAAAGCGTAGCCGATTTCTTATGAAAATTTTCTTTGCGAAGTTAGATCAAATATAAGCAATTGTGAGGATTTAACTACCTGGTTGAAAGAATTTGAAATCAATACAAACACATATTGGATACTCCTCAAAAATATCCATGTGAAATATTTCTTAATAAGTGGTAAATAAGATGAAATATGTGAAGAAAGAAATATGTGATAAACATCCGAGTCCAAATGCTATCTTTAGATAAAACGATGCATATGAGAAAAATATTTACACCAATTATATACTTAAATAGAAGTCAGCACATTTTATTGCAGTCTGTTTGAAGAAGATGTTCTATAATAATAGCCAATGCAGAATTTAATTGAAAGTGACCATTACTAATTTCATTCGTATATATTTATTGTATTAAATTTCACATTTAATAATTGTTACTCTTAAATGTACTGTCTAAACAAGAAATACTCATCAAACAGAATGAATTTATCTTATCCACAACGAATATATTCAATTTATTCACATATAACTTTTAGTGTTAATAATGGATATAATCAGATATGTATTCTGAATCTTACACTTTAAAAGTCAAAAGAATGCAAGCGCTGAAATAAGAACACACTAGATTCATTGTAACACTTCCAGTCCTTCTCAGCTCAGTAATAAATATATGCATCTGAATTCTCTTAATGAACAGGTGTTAGCAAATATGTAATACTCGAGGCTAATTGTAGCTTGAGTCATTTTCTAGATGTAAAGAGCGATAATATGCCGTGAAATTCAATCCAAATATTAATGCGTGATAAAAATCACGAAAGTGAAATGTCAGAGATTAATTAAACTCAGAAAATAAAAGAAAGCTCTACGAGATTTTTTACTATTACGCAATATATTTATAGCTACGAAACAAATGCAAATTAAAATATAGGCAACATATACGCTCACATGCACGAAGGCTTAGTGCCACAAACTAGCTCAATGGAATGTCATTGGTCCATTTTCAAAACCCCTCCCTCAGTGGCTACGCTGATGTGCACTTGTGAAATATGCGTTTCGGTGAGGCCGTTGCTCATATTTCATCTCTCCTGCTTCTAAATAACTTAATGTTCTTACAGTGGCGCCCAAAATGTCGTGAATGATGATTCTTCACCACCAGGATTTGGCGATTGGGTCCCCTAAAACCCCAGTCGCCCTTTAAAAGGGGGAGTGTATAAGGTATTTCTCCCGCCTTCTTGGCATGCCTTCGTGGTGTAGTGGTCAGCACGCTGGACGCGAATTCGAGAGGTCCGTGGTTCAAGTCCCGTCGAGGACATTGCTCATTTTTCTGTCTCCTGCTTCTAAATAAACCAATGTCTCTACAACCTTTGTCCTAAAAAGAAAAAAAAATCTGATACATTCTTTAGGTGAATTCTTTCCCGATTTGGTGACATTCAGTGTCTGTTGCTCAATTCCCCGGATCACGACTTTTGTATTACCATTTAGGTTAATGTATTACCACTTTTGAAACAGAGTATATATGTTACCGTGAAAGACCGAAATTGGAGAATGTTAATATTCACCAAATACGTTGGTGAAAGATCGAATATTGCACTACATTCTTGTATATTCGGACCCCCACCGTTGTATGTCGACAATCACGGATATGCTCTGGTGTAAGCCGAAAAGAGAGGTCATAAAGTGCCATAATAGTTTAAGTTTTTGCAATAAATAAGATTTGAATCACATAATTTAGTAAGTTTTTTATGACTGTTATTTTATTTTCTCATTTAGAACGTACTGTATAATTAAGTAAGTTTTTTAACTTCTATTATTTTCCTTTCTCATTTTGAATGTAATGTGTGTTTTAGGTTCTCATGTTCTTAAGTTCTTATTTCAAGTTTCAAGTGCGTTTATTCGCGACTGAATGACGGAGAAGAAAATATAATATTGTTATATGTTCAACATTTACCATTAGCGCCTGGTGAATGTCGACATTGACTGGTGTAAGTCAGAAATAAGAGTATTTGGAAAATATTTCGGACATACACCAAAAGACTATGTGAATGTTGACATTCACCGGTGAATGTCGACATTCTCCAGATTTCGGTCTTTTACCGTAACATATACATATTATCTGTAACAGAATATCTATAAATGATAGAAATAGTGTCAAGAATTTGTCATAAAGTAAAAGACATTATCCGAATCGCATTCTTATCGGAGTAAGTTTTCTAAAATCCCTGCTATTGATGTTGAACATGTTTACTGAAGTACAGTATATCTCTAATTATCCGAACTCTGACTATCCGAATCTGATTACCCAAACTCTGACTATCCGAATCTGATTATCCGAATACTGACTATCCGAATCTGATTATCCGAACTCTGACTATCCGAATCTGATTATCCGAACTCTGACTATCCGAATCTGATTATCCGAACTCTGACAACCCGAATTGCTTTCAGAATTTAAGACAAAAAATTAAGACGTAAACATTCTGCGATTCGCAGATTCGCGAATAAGGATTCTGTCTTCGCGCGCTATTGTCTTTACTTGTGTAGGCGTAGCACGAACATTATTGGGATGAGGGTCTAGGACTTTTCGCCGTCGCCATTTCACCGTGAAGACTTATTTTTCTTTACATGACTGTATTATATCTTGCCGTATTATACACGTATTAAATTTATTTAGTTTAACAATTATGTTTACCTTTTGTATACTTAATAATCCAATAAGTTTAAATGAAATGCAAGAAAAAAGGCGTATAATTTGATATTCTGTACAAGAAAGTCATGTGGTGTACACATCAGATTTTTTGTTACGTAATGGACACGTAATGCCACATCATAAAGGTGTCAGCCGTTTTATGGAAGTCGGTCCGCGGTTGAAAAGATGTAAACCTTCTCAATAGTGCCCGCATCTTGGCTTACAGGACCATCCTTAGCAATTTCAGCGATCTAACCTAGGGGTCTCCGAACGTTTTAAGCCACGGGCCGCATCGGCTTTTTCACGAAGCTTCGAAGACCAAGACCTAATAGTTAGTTCATTATATCATGGTGTTGTAATTATGATAAATATCACACACATGTTTTTAAGGGGATTCATACACCTTAAAACCCCATAAGATGTTCGAATAGGTGACTGTTGCAAGAATTGGGATAACTTATTTATTTTAAAAGCAATCACTACCAACTTTTTGCAGCTGCCTGCATAATATAGCTGCTTTCTGAAATAGTTATCAGAAAGTTTGTGTTGCCATTAATAGTTTTATAATTTAATCCGCTTTGTGAGAACATGTTTCGTCATGTTTCCAACTTGCGCGCACAGTTTAAAATATTCTGCTTCATAATTTAATTCCATATTTAATATATAGCTTTTATAACATCTGGAAACTACTGTGAACCTAAAATTCTAAAAATTTCATGTTAAATTTTTATTTTATTTTGAGTTGAGTTTATAAAATGTATTTTATTAAAAAAATTTGTAATGTTTTCGTCCATAAAATTTTTCAGTAATTAAATATTCATCAGATTGTTGGTTCAGTTAGAAAATAGTGCCCATCTAAAGAATTCCATCAAATTTCAAGTATGTACCATTAGCCATTTTTAAAATATCATGCGCGCAAGGTGGAAACATGGGGAAATATTTTGTCACGAAGAGGATTAAATTACAAAATTATTTGTGGCAGCACAAACTTTCTGGTTACTAGTTTCCAAAGCAGCTATATCATATAGTCAGCTGTAAAAAGGTGGAAGTAATTGCTTTTAAAATAAATAAAATATCCCAATTCTTGCAATAGTCACATATTCGAAGATCATGAGGGCTTTAAGGTGTATGAGTTCCCTTTATTGGACTTGAAATTCAAACAAATAAGTTTAAATGAGTTACATAAAAAAATGCGTATAATTTAATAGACCATATCAGGAAGTCACGTGGTATCCACATCAGATGTTTTTTATAATATAAACGAAATTTCTCTAGCTAGTATGTAGTAATATACTACAAGTTAATAAGAGCTATTCGGCACATGTTTCTATTTAATTCCACAACTAAAGTAATCTAAACAAGTCTGCACCTGTCGCTGGTCTCCTGTGTCATGAACTCGGCGCCAACCGGAGGGTAAATAAATAAAATATCCCAATTCTTGCAACAGTCACATATTCGAAGATCAAAAGGGATTTAAGCTGTATGAGCTCCCTTAAAAGCAGAATATCTTTAGAATTTCTGATACACAGTCTCGTTTTTTTTTTCGTACAGTGTTGCCATTGCTCACTTTGAAATCCCCGAGTTTCTTAATCAAAAACTCATAAATGCTTTACAAAATAATAAAATAACAAATTTTAAATTCTGCCTTCCATATGTCCGAGTTCGGGTGGAGACGTACGTTATTGAAAATTCGATGGCTCTAGGTACCGTTGTTTTATATCTCAATGCGAGAAAAAAAACATACATTAAACAAGGTAGAGATATTTCAGTGATTGGGGTCTATATCGCTATGATAACACGAAGAATAAGCACTTAACATAAATTTCTTGAAAACTGTTTAAACATTTTCGAAAGTTGTGTTATTCAAGAATAACACAAAGACTGAGGATTTTTTAGACTTAACATAAAATTCTTTAAAAAAATTTTAAAAATGTGCAAAAATTTTCTTGTTCTCGAATATTAAAGATTTCTTCGGTTTGCTATATCACTTTACTTTTAAGTCGTTTTAATGTCTACATTGTAACAATTTATTAGCGCATTTTGTTTGCATTTTGATCATCTGCATCCATTCGCTCGCAGGTATTCCGTGTTTTGCACAAATTTTATGTGAATAATTCTCCAAAATTAAAATAAATTGAGACATGTACAAAACAAAAATTATTGCTGAAAATTTCTGTGAAAAAATGTAGGACTTTGGAGCATTATGGATATGATGGTCATAGAAAAGCGATATTTGCTGCCAGTGTTTGTTTATGTTCTCAAAAATGCGGATTTCTTTCAGAGGAGGATACGCCAGTAGAGAAATCACTACAAATATTTTCTAATATATAATGGAAAATTAACTTAATCCAATGTCAATAAAAAACCTGCTGTTTATATTTAGAGATTTAAGAAGAATATAAATGCATTTCTACCTTCACAATCAGCTATTATATAAGCTTAATTGTCTTCTCTGTTTTTCATTGTATGTAACTGATATGTGTCTAAGCGCTTTCAACTAATATACAATAAATGAACGAGAATTTCTTAAGAAATTAAAATTTGAACTATTAATAATAATTTTGATATTATTATACATAATGCTATTAATGAAGATGAATTTATATAACATTTTTTACACCTATAATCTAAATACGACGAACTTTCGAATTTGACGAAATAAAAGGAGATTAAATTTTGAATTGTATTGTCTTGTATATTTTACCTCTTTTGCATTTTTATTTGTCGAATTTATACTGTTATGAATTCTTATTATAATTTTGATTTGTTTAAATATTGCGTTAGTTGTCTTATAAACGGTTGCAGTTAATAATATTGTTGAGGAATTGCCTATTTTTATGTTTCCACTCCGAAAAAACGTATATCTCTATATTGTGATTTTCAAAACTACATTTAAGTTTTTTCTCAAACCTTATATTGTTATTTCATAGCTGTTAACATCTCTGTGTGCTGACCGTTTTATGATACCACTTTAACACTTTTTATGTAATTGTGTTGAATTATGCTGTAAATAGTTTGCATGTTTCTTTACTATCTCCTGGGGATGTACCACAACAACGACATGTCTAGAGTATGAGATGCAGATTGACTCTTCTGAAGACCTTGTCACCAAAATTAGTCTCTCTGCTACAGAAGTAAGTGGTATGCTAGGCATCTTCCGATGCATGTGCCAATTAGTTCATCGTCCTTGCGATGCATGTCCAGCTGGTTGGTTCATTTGGTTTGATGTTCTTTAACCCGGTGAAAGATTAGTTGAAAGGGAAAAACCATGTACTTTGAGCTAACATTTGAGCCAGTTAAACGCCAAAGAAACATCTGTAGACATCGATATAGAAATATTTAGACAATAAGCTATGAATTACAATAAATAAGCATTAAAAAAATATTCATAATTAATAAAGATATTTGAATTTATAAAATGCATTTTGTGTTCTGGCCCACCAGCGGAGGAGCGGTAAAGTCGCTGAACACTGGTAGTTCGGTCCAAGGTTCGAATCCCGCGAAAGGGCTGGCTGCATGGGCGTTTTCGTGGTTTTCCCCATGTGTAACGTGTATACGAGCCAGTTTCCCTTAGAAAATCCTCCACGAAAGGCATCCCTCCCATTAGGCAGACAGCCCTAGTGTGCTTTGCCATAATTAAATACACCACACCACACCATTTTGTGTTTTGGAAAACTGGAAGTTTTTTCGGTGAATCTTCGGATTATGTTAACTTAGCGATTTTTTGCGAAAATTTGGCGACCAACCCTGCTACAGCAACCTGCTAATTTTTATTTTGTACGCCATTTTATTTTCACGAAGCAAAGGCTTTTTTTTTTTTTTTTTCCCTCAATATTTTTTTCAACAATCTGCTAGCCGAATTACGCTCATGCTATGCTAGAACTTTTATGGAACAAAAATGCTTAATCATGACGAAGATTAGGTGCGAAATTGGGAGAAAGTGCAGTATCGCCCACTGCTTCGCGCGTTTTTAAGAATTGCACATACGCGGTATCCATGTACACGTCGACCTATTTTCACTTAAAAAAATTATCTCAGAATTGCACAAAAATACAAAAATGGCATTGCGCACACTCTTGACTTTATAGGCACACATCGACCTATTTTGACTTAAAAAGTCAAAGAAAATTGACAAAAATCCTATTCTTCTTACTCTTGTAAAAAGCGCCAAACAAATAAGTGGGCGATTCTGCACTTTAGCAGCGAAATTGTTTCTACGTCCTTATTAGCTAAAATCCTGATTGGAATTTTCCCGAAAATGTCACATTACATGTCTCAAGATCTCTCATTTCTCTGAGACAAAATAATCTGTGATTCCAACTGTGTACTTCTCAGATTATTGCTAAAGTCCTAGCTAGTAACCTTTATCGCCTTACCAAAATGTCGCCAAACTACCTGTTACCATATTCCAAAGATTAGCCGTTTTTTCTTTTGAGAGGGAACCTTTTAGGAATTTTTGTGTGTATTTAGGTTTCCAGTTAGTCCGATTTTAAACAGTGTGGGATAATAGATGAGGCAGACTATGGAAAGCATTGCTGTATTTCAGTGTAAAGTGAATCTGTGTGAAAGAGTTTTGTTCTCAAATTAAGTTTAAATTACAGTTTATTGTTAATCAATCTCAAATCCATGCGAATTTTTTTCTACCATTGTTGGGTAATTTCGTGCTTAAAAGAGTATAGTAAAAATAACTTTTTCATTCATTTCGGTTTTAAATTACGAGGGTTGGAACTTTAATAGTGGCAACACAGCTGAAAAAAACGCTACGCAACAAAACCAAAGAATATCGCGTATACCACATGTAAACTACATACCTACCTTACCTCTCAGCAAAAAGACTCGTCCTGCCTACGTCACGCGCATGCGGAGTGACGCGAAGAACAGATCCTTGTATTAGCTCGCGGTTTAAAGTAAGTGTTGTTAGGATGTTTTCAAAACAAGAACAACGATGTTGGATGAAAATTGAATGTGCCAGAGGTTGTACAGCACGACAGTGTCATCAAGGGCTTCAAGAGGCTTGCGGGGAATCTGTATTGCCTTACAGAACCGTAGCAAGATGGGTGAAAGCATTCAATGAAGAACGCCCAAACGTGGCAGACATGCTGAGGCCAGGTCGTCCGAGTGTCAGCGATGCAGACGTGCAAGCTGTTGCCGCACTAATGGACAGTGATCGCCACCAAACAATTTGTCGGCTGGCCGGACAAACAAGATTAGCGCATGCGACTGTGCTGCACATTCTGAAGGAATGCCTGTCCATGAGAAAAATTGCTTCACGATGGTTTCCACATCAGTTGACGGAAATGCAGAAATGGCTACGATACGATGCTGCCCGAAACCACCTGGAGCGCTATGAGCGCGAAGGAGATGCTTTTTTACGCCGTATCATTACGCTGGATGAGACTTAGGCCCAATCGTACCAGCCAGAACTGAAACGCCAATTAAACGAATGGCGTCATCACGGGTCACAACGACGTTCAAAATTTCGTCAGAACCCCAGCAATGTGAAAGTTATGGTGATTCTCGTGTACGACTGTGATGGTGTCATCCTAACGCATACCGTCACTGCGCAGCACAATCTCTGACCAGCTTTGAGAAAAAAAACGGCGACACTTTCTGCAGAACGCTCCTCTCATTTTGCATGACAATGCTCGGCCGCATGCAGCGCAGGCTGTGACAGATTTGTTCAAGCGATGGGGCTGGGAAGTGCTTTACCATCCACCATACTCCCTAGATCTAAGCCCTTGTGACTATGACTTAATTCCTAAGATAAAGGAACCACTTCGTGGCACTCGCTTCCAAACTGTTCCTGAGATTCTTGCGGCAGTAGACCGGTCCATTCAAACTATCAACAAAATAGGCGCTGCTACAGGTATTTTGCGACTTCCACATCGTTGGAAACGAGTTGTACACAATGCTGGCTACTATATTGAAGGACTGTAAAACATGGTGACATGAATCACTTTTGTATTCTTTGTAAATAAATAGTTGCCACTATTAAAGTTCCAACCCTTGTATAATTAATTTTAAACATCATCAAATTCATATGAATTGTATTTCACCGTTGCTCGATTGTTCTATCGAAGAGAGATGTGCTGTTCATTAATACGCGAAGTTTAGCAAGTCATCGCCAAATGTGCAACCCAACTAAGGAAATCAAGAATTCAGGGACAGTTCTGCGTATGAATAACTTTGGAAGAGGAAACCTACTCAAGGCCAAAGCTGATAGCTGTCCTGGTTACTTGCACGTTTTTCGTAGGTTGGGAAAGAATTCTCGGCTAAAAGTCCACTTTTCGGCCCAACTTCCACGACTGGAAGTGGACATACCGAATTTTCCATATAAGCGTCGTACAGTACTTACTTTCAACCGGCTACTTTGTCTAAAAGAATGTATGAATTTCTTCTTCGAAATATTCATCAATTGAGACTTTAGGTGTCTTTAGATGTTATGTTTAGGCTGTAGGATTTGGGTATATATGTCATACCGCATTAAGGCTATATGTTAGTTGAATCATGAAGTTGGAGAGGGGAGAATTTTCGTATAAAAGTCCACTATTTACCTTCCCGGCTCTACTTCCAAGCCTGAAAATGGCCATCACCATTCATATGGCCATTTGTTCTTAAATATTAAACATTATTTCTGGTTATCATCCGTCATTAAAGCGATTTTTTGTTTTCCATGTTCTCCTTAGATGGATGTGCTTTCATGTACTCCTGGGTCCTCCGCGTTTACATTCACATTCCACTGTACATTGTATTACGAAAATTGTTGCTTTTGCCATGTGCTATCACCACTTGAAGTTGTCATCATTTGTTCTGTTACACCATGTCTTGTCTGTTATACCGTGTGTGTAACAAACCGTCACTGTGTCTGTTATACCTTTAGCAGCCTATGTGAAGGGTCGTTTTACGTTACGTCAGTTTTTGCAAAGATGCATGATTGTGATATTTTTTAAATCGGGTAAATAGTTATTTAAAAATGTTTAAAAACATTACCCCGCTTTCTATTCAAGTGAGCAAAATGTCACAAATAAGGTAAATTTAACATTTAGGAATTTTTTGACAAACAGTTTTCAAGCGAAACACACACACACACAACAGGACAACAGGACTGACACAAAGTCCCGGCCATAGTTAACGGTGGGATACATATGTCTCCCACGTAGCGATGGACTTACTACAAGCACACCTATTATCCTGGAAAACTTTATTATATGAAATAGATTTTACATCGCATGGTACAGGGTAACGCATTGTTTGCGTAACTCAACATTACACTTTGGGCAACTCATACTTGTTCTTCATTTGTGTACAACGAGCACAATTGCGTCTTGATTTTCCAGCTGTTGGAAGATGATCCCCAACATTCAGGACATTTTAAGTAAGTACTTTAACACAGCAGTAATTTCTAAACTTTTAGTCTGACGTATATGTTCTGTTAGTAGTCCAAAGGTTAAATCCTATTTTCTAAGCATGGTCTTATTATCCAATTGCTTTTGAATGTTCCTTATATTTCATCAGCGCTCACTGGTGGCGCCTTTTGGGAAAAAATGGTGTAAGTTATAAGAGCAGTGAGCAACTAGGAGTGGTGAAAGGAATTATATTTAGTAATGTGCGATTCTCCAGTTTTCATCTATTCGCTTCCCATACAAATTCCAAATGCTTTTTTCTTTCTTGATTTGCTTTCTTTTGCTGTCTTCCTCCGACAAGAGAAAAGAAATTTTAAATTGCGCATTTTTAAAGTTGTCTCTTGTATTAGCAGTATTTTATGCGACGACAGTCGTTGTTCTTTAAGATTATTGGACCAATCAGCTGCTAAAACTGTTTGCATGTGGATTTTTATTTCCGGTATTCCTCCCATTGAACCCGGACCCCTTCTTGCCGTCCCCGATTTTATTCCCTTTTTGTTATTTTAATTCGCGTCTGGAGCCGCACTGGCATCAAAAACAATTTGGGGATAAATTGGCTCTGGCAAATATCCCGGGTTCTTTTTCCCGAATTTCTTCGCTTGTATGCTCCGTCGCCTCTTCCACGCACCTACCGGAGTGTGAACTCAAATTTTTCGAACAGGGGGGTTGGGTGTTGAGGAGAACATTTCGAACGAAGACTTCACCTCCTCTTTCCATCTCGTGGAATGAATATACATAGCCTCCCCCGCGCGAAAACGAAAGATTTTCCCTTTCCTTAAAAAGTCCCGATTGGTGTGTGGGACTGTAGGGGATGAGGTAGTGGTGATGGGGGAGGGTAGTCGAGAAAGAGAGAGATTTGCTTTTTAGTTTATCCGTATAACCTCTTCCCTCCCCCCTTCACCGGTCGACAGAGTTACTAATCTGTACTATCGATGAGTGACTGGGTTTGAAAACTTTCTCTCTCCCGCTTTTGCCATCCGGATCTTTTTTCTCCGCATCAACTGATCTTCCGCATCTTCTGCTCGCAGACTCCATTCATAACGTCAGCTGGCGACGCGAAAGAAATAAAAAAAGAAAAAAAAAATTCTCTCTCTTTCTCACACACGCACAGTCTTACGTTCTATTACTGTTGTTGTTGTTATTTTTTTTTCTCCCTTTCTCTCTTCCCGTATTTTTCTCGCAAAGATTTGGTAGTGTTTGACGGGGGGGGCGGAGAAAAGGGAAGAGCAAATTTCGTTGTCTTAAGGTTAAATACGTGAGCGTGTAGTGAAGTGTATAGAAAACAAGGGCCGCCAATATTAACTTCGAAGACCCTTGTATACACAACTGAGAGGAGGAGAGGCCTAAGTTGACTGCTGAAAGAAACAGGATGCAACGCATAGTTCATTAAATTGATAGTATAATTGCCACTGTATCCTGTTGTACCGATATTTATAAACTACTTCAGCAATTAGATTTCGCTACACTTACATTATACTGCCATTTTTTTTATAAATGGAAAAAGGAAGTTTTCCATCATGATTGACAAATTGTTAAGTCTGTCATAAATAAATAAATAAATAAATAAAACTCAATGACTATGTTAATTTGACTTTAATTGTATTAATTTACTAGTAGAGTTGAGAGTTTCTATTTTCCCAAGGCGTTATATTTTTAAATTAACTCAACTTTTGTTTAAATTTATTTATTTAAATTAATTTTATTATTAATTTTAATTTTAAATAAATTTAATTTAATCTCAAAATTTAGCAGTCATTGCTTGTGTATAATGCAGGAATTAATCATATATTAATAAAATGGCGGATGCAGCTTCTTTTGAAAATTTCTTGCATTTATACACACGTCTTCAAGTCCCAGTTGACAAATGATATAGAATTATCACATTCCTTGCTGCGTTTTTCAGATTTTCTGCTTCGGGGGGGGCACTGTCTTCTGTCTCCACAAAATTATGATCTGACTGTTCTTCTATAAATGTCAGAACATTCCATTTGGAGTTAATTGATTTACCATCAAATCTTTTAACCTGTGGGAGAAAAAAAAAAAATGCTGTAGGGTTTCCTTACTTCAGTTAACCAATTATTAAATTTTTTTTTGTTATCTTTCCTGAGCTCTTCAACTTCCCCTCGCATTTCCTCACCAGGGTGCTAATTTAAGTTAAGGGAAGTGAGTATTTAAACGGGTGAATCTTAGAGTCTAATCAGAGCGTATTTTCGCTGACCAGCGCACGTTACGATTCTGACATTTCTGTTACGCGGAATTGCTGATACGCCTTTTCGCCATTTAAATAATTCTCATGCCGTGTAGGTTGTCGAGTCAACCTAGTTAAACCTTATTTTAGGTTGCTAGTGCAGCACTACTGTTTAGTCTGCAATTAATTGTGTAACGATTCTTAAGTTCCACCGCAAGTTGTCGCTGTTATTGTAATGCACGAGATACGTGCCTTTTTGTTCATAGTTGAGAATAGTTAAGGGTTGTTTTGACCCTTCGTCTGTGGTGGTGTTATTTTACATCACCACAGAAGCCTGTGCGAGAAGTTACCGGGTTCCTGAGTATGTTCTAGTAGAGTTTATGTGGCCAAAAAGAGCAAGATCCTATGATGCTTGCACTAGGTAATTCCAATAATTTTCTAGAGTATTTCTTACGCCTTCGTGGTGTAGTGGTGTGCACGCTGGGCGTGTATTCCAGAGGTCCGTGGTTCGATTCCCGGCGAAGGCGTTGCTCATTTTTCACTTATTTCTGTTTCAAAAATAACCTAATGTCTCTACAGTGGCGCCCGAAGTAAAAGGGTGGTGGATGATGATTCTCCACACCCGGGATTTGACGATTGGGTCCCCTAAAACGCCAGTCGCCCTTGACTGGCGTTTTAGGGGGAGTATATAAGGTATCTCGCCCATCCTTCTTAGCGTGCATTCGTGGTGTAGTGGTCTGCACGCTGGGCGCGTATTCTAGATGCCCGTGGTTCGATCCTCGGCGAAGGCGTTTCTCATTTGTCAAGACTCTTGCTTCCAAATAACCTAATGTCTGTACAGTTTTACACAGCATAATATTTATCGTATTTCTTCGTGTATTTTATCTCTACATTTTTAGCGGCGGGTTCCAAAAGCTTTGAAAGCACTCGTATAATTTCTCTCTTCCTCACCATGTTCAAAAAACGTGCTCCCCTAAATTTTATAATGAATTTGTTCATGTAGTGATTGTTTTCGTCTTAGTAATAAAAGCAAACCTCCCTAACTGTCTGCCGAAGGTAAGTCCAAAGCTTTTCGCTCTAGTAATAGTTGCATTCTATGCCAGCGTAATGCAAGAAGCAAACGCGAATTGACATTCAATCTACAATTTTGCCGAGTCAAGCGCACTTTCAACTTCTTTAATTATTTATGGATGATTTGAGGCGTAAGGAGTAGCAAATTTAACAATAAGAACCGGCGAGATTCAAGTTAAAGAGAAGTAGGAATGAAGATACCTTATTAAATATTACAAATATTCTTATTGGAATGTAGGTTTCTTTCAAGGAAATATTGTGATAGTTACCAGTTTTAGTTTATCCATGACTGCTTTTTATTTTTTGTGTTCTTATTGTAACCGCTTCCTTCGAAAATTAAATAATTCGCATAATTTCCCCCCGCCCGATTTTCAAACTGTAAAATTAGTAAAAAAAAGAGGGGAATACGCGAGGAAATACTGTAATATGAAAAGTAGTTGATGACAGCTGTAACGTAATTAATTGCACATGGTTAATGCTTGTTAATAAATAAATTATAATAATAAGAGGATGAAATTGAAAATCTAAAGCCATAAGAAGAAGTACAAAAATACTTGATAGCCCTAACAGCTTTAAGAGTTGCAAGAGCTACGGGCCTACATATGGAAATGCGGTTCCATTTCGTTCCATTTCTCTTGAGGTGGATTTATTATTTCGCAAACGCATGTGCATTATTGTGTCTTATTCTTCCGTGAGAAGTGAAAGCATTGATTAATAAAAGTTTTCTAAGGTTCGCTGTACTTTTTGTTGGTGGTGAAATTCCTAATTAAGTTTCATTTTGTATTGTTATATAATTATGTAAATAATTTTTTTTTTAATTTCCATTTTTAGTAATGTAACATTGAATTGTTATTCATCATTATATTTCTTGACAAAATTTTGCGACCCTTATGCGAGTATATAAAACCTTTCTACAAGTTACATTAATGTAGTAAGTTGTGATTATTTCCTGTTTCGTTTGATTCAGCCATATTATTTATTTGCTTTTATTTTTACTTCCTTATACGAAGTAAAGGAAGTGTTGTAGTCGCGAAAAATTACGGTTATCGTATTTCAACGAAAGCATTTAAGTGGCATTTATACGTACGGACAGAATAAAACTCTTCTTTTTTTTCGAAATGGATTTAGAAAAGACTTTCTCGTGAGGTACGTATGTATGTATCTCATATAATGCAAAAATGAGTAGTCGTAGATCGTAGAAATTTTGTATATGGGACTGCTACAACATGTAGTTGTGCACCTCCCTTTTTTGTTGCAATTGGCCATACCAAACATATATCTATATTCCCACCCTGTTACCCAGCTCGGTGAGCTCAGGATTTGCATTGTTATATGTGGGTAAATTGCGAAATGTTTGCTTTAAAAGTGATTGAATTATGTTGTTTACGTGTTCTGGTTAAGGTTTTTATGCCTTTAGGTAATCTGCATGCAATAGCTGTAGAATTGTCAACAATTTAAAAATTTGAGTGGGGCAAGGCCGCTATTTGTTTACACTTCACTTGAAACTTAGTAAAATAATGAATTATATCAATTGGCTTATGAGGTATTTCTCCCGCCTTCCTAGCGTGCATTCGTGGTGTAGTGGTTTTACACGCTGGGCCGGTATTCTAGAGGTCCGTGGTTCTATTCCCGGCGGAGGCAATTGCTCATTTTTCATCTCTCCGGCTTTTCCAATCAACCTAATGCTTCTACAGGCTCACCACCTTCATTTTGCTTAGTGGGATAAAATGTAAAGTTCTAGTTTTGTCCATCGAAAAATCTCTCTTCCTGACGGCTGTCCGAATTGCTTGGTTTTCCGTAGAAATTGTAACTTCAATTGTAAAATACTTTTTAACTGTATTTTAATTGTAAAATATTGTTCTTTTAATTCTTTTCAACTGTATTTGGTGTTTTATGTTTGTCTTTTGTCTGTATTTTACAATTTTCAAAGAAGATGTTTTGAGTTTTTATATATTTTTGCCTTGCCACGAACTGAGAATTGAATGAATTGAATGAGAACTACGCCTGTAATGAAGTTCGAGAAAATAAGTTTAAATGAAGTGCAGCAAAAAATGTGTATAATTTAATACTTCGTACAGGAAAGCCACATCACATTTTAAAATTATGTCTAATCCATTCTTGATCAGCCACTATTAAAAATCACCTGCTTTCTTAAGTTTATAACTGAACAATTAATAGTTCCCGGTCTAAAGTGATAAAATAATAATTGGTAATATGTTCTAGTTCTTGTGTTACGCCTAAATTATTTTGTAGTCCAAACAATGTCAAATAAATTCTTCAAAATAGTACAGTTATTTGGTAGAGGTAAATTCCCTTAAACTGATAAGAATTTTACGTGTCGTGAAAATTTATTAACATTGTTTATTAATGTATAGGAAAATAGGCAGCGTTATGTAATACACTTCGGAAAATAAAAATCTCATTACTACAAACTATCACCGCATATTTGTTTAACGGTGATGAATCTGAGTTCTCGTGGTAATTCTAATACTCTATAATGATATCATATATTCCAATTATATATAATTAGTTTTAAACGAGTCTATTATCGTTAATCTTAAATCCTTGTAAAATTTTAAATGCCCGGATCACCCTATGAATATGAATTATTGTTTAATGCTAGTTATAGCTAGTTTCAAAGAATCATAAATCCTAATAACTTCCATTAATTGTAACTAATTGACTAACTCATTATTAATGTAAATGTAGTGTTTATGAGAATGTACAAACACCGTATTATGTTCAGTACATTTAAATACTATATGCCATCCAAACGGGAAAGGGCTTAGTGATTCTGACTACTGAACCGGAGACTCCGGGTTCGAATCTCGAAGGGATTTAATTTTCCCGTTCTTTCGTAGGATACACCTAATTAGGTGGTCCAACTATTAGATGCTTCCATAATAAAGAGGGCGCTGCTTCCGGCCTTAGTAATGGCCAAACGCTTATAAACAGCCAGAGCCGCCACTGGGTGGCATTGATATTAAACACATGATTTTCTCCTTCAAAGCCCACCAGCGGACGAGCGGTAAAGTCGCTGAATACTGGTAGTTCGGTCCGAGGTTCGAATCCCGCGAACGGGCTGGCTGCATGGGCGTTTTCGTGGTTTTCCCCATGTGTAACGTGTATAGAGCCAGTTTCGCTTAGAAAGTCCTCTACGAAGGCATCCCTCCTCTTAGGCAGATAGCCCTCGAGGCTTTGCCATAATCACACACACACATTTCTCCTTCAAATACATTGCATTGCTTTATATATGAGAAGATTATTTTATAGTGAATTAAACCATAAAATGTACGTTGAACGGAATTATGTGTTGATTTTGGAAAAGAACACACTATTTTTCATCATCTGCGTTATCCATTTATTTATAAATTTTTGCTTCGAATTAACAATCAAAAGCCGTTTGAATTTCTGAAACATGATTTAAAATTTTTATTTGCTATTGATATGGAAATATGTTCGATTTTTATATATTTAAACCTTACCTGGACGTATACCAAACGAACTTTTCGAATAGAAAATAAATGAAAAATAATTAATACACTATATATAGTGTATTAATTATTACTATTATTTATAATAATAATATACCACTATTAATTACAATAATTATAACACTGTTTAACACTAAAATACAAATGCATTTTGAGAAATAGATACTGCACATAAATGAAGCACTGCACATGATAATGTACATAAATATTTTTCCGCCATGCAGATCAAAAGCAGCTTCAATATGCGCTATCATCTCTGATCTATGTTTGGTAACCGCCCTTCGCAGCGCTTACAGATTTAATAGTCTCTTTGTTTTGCACAATCATAAACAACCGTCTTTCTCGGCATTTGGGCCCACCAGCGGCCGAGCGGTAAAGTCGCTGAACACTGGTAGTTCGGTCCAAGGTTTGAATCCCGCGAACGGGCTGGCTGCATGGGCGTTTTCGTGGTTTTCCCCATGTGTAACGTGTGTACGAGCCAGTTTCCCTTAGAAAGTCCTCCACGAAGGCATCCCTCCCCTTAGGCAGATAGCCTTCGAGGCTTTCCCGTAATCACGCACACATACTCGGCATATGGTATGCAATAGTGAAGTTCCAGATAACGCATGCCAGCTTCATGCTTTTCAACAGTATTTTTTTTAACCTCTATGGTGATCCTAACCATTTCCTCCGTTGCTTGATTCTTCTCATCAACTTTCTTAGAACTCGCTACTAATTATTGCATAGGTTGTTTTCTGAATAGTAGCAACAGGCGTACTGACCCTTATGGGCAGTCGTAACTCGCTAGAGGTAAGCAAGTGTAGTGTGCGCCAGTCGTGAGTCTTCTAACTCGACTCGTATTCCAAACAATGTCGTATACGAAACAAAAGTTTTCGCGTCAAAAGGAGTCATATACCATGTTGGATGTATCATATATATATATATATATATATATATATATATATATAATATAAAAAATAGGACGGTTTTGTTATGTGCGAACAATCAACCTTTTATTAACTTTCTGCAATTCAGGATCTTCCCCCTAGACCAGTATCTTCGAGAACATTCCAGCCTATTACGTAACCGCTTCTATAAATAGAGAACTCGCGCCATTTTGCGTCAGAGAGACCGCTTTCACCCTCTGCTACTACGGTCTATGCTGCTGCGCATTCCATCTTTCTTCCCTTTGTTAGAATAGCTGTGACTTCAAAAGCATAGATTTCTTCGTATTTAGTTTAAAACACTATTTGATATGTAATTAGGAGAATCTCATGTAAAAGAAAAATTATCGGCCATTTGAATTAAATAAAAATTTTCAATTAAAAGCAAAATCCTTCTGTGTTATCATTCTGCTGTATTCCACTCAGCCAAACAACGCCTGGACTCTGATGCCAAGCTTCGTCACTCATGTGGCCGACTGCCAAAATATTACATATATATATATAATTAAAGATAAGAGAACAAACTATAAAAGACCTATGTGGTCAATTAATTTATAAAAAGTGTTTCATATACAGTTTCAATTGTCTGTTTCGGCGAAATGCGATATGGAGTTAGCTTGATTCGAAAATCATTAAAAATTATTTCCCCTGAAGAGCCTTAATGAGATTCGAATTGGGCTAATCCACCATTTACCATTTCTTTGTTTTTGTATTTTTGCTTAAGTCTTTTGTCGCACTTTAATTCTAATGTTTAAAATATGCCCTACTTTGATCAGCATATTGCTTACAATTAGTATTGAATTTTATTTGTAAATACTCAAGTGTTTACATTGTTAATTTTATTTTTTACACATTTCATTGCATTTTATTTTACTTATGTTAACATTTTCACGGAACCACAGTATCTAAGCAACTTTTTAGCATACGAACTAGGAATTTTCTTTTAACTAAATTAGTTAAAAGAAATTCCTAGTTCGTATGCTAAATTAGTTAAAAGAAATTCCTAGTTCGTATGCTAAAAAGTTGCTTAGATACTGTGGTTCGATGAAAATATTAACATAAGTAAAATAAAGTGCAACAACAAGAAATGTGTAAAAAATAAAATTAACAATGTAAACACTTGAATATTTACAAATAAAATTCAATACTAATTGTAAGCAATATGCTGATCAAAGTAGGGCATATTTTAAATATTAGAATAACTATCTATATATAATATATATAATATATATATATATATATATATATAGATATATAGATAGATAGGTAGGGAGAGAGAGAGAGAGATAGAGAGAGATAGAGATAGAGAGAGAGAGAAATAGATAGAGAGAGAGAGATAGAGATAGATAGATAGAGATAGATAGATAGATAGAGATAGATAGATAGATAGAGATAGATAGATAGGTAGGGAGAGAGAGATAGATAGATAGATAGAGATAGATAGATAGATAGATAGATAGATAGATGTGTTCAACATGGTCATATACTCATATACCATGTTGAAGATTTATTTAGTAACTATAAATTGTTTAAAAAATTTGGAAGAGATTTTACGCTAATTGTGAATGAGAATAAGAAGAATATTGGTATCGAGATATAACAAAAAAGAAAATCATACTGTAAAGAAAGATAGATAGATAGATAGATAGATAGATAGATAGATGTGTTCAACATGGTCATATACTCATATACCATGTTGAAGATTTATTTAGTAACTATAAATTGTTTAAAAATTTTGGAAGAGATTTTACGCTAATTGTGAATGAGAATAAGAAGAATATTGGTATCGAGATATAACAAAAAAGAAAATCATACTGTAAACAGTTATGATTGAAGTTAACTTATAAATTTAAGATAGATTTTGACAATATAAAAAGAAATTGAATAATAACAATTGAAATTAAAATTTAGTTAAGAAAGAGCATAGAAATGGAAACGTTACCTCTGTATATACTGATTTCACCGAGAGTGTTTGGAATGTATGTGTTTGTTTTAAGTATTCCATTTTATTTCTTTGATAACGCGTAGCTTTGATTTTGTTTCGTTATTCAACGTTCTTTTATTGTTGGATTAGCCTATGCTGTCATTGCCTTATGACAGCCTTCGTCTGCTAAATGGGTTGGGGGCCAGTGCTTAGATCTAACTAACTAACCAACCGTATTGGATGTATTTCAAAGCGAATATGTATTATCGGCCAATAGCGTATCCATTAGAGAGAAAACTTTGTTTTCAGAGCTCTTGATACCTTAATAATCTAAAATAATTAGTTTCTAAATGTGTCTAACGTATCCAATAAGCTTAGGGACTATTTAGCGGAAAGGATGTAGTTTACCCAATGGAAATGTAGCACAAGATCGACATTTCATAGAATCGACACCGCAGCAACTCGAAACCCAGTCTTGATCCTACGTGAGAGTCGATCTTGTATCTTAAAACTGATAATTTAATTAAATTCTCTGTTTTTTAACCGATATTGATTTCGTACCATGTCATTCCACGCCATGTCGGCGCTATAAGCTGTTGATCCTGTAGCCCTTTGACTACTAACGGAGCATATATGCCTCAGTAAAAGTTTATCCCTTTGCGGCACAGTGTGTCCGGTCTGGACACACCTAAAAATTTCCTTCTGTACGCACAGAAAAATTGAATGAAAAAGGATTTATAGGGTTACTATAGGTTACTCTGAACCTTCTTTATTCATAGTAGATGGCAGCTCAACACAAGCTAGTCCATATATTTTAGCCATGTTTAGATTTTTAAGACCCTAATTTTTCAAAGAAATCTTCCAGATTATTTTTAGGGTATAAAAAGAATTGTTTGAAAAGAAATTTCTATGTTATTATTTTGGCTGTATGCTAATCTCCTTATTCTATATTAGTTTTAATTTTTTACCCTGAAGTCTTGCCTAAAATCAAACGGCGAACCGTAGGTGTGCCCAGAAGGGGCTCACCGATAATCTAGGACAACTGAGAGCCTGTATTCTTTGTTTCTCCGCATCTCATCGGTCAGTTCATTGACGACAATGCTCGTTTCAGCACTCTTTTCGAAGCTCTGTTCAATCAGTGTGCCACTTTGGGCACACACACAGCATTAAAACGATAAGTGCTATCGTCACAAAATTTTACTTGTGTACTCCTCTAGACCTAATTAGACTACCTACCTTTTTTTTTTTTTTTTTTTTTTTTTTTTTTTTTTTTTTTTTTAGTCCAAAGGGACTATTGCTTTCGTTTTGGCATTTTGCGTCGGACTCATAAACGTCGGTTCACTTTTCAAACTGTTGCCACAAAATGTTAGAGTCCTGCATTATATTTGAAGAAATTAAATAATGAAAAATCTGCATAAATGATTGTCTATTTCTCGCATTGTGATAAAACAATGGTACATACAGCCATCGAATTTTGAATGACGAAATCCTTCTGCGAATATGGGCATCTGAAATACTAAATTTGGAATTTGTTTTATTATAGATTTTATATTTTGTAAACCTTTAACGAATTTTTGATTTACAAACTCAATGCTTTAAAAGCGAGAAATGGCAACGTTATATATATAAAAAAATACTTTTATCTCCAGCTCGCGAGACTGTGTATATCGGAAATTCTAAAGATATGCTTAATTTAACATTATTTTGCGATATTGCTCTTGAACTGAATTTTATGGTTTAAGTGCAAAGAACATGATATTTAATAAACAAAGGTAACACTCAAAACGTTAAGAAAACGCCCCTTTAGACGTAATTTAAAATCTGAAAAATTTCAGATTTTTTTTTTTTTTTAATCAAAACTCCGACTTTAAAAGGTAGCGTGCCGGAAAGAGTTAAAAGGAGAGAAATCAAAATTCAGTCAAGAGAAGGAGAGAAAGGAGAATCTCCCGAATGTTGAGGATCGTCTTATCGTCTTCCAATAGTTGGAAAATCAAGATACCGCTGTGCTCGTTGTATACAAAGGAACATAGAGAAAAGAACAAATATGAGTTGCCCAATGTGTAATGTTCGGTTATGCAGAGAATGCTCTACCCTGTACCATACGATGTAAAATCTATTTCATGTAATAAATTTTCCAGAGTAATGGATGTACTTCTAGTAAGTCGATCACTACGTGTGGGACATATGTATGCCACCATTAACAACGGCTGGGACATATATGTCCCAGCCTTTGGCTTGAAAACCGTTCGTCAGAAAAATCCGAAATGCTAAATTTACCGTATTTGTGATATATTTGGCTCACTTGGATAGAAGGCGGGGTTTTTTAAATTTTTGGTCAAAGGATTAAGCCGTGTCAAAGCTATAAAATGCAAGGTCTTCCAAGTTGCATTTTCGGAATCCTTATTTGTTGGATCTCATGTCATATTGGCATATATTTCTTAAATCAGCTTCTAATCTCTAAACTTAAATCTTAAACTTTCCGAAATAATTACACTTCAGTTCTTCTGGATTTCTTCTCTCGCCATCTGGCGAAGCAGGACATACGCCACTTTCCATCTTGGGAGGCGTTTCTTCAGCTCGCAGACCTGTTGTCGATGTTCTAAACGTTTCTGCTTTGTAAAAGTTTTGTTATTATTCAAGAGTGATTGATTTTTATCAGGGAAAACTTTTCGGGGGAAGTTTCTCTCGCTTTATTTTACCCTCTTTTTATTTTTTTCCCTTCCTTTATTAATAGGTAACGGAGCGTTCATAACGCGATCTTAATTTCTTACTTGGTGGAGCTTATTGTGGAAGGTTGGAATTTAAAAAGGTTGGTAAGAAGTCAACATGATATCTTCACTTGATCTGCTGGACTGTGTTGAACTTTTTCCGCCTTTTTCTTTTAATTTTATTGACTTTAACATGTTTCGAAATTTTAGACTACAAGCTCTTGCTCTCTCAGAACTTTTCTTTTTGCTTGGATAATTTTTGCTGTTTTGGATACATGCAACATAAGGTATCAGTAACTTCCATTTCAGTGAACCGCATTGCTGTCGAATATGCGTTTGCTGGGCCAGAATATATTTACGTTTTCCAGAATATATTTACGTACTTTAGAACTGACAGTAAAAATGTCTTTGTTTTTCTCCTCTTTAACTGTAAATACTGCACTGCGCAACAAAAGTATGCGCACATTTAAGAAAGAAAAATCGAAGGACCTTTTCTGTAATTTTAGGAAAAATTTTAAATCTTAGTTTAATCAAACATTACAATAGCGTTAAATACTTAATACAAAGCTACTCTAAACGATTCATGATATTTATTCTTAAAAATATTATTACTTATATTAATATTGATACTTGGAGTAAAACGTAAACTCACCAGGATTTCCTCACACTTTACACTCATGAGCCAAAACATTATGACCATTCCCACATTTTTCAATGAATTCATCTGGATGACATGGACGGCACGTGATTAAGTGGGAATGGTATTTGACACGATGACTGCCGGTTACGCATAAGGACCATTTTGAGCAGAGTGATTTGGATGCCGAAGAAGCTAAAGTTCCCATATAAATCTGCAGAAAGGTTGACGCACCAAATGGGCATGCGGCCACAAGCGTGAACATTGCTGTGATCCACCGATGGATCGCGAGGCACCCAAAACAAACTTATCCATAATCCAGTCATAGGTCACACGGCAGTTAAGGTGTTAACTGCTGCTGGAGAACGTAAGAAATCATTCTTGCACTTACTTTTGCGAATCGTAAAAAAAAGCTGCTAATCTAAGGGAATTTGATGGACGGAAGATTGTAATGGCCTCGAAGACTTGGAACGAGTGTCTCCAAAACTGCACGACTAGTAAGTTGTTCACGATCTGCCGCTGTTAGTTTATATGCAAAGTGGATAAATGACGGTGGCAAGGTGTTGAACTTCGAAACAGAGGATAGGACGTCGATCAAAGAAAAAGAACGTCTGAGGATGCCCTGCTTGGTACAGCAAAATTGGCACCAGACAGCTGACTGTCCAATACAGTGCAGGTCCAAGTTCAAGCGTTTCGGAACACACAGTTCAGTGGAAACTGTTGGATATGGGACTGTGCATCAGACGTCCTACTCATGTGCCTCTGTTGACCAAGCGCCATCATCATCTACGCCCACAGTGATAATTACGAATCAGTTGCATGGCGTCTGTCTTTCCAACTGGAACTGGAATCTTCGACAATGCTTCGTCGAATCAGGACGACGCTTCATGTCACAAGACTAGAATTCTGTTGGTGTGGTTTGAGGAGCATAATGTTGAATTCCAATTAATGTCCTGGTTACCTAATTTTCCAGATCTTAACCTGATAGAGCACATTTGGAATGTCAAGTAGCGGCTGCTCAGAGCTCAAGCACCACCATGTTGGAATATCTTGAATTTGCGTGGCCGCTGCTTAAGCATTTGGTACAACCTGTCTCCAGTCATCTACCGAGAACTTGTGGCATGCATGCCAATGTGAGGTGCAGGTCATAGGTCGCGCAACGCGTTTTTGAGTAGGTGGTCATAATGTTTTGGCTCTTCTGTGTACAGCTGTTCTGTGGATAGCTTATTACATGATATGTATCCAAGAAGTAATCGAGTTTGATGTGTATGTTTCATACCATTCCTCCTGTTCTAATGCCATATGGTTTCTTTCTTTGGGGTACGTTATGGACTTGCTTTACTGTGTTTCTTACGCCCTTTCTCAACAACAAAATGCATCAGTACTCAAAGAATGCGTTAATGCCGTGCTTCAGTGGAGTACTGTAAAAGGTATGGACAAACTCAACTACAACTGGAATGCGTGCTGAGTGACCGGCTAGCCATACTTAAAGTATTTCTAAGAAAATTAAGCTGATTTCTCACTTATTATGATGTCTGAATTACAGTTGTATGCTTAATACTTTAAAAGGTACACTGTTCTGAAATCTGTTGAATTATTTATAATAGCTCTGAGTAAAGCTTGATTGTTTGTAAGCTATGTGTAGTGTTTATTGTATATAAGGCGATGACTTTACGATTATAATGTTTTCAATGCATATAAATACTGTTTTGTACATGAGCAGCCTGGTAGACTGCTAGCTCAGTGAGCATGTAAAGAAACCTTAACACATTTTTTTTGAACGACTGTTGAAATGTGAACCCTTTCAGATTCCCCTACCCCTTAATTTTTTTTTTGTATGAGAATTTAGTTTGTTATTAATTTTTTTTATACTTTCTTTGAAGAAAAAAGTAAAATTTGAAATTTCGTTTCAGTCGACTTGGAAAATATGCCAGAAGATGCAGATACTGACCAGCACGTAGGAATGCGACCGTCCCTTTCGCCGCCGCCCCTCAGCGCCTCCTCACCGGCCAAGGGGCCCCTCCTGCCTTCCGATGGGCCCCAATCGGAAGACCAGGGACCTCTCACAAACGGTACCTCCCTCGAAGACCGTCCCCCACGCATCAATGGCGTGCCACCTTCCAGCAAAAAAAATCCAGAGGACGAGAAGATCCAAGAATACTTGCAACGGAGCGACACGGCGGTCATCTTTCCCGAACCGGTAGGGGGCACAAGCCCCAAACAGGGAGAAGAGAAAACCTCGCAGTCCCCAGAACCAGCACCTGTTATAGGTAAGAATCATTTACATTGAAATAAAAATGTGCTTTTAGGCTGTTCAAGATACCTAGACATGAGCGTGATACGAAAAAGGCGAAGCGATAGAATGGCAGCCTAAAAAAAATTATCTAACTGTGAGCGAACGTATCCTGTAAAGAAAATACATTATGGATAATGTTTTTCGTTTTAATAAATTATAGATTTAACCACGCTATGCTGTATGCTTTTTAAAGTAAAATTTTTTTTTATCAAAATTCTCAGTATTAAACTCTGGATTTGGACTCTTTATAAAGGGTGTTTCATTTTTAAACGATCACCTTTGTTTTTTTCTAATTATTACTTTCCGTTTGAGCTAGTTTCTGAAATAAAATTCTCGTAATTAATGAATCTCTAGATATAACAAAACAAAGAGTCTGTGTGTCTTCCGTTCGCGCTGCGCGTAAGCTAATAGACCCACGGTTTCGAAATTTGGTACATAGGTGCATATAGACAAGAGCCAGCGCACCTCGAAGCGATTTTTTAGAAATTCGAATTCGAATTTTTTTTAATTCTATGTTTTGTGACGAAATCGCGTCATTTTGAGATCTAATGGGCTGTGGGAAAGCGAGATTTTACTCTACACACTCCATTTTCACATCGTCATGAAACGTAGCCACTTAGCTATTTTACGAACTTAAAATAAATTTGGTGTTTCTATAAATCGATTAAATACGAATTTATTTAACAAAGCGAGCTAACACCTTTTCAACGGGATTTTTTCTATAAAAGTTTATTTTTAAAAATGTACAGTTTATTTTTCTTTCATTTTTGGACACGTTAAACTTTCGTCCTTGCGACTGCTTTTACAAAAAGAATTTTTGAAAAATGATAATATTTTGTATTTTTAAAAAAATTTTTAATGAAGCTTCCGAGTACACTTCTCACATCTTACATCTTTAAAAATGTGATTTTGGCAACAATTTCCCTTTCTTATTGTTGTTGATAGATTTTTGATGAAATCGTATCATTTTGAACTGTTTCATTCTTTTAGAAATACGGTTTTGACAACAATTTTTCATCGTATTTCTATGTCACTGTTTTTAAGAGATTGGCATATTTCATTGTCATTCTTATATATATATATATAATACATTTTTATTGATATTTTTTTGATAAAGTTGCCCTGCAGAGTAAAATTATGCGCGGAATTTTTTTTTTTTTTTTTTTTTTTTTGAGTTTCTTTCATGTTATTTTTTGCTTATTTTACTGTTTGCAAGATATTGAAAAGTTTTGCATGATTTTTTTTCTTCATTTGAGTTCTTAAGATTTTGCAAAGGGAAGTTGGTTAATTTATTTGTTAGGATAATTAATATTTGTATTAAGGGGTATTGCTTATTTCATTGTAATTTTGTTATACGTAATAACTTTTTTTTAATGAAGTTGTTCTGCAGGGTAAAATTCTACGCAGCTTTTAAATTTAACGTTTGGTTTTCCCTTCAGCCATTTTTCCGGTACATTTAAAAGTCAGACAAAGGCTGGCAGCTTCGCTGCTAGTATGTAATAAATGTAATGTAATATAATAATAATATACCGGCCAAGTGGGCGATTTGCACTTTCATAGTGGGCAGTAGAGATTTTTTCTGATGATGAAGATCGACACACGCTCACATGCACATGTATAGTTTGACCGTTGCAAATGCAGCCTTGCTTGGCATTTTGCCAAAACACATGGAATTGTCCAGAAGGGATGTTAATTACGTGCCGCAGGGTATTGGGGGTCACATGATAACTCGCTCTTCGTCGCAAAGAGGGAATTTTATATTGTAAGAAAGACTGACCTTGTGTCATCGGGGGGTGTAGTCATTAGTTGTCTTTCGCACTTTTGTTTCACATTCGCAAAAATAAAGATGAAGATTTACATTGGTTTGCAACCTTAGAAACCAAAAATATTGAAATTTGTTCGCCAGCTTTATTAATGTATGAATTTTACATGAACCTTGCATATATTTCCTCTTATTTGTTTCTTTTTGTACTTATATGTAATATATATGTTAATGTGAAACACCGAAATCTGAAGAATATCGACTTTCACCGGTGAATGTCAACATTCACATAGTCGCTTGGTGTATGTCCGAAATATTTTCCAAATACCCTTATTTCTGACTTACACCGGTCAATGTCGACATTCACCATGTACTAATGGTGAATGTTGAACATATAAGAAAGAATATTATATTTTGTTCTCCGTCAATTCAGTCACGAAAAAACGCACTTAAAATAAGAACTTACGAACATAAGAACTTAAAACACATAGTATATTCAAAATGAGAAAGGAAAATAATAGAAGTCATAAACTTACCAAATTATGTGATTCAAATCTTATTTATTGCAACGACTTAAACTATTATGACACTTTGAATTGCACAAGAGGCCCTTGCTTTTACAACTGCATTTATTTGTGGAACACTTCCTTTTGCAATGACAGCGTGTACATATACTCCTCTCTTTTCGACCTACACCATAGCATATCTGTGATTGTTGACATACACCGGTGAGGGTCCGAATGTACAAGAATTTAATTCAATATTCGATCTTTCACCGACGTATTTGGTGAATGTTGACATTCTCCGGTGAAAGTCGACTTTCTCCAATTTCGGTCTTTCATGGTAACATATGTATACATGTCCACTCTGTTACTCGGCTGGGTGAGGTAATTTTTTTTATTCTATGTTAGTAAATTGTGCATTTTTTGCTTTAAAAATGATTGAATTATGTTGTTCTTGTCTTCCGGCTAAGGGTTTTATGCCTTTAATTAACCTGCATGCAATATTTGTAGAACCGAGTGGGACCAAAAGGAAATTTTCAGTTTTGTCCACGGAAACATTTGCCTTCTTGCGCGCTGGCCGAATTGCTTGTTTTGCGTAGAAACTGTATTTTTAATTGTAAAAAGGTTCTTTTAATGGTTTTCAATTGTATTTGGTGTTTTATGTTTTTCTATATCTTATAATTTTTAATGAATATATTTTGTGTTTTCATGTCTTGCCTCGAAGTGAGAACTGAATTAATTATATGAGAACTATATCTCTGATGAAATTCGAGGAAATAAGCTTAATTGAAATGCGGGAAAAAATGCGTATAATTTAATGTTCCATATATGGAATTCATGTGATGTACACATCAGATTTTTTACATTAACTTCTGGACTATGTATGATGAGAGTTATCTTAACTCTTTGTTTGAGATTCCAAATGCAGGTTGGTGGAAAAAAAACGAAATATCATTTAATGAGAATTACCGCTGTGCTTGATAAATTTTTTGGTTAAGTGCTTTTTTATTATGTTGAGATATTAATTCATTGCAAGCAAATTATCTTTTTGTTGGCAAAGCGCGTAACTTTTATTTACAGCCATGAGCTGTGGTCAAAACCAAACAAAACAAGAAAACGAAGAAAACAAATCCGACAGAGAGACAAAAAACCCATCCCATCCCATTCGACTATTAATCTCATTAATTCCAGTCGAAAAATAAATGTGTTCAGAAAAAACAATGACGAAAAATCCATGTAATCCCAACGGAATATTTTTTAATGAGTCATTTGGCGTGGTATGATAACAAAACATAAAATTAGAAGGAAAAAAAAATATAATAATAAAACAATGCGAATGAACCGTTCGTAATTACATTTGCATAATTGATTTTAATATACCATCCTGATTGAAAAATATGTTGCACAATTAAATGTCATTTATTCGTTATTTTTTGGATGATAATCGCCAGCGATGATTTCTGCTTTATTAATTTCTTGTTCCTAGCTTTGATTGCCCGTTTATACCTTTATAATCGAAACGATCATTAAATCTGGTCGGTGAAATTTCTCATTGTGGGTAATGATGATTTTTTGGAACGGCGTTTTATGGTGCAGTATATCTTTAACATGCTTAGTTAATTAATATTGTGTGGAAGGAGGTTGGAGAGAGTTTTAATGCCATTTCACTGTTGGCTACTGCAGCGAAATTTCTTCTGACCTTTTTGCCTGTCATCTATTTTCTGATTTCTTCCATAAAAGTGCTTGAACTATCAATTGCTTAATGACTTGGAGCTAAATGATCTTCCGCAGAAAAGATCATTTAGTGCTTATTTCGTGTCTTTTTGATGTGTTGGTTTAATTGTCTTTCATAGTATTTATTTTTTAATGGAGACTTACTCTTAAAAATATTTTAAATCGTCACTGCTTTGCGTTGTTATTTCAGAAAATCCATCAACATCCGACAATTTAATGGCATTTTATATATATACAGATCGATTAAATGTGTTCGCATCATGGAGGTAGGAAAGGGAGGAGGGGCCAACCCGCGCTAAAAGTGAAGCACTGCTTTGAAGCTTGGGTCACCAGATGGGGTGTTCTTTGTTTACATTCAGAAGCTCGCTTGACAAGATTCTGATAGTATTTCGACACACGACAGTTCCATAGAAATCGAAAAAGGGACACTTTCGCATGAAAGAAACATTCGTAGTGTGATGGATAATAGCAATTTGTATAGTTTAGTGACATTTACGCAAAAATCACATCTTCGTTATTTTTCGATAACTAACAACAGCGCTTTTGATTATGAATTTGTTTTATAAAATTCTAAGCTGTTGCACTACATAAATATAGATTTTAAGAAAAATGTTATGCTTAAAGAATGAAAAATACCTTACGGTACATTTAAAATTGTATACGTCTTTCGATACCCTTGATAGAGTATTCGCTACTTTTATTTTATTTTCCAAACGTCAAAATGTTTTAAATAAAACAAATTTTTTTGACATCCATATATTATTGTAACATGTACCTTTTAAAATTAAGTAACGCATGCAAGGGCTATCTGCCTAAAGAGAGAGATGCCATCGTGGAGGAATTTTGAAGAAAAACTGACCGTTGAGTGGGTATTAAAAATAATACTTATAATTTTCATTCAAATTATATTCATATATATTTTTTATGTAAAACTTTCGGGTGTATGCTAAATTAGTGTAAATTACTTTACACGAAAAATATAGTGAATGCACAGAAATTAAAGATTTGCACATGCCGGAAATGAAAAATAGGAAATATGTATGGGTATTAATGCATGTGCTTGCAAAAAGCATGTATCTGCCTTTGACAAAATACTTAAATATTCATTAAACTACTTATAAATGTATTTGAAATGAAGAACAGTGAAAGTACTGTGAAGAAATCTAATTATTAAATGTATCTAATTTATAATGATTATAAATGTTATCTAAATATATCATAACCTTAATATTGAATTGTAAACATAAATTGAAATCCTGTTGACAAATACGTTATAAAACTATTTAAGCAAGAATTGTTCGTATAGGAAAGCAATGAGATGCGCACTTAAGAACGTAATAAAGAGTTTTGGAATATGTATTGTTGAAATGAAGGGTAAAAAAAAATCTGATAAGTATAATTAAAAGAATTATTCCCTTTACATTTTATAATAACTCAGTTACAAGTTTTAAATAATACTTAAAAAAAAACTTATTTTATTCCCTTTCAGAAATGTTCAGAGAAACTCAAGTACTATTTAAAGTATTTCGCTAATTCCTAATAATTCTCTAATTTAAAATGAACCGAATAGAGCATTTATTATAAATTGACTTACATTTTTGGATTTAAAAGATGCCTCAGAAGCCAAAAAATCATGTCATATTTAAGAAAGTATTTTAGGAAGAAGCTCTATAAATAGAAAAGAAATAATGCATAATTTTAATATTAATAATACAATAAACTTTGATCTTAATTTTTGTACCTTAACCGAATAAAATCGAATTACCTTATCTTTTTTTTTCTAATGTAATTAACGAAAACTTGTGAAAATATTTCATTCAAATTAAACCATTCTGAGAAAACTGTCCTGTGAAAAGTATAGCATTTAATTCCGTTCAGAATGAAATGTTGTTTAAAAATATGTTGTTTTCACATACTTAGGACTCTGAAGTGTTGTAGAAAAAGAAAATATATACGGTTATATGTATATTTACGACGTAATTACAAAATATTTACATCCGAACGCGTCAAATCCCATTGAACTCATGACCCAATGTTTTGGTCACCACGTAGGGATCGCCGGTGCTTCAGAGCAGGGTACGGGAGAAACTTGTTTAGGGCGACTCCATCTTACTTCATACCTCCATGGTTCGCATAACAACCAGGACAGGCTGCTAAACGAAAATTCCTCTTTCCCGAAAGCCGCAAAGGATATTTACAGTATTTTCCCGCTTACTTCACCCTCTGGCTTTTTAATGCGAAGTTCTGAAAATTCAAAAAAAAAAAAAAAAAAAAAATTGTATAATTTTCCTCTTTTTCTACTGTACATAGTTATTTCCTCTGAGCGCTAGTTTATTCGGTTATTATTTATGATTATTTTTAGCCCAGAGGGCTATTAATTTGGCTTTGGCATTTTGAGTTGAAAGCTTTAAATGTCCGTTTCACTTTTCAAATTGTTGCCACCAAATGTTATCGCGCTGTGTTATATTTAAAGAAATTAAATAATGAAGAATCTCCACATGTATGTATGTTTCTCGCATTGTGATAGAAACAACGGTACCAGAGCCATCAAATTTTGAATTCCCTATTCCTTCGAATATGAGCATCTCGCAGCCGGAATTTGTTTTATTATCGATTTCATATTTTGTAACATTTTAACGAATTTTTAATAAACAAACTCAACAATTTGAAAGCGAGCAATGGCAACACTATACGGGGGGAGGAATTATCTCCAGCGCGCGGGACTGTTCAGAAATTCTAAAAATATGCTCTTTTTAAATTTTAAAATTATTTTGTCGTATTGATGTTGAATTGAAGAACATGTTATTTAATAAGTAAAGGTAACGCACAAAACGTTAAAAAAAGCCCCTTTAATTGTAATGTAAAATCTGAAAGCTTTCAGACTTTTTTAGTTCTTAATTTTTATTATTTAAACGTCAAAGAAGATGCATGGGTTTAAATATTGAAACAGTAACGTATGATAATATCTGGAATTGAACATAAATCATAGCACTTTGATTCTTTAGAGCAATATATTGTGTTATGTCTGTGAGAACTTGGATAAACGTTGTCAGTGGAAAGCAATGCTGATTTTTGAAGGCACTAAAGAGGAATATTTTGGACGCAGAGGCTTAGTTTTAAATAATAAGTCTGTTAAATTAAAACAGCAAAAAATATTCGTGTACATTTTACACCTGACTATGGTATATGAGAAACCTCACAATGTCTACTTTACAATGAAATTTCTCTTCTAATCTTAGATTGGGTCAGGTCATTCTTCACAAACATATTGAGCAATTTTAAACCTTATGATTTAAGTTTATATTTTTGCTTTACCACTTAAGGGGACTCATACACCTTAAACCCCTTATGATCTTCGAATATGTGACTGTTGCAAGAATTGGGATATTTTATTTATTTTAAAAGCAATTACTTCCAACTTTTTATAGCTGACTACATAATATAGCTGCTCTGGAAACTAATAACCAGAAAGTTTGTGTTGCCACAAATATTTTTGTAATTTAATCCTCTTTGTGACAAAATATTTCGCCATGTTTCTACCTTGCGCTCATGATATTTTAAAAATGGCTAATAGTAAATACTTGAAATTTGATGGAATTCTTTATATGGGCACTACTTTCTAACTGAACCAACAATCTGATGAATATTTTAATATTGAAAAATTTTTATGGACAAAAACATTACAATTTTTTTTAATAAAATACATTTTATTAACTCAACTCAAAATAAAATAAAAATTTAACATGAAATTTTTAGAATTTTAGGTTCACAGTAGTTTCCAAATGTTCTAAAATCTATATATTAAATATGGAATTAAATTATGAAACAGAATGTTTTAAACTGTGCGCGCAAGTTGGAAACATGACGAAAAATGTTGTCACAAAGCGGATTAAATTATAAAAATATTTGTGGCAACACAAACTTTCTGATGACTATTTCAGAAATCAGCTATATTATGTAGTCAGCTGTAAAAAGTTGGTAGTAATTGCTTTTAAAATAAATAAGTTATCCCAATTCATGCAACAGTCACCTATTCTAACATCTTATGGGTTTTAAGGTGTATGAGTCCCCTTAAGAAGCAATTGCGAACATTTATCAAAAATCTAACGACTGTTCCATGATTTAACGAGACAAACATTTGATAAACATTCCTAGTTTCAAAGCGAATAATTTCCATGCGTGTAGTAATAAATGTACTCAATTTTATATTTTACTGCCTTCTTACAATTAGCAGAAAAAATGTTTATTTAACTAATTAACATGCTAAAATATAGTACTGGTAGTTAAAACGATATATGTATCAAAATAAAAGTCTCTACTGTAGGTTTGTTTCTCTGCAACGCATGAACGGGAGATAAATTCATGTTACGGTTTTAACTTTTGGAAGATTCTGCAAAGTAAAATATAAGTTACGTGAAAAACAACCTAGAACCGTTTCCTTACGGTTCTAAAGTATACTTGAAAAATTTTCCCTTAAATGCAAAATTTAAACAAAATGAGGCTGTAAATCTCCTCTTTCAGCTTCTATGCACAGCCTACCTAACTTTTCCCGTTTCCGGGAAAATAATTGCATTCTTCATAAACAACTCTTAAACTCCAACCTTGCATTTATATCATCCCTTCCACCTCCCCTCTCTTGGTTTCCTGAGCACAAAGTCATACTACCAAAACCAAACATTCCCGAGAATTTTTTTTCCGGGTTTATTCCTTTATTACTGCCGTAATCCAAGTCGCTCTAAATGAAAATTATTGAGCAGCGGAACTTCCAGAGTATTCTTGAAACAATACAAAAGTGAGGAAGAGATAAAATATATGTGCCGACCCCCCCTTTCAGAAAGCCTTTTCCCCCCCATCGCTGCTTGGGAGAAAGGCTGCGGGATTTTGCGTTGGAATGCGCGAATCGGAGTTAATTAGGAGATAGTTTAATTTAAACGAGAAATACCTTCCAACGTGCGCATTAAAGCGCCCGGGGGGGTCGTTAGGAGGGGAGCACGAGGGAGATGTGTAAAAGTACTGTGGTATTTGAGGAGCTTTGTTGCATTGGCGGTGGGTGGTATTTCCGGGGACATACCTGACTGCCATACCTTTCCCAACATCTCCATTCATTCTCTGGCAGAAGCATTGTCGTCCTCCCACCTTCGGTAGAAGGCTTGTGTTCCAGTATACCCTTACCTCTCCCCCTGTCCTCTTTATTGGTATCGGTGGGGAAAATTCGCATATTCGCTTTCACCTTTCTGGGAGAAAAATGTGGCAAAAATACTTTTCGAAGGATGTTGATTTCGGGTTTTCAAGCTTTGCGGTTGCAGAGGTTTGGTAAATTAAATTGTGATGCGTTGTCGTGGTTGGGCGTTGTTCTGGAGATTTGTTTTTAGGGTTTGGGAGGCTACGCTTGTTAAAAGTCCTGCAATTGCTCCTTAATTAAAATGAAAACTTTCTGCGTGCAGGATTCGACCTACTTCAGGAAAAATGCTCATTTTGTTATTATGTTGATGGTGCATGTAACATTCCAGGAAATATTACATTTTTGGTATCATACAGGATGTCCCAACTAAAGGTATATACTTGTTGAATTTCAGAACAGCACTGCTTTTATTACTATATATTTAATACGGGCGTAATGATATGCGGTACGGTAATTATGGCAAGAGTCTTGAATTCATATTGCAAGTAGGCCGAATACTCGATCCAAAAGCAGCTAAAGAACCAAACAGAATAACCAAATAAATTTGCTATAACCAAATAAATGTTAAAATTAGGGAAAGCAACAATACTGTGTTAGACGTAGATTTTAGTCAAGACTCTTATCGATTTCGAGGGCAAACAGATATAAACATGCCTCTTTATCAGAGGCACAGAAATCTTCAACGAAGTGAAAAATTACGGTATATTTATACCCAAAAGGAGTAAAGCGAACGAGAAGGTAGCGCCATCTGTCGGCAGAAATAGTAACGAAAATCTTTAATTTTTTAAGTTAAGAGAAGTTTAAAATTAAATCCAATCACCAATGAAACAACAAAAAAACAAACGTTTTTTTAACAAAATGTAAAACATTTCTTAATAAAGCAAAATTAAACTAAATGTGAAAATTTCATTTTTAAATAGTTATCAAAACATACAAAATAATAATAATACAAAGGAAAAAAATTTCAAATTCATATTTATTTCCCATCTGAAGTCTAGAGGCTGCTCGTACCTGAAAGAAATTTCTATTGGTTATATTTTGTAAATAAAACATATTGCTAGCTAAATATAAAATAATAGATTGACATTTATTTTAGGTAATTCCCAAAACGTTGAATTAACGCTTAAATGATTTACTTTATATCTTAACCGGAAATTTTAGAATACTGAAACGCCAAAGTAAATTTACTGATTGTACCAATGTGAGAAATTCTCTTACTTTATCCTAGTCATGCGGTTTGGCATATAAGCGTACAGTGACAAAGTCCTATCCAGTGGTCCTCAACCATTTTTGCTAGACCGTCATCCCCTCTCTCCTCTCCAATATGTATACATTAATTTGAATTTCGATTATTTTTTAATGTTTTTTGTAAATTTGTAAGGATCATAAGTTTTACTAACGTTTATTTCATTTTAAATCTTTACTATCACTTCTTATTTTCTACTTCCGGCCAGAATTAAAAGCTTATTTATACAAATTTATCTTGCTAACGCCAAGTACTTAAGTTGAGGCTTTTTGCCAAGCAAGAGAGAGGAAGGAGTTAATCGAAGCAGGCCGCTTACCTTAGAAGTTTTACTCAGTTGCTGGTTGCCTTCAAGGCTAGAGGTTTAATCCTCTTGATAATGTTAAACGTATCGTAGTTTTAGCAGCTCTCTGTACTACATACGGCTTTTTGTTAATTAACGGCCAATCTTAAAGTAGGCACTTGTATATTAATTCAAAGTTAGTTTAGTTAGAGTTTTAGTTAGTATTTTTATATTCTTACGTTCAGACCACAAGTGGTTGGTCTCTGTCTTCCGAAGTTCCGGAAAGCTCTGTAAGAATAGAAAAATAAAGGGTTTCGTATACCCTTCCTGTGTGTATTGTCTACTTCACAATTTATCGAACATAGCTTGAGTAAGCTCCCTGTTCCGAGTCAGGACAGTTCATGTTTCCAAAGCAAGTAAAGAGGAACACAGAACCTGATAAGAGGAATACCAGTCCTGATAAATTAAACAAGGAAACGTAGAGAAAATAGTAATAAATACCAAAACGTGAATGAAAATAGCTTTTTATAATCATAAACACATACAGTGGTGGCCAAAATTGTGGACACTTTTGGAAATTTTTATGTTTTTGAACTTTGTTTGCTTATAGAAAACGTTACTTTTCACAAAATGCAAGCTTGTATATACCATTTTAAAGAGAATTTATTACTGAATTCAATACAAAACACAAAATTTAATTATTTGCAATACAAAAAAAGTTAAACGATAATAGTTATCGATATACATTAGATGGTGATAATTGCAGTGAGTTATCAGTACTTAGTAGGGTACCCTTTATTTTTGATTACAGCTTCACATCGACGTTTCATTGAGCTGACAAGAGTTTTAAGCTCGTCTTTCGTTATTACATGATGCAGGAAACAATTATAGCCTCAATTAGTTCCATTTTATTTGATGGGCGCCTCATTCGGACCAGAGTTTTCAAACGGTGCCACAAATTTTCGATAGGTTTGAGGTCAGGACTGTTTCCTGGCCATGACAACAATTTAATGTTCTTTGTACGAAACCACTCTTTCGATATTTTGGCCCTGTGGCAAGAAGCAGAATCCTGCTGAAAAATAAACGAAGCATTGTTGGGAAAGAGATCTCTGATGGAAGGTAGAAGTTTTGGTCCTAGAATAGTGTCAATGTATTTTCTGGCATTCAGTGTCCCATCGATGACATGAAGGTGACCAGTACCATCTACGAATCATGTATCATGAAGGTGACCATCAATCTACTACGAACCCGTACGCACGCAATATTAGCTCAATAACTTTTGAATACCTTATAAGGTATTTCTCCCACTTTCCTAGCGTCCTTCGCGGTACACGCTGGCCCGGTATTCCAGAGGTCCGTGGTTCGATTCCCGGCGAAGGCGGTTGCTAATTGTTCATCTTTCCGGCCTCCAAAAAATTCTAATGACTCTACAACTGGCGCCCGAGCTAAAAGGGTTGTGGATGATGATTCTCCGCACCCAGGATTTGGCGACTAGGTCCCATGAAACCCTAGTCGCCCTTTAAAAAGGGGAGTGTATAAGGTATTTCTCCCACTTTCCTAGCGTTCTTCGTGGTGTAACGGTAGCACGCTGGTCCGGTATTCCAGAGGTCCGTGGTTCGATTCCCGGCGAAGGCGGTTGCTAATTATTCATCTTTCCGGCCTCCAAAAAAATTCTAATGACTCTACAACCTGTTGCTATACTGCAATGTTAATGATAATTTTTCTGGTATCTGTATGTTGCTAAAACTTTGAATAGAGTTACGGCAGAAAAATTATTTTGTTTAGCCTATCACAGGGGCAACAGAATTCTATTTATAAAAATGTCTACATATTTCCTGGGTAAGAACCAAGAAAATTTTACAGAATGCTCTCCCGAGTAAAATTACTTTTGGATAAGTTGCACTTAATTTTTCCATACATAAAATAACTAATTGCCATTATACCGTCTCCTAGATTTCTCCATTACGCATGTTGGATTTTATTGGGTGATTCTCTTCTTCCTCTTCTCTTTAGAATACGAATTGGCTAAGTCATGCCTATTACTTCTGAATCGCGTTTCCTGTATGGCGTAGTTTGCTCCAGTTAAGAGTCATCCTCAACTTCCCGTTATCCGGAAGTCAGGAGTCAACGAGGGCTGCTCAGGTTCCTCCTCAGATACCTCCCAGCGCAGGGAGGGTCCAGGCTTTGCCTCATGATTCACGCTTCCTGCAATAGAGGCCGGGTCTCCAACACAAAAACTTTCCCTCTTCCTTCGACGTTACGTTTGGATGAACCGAAAAACTTCCGTTGGTGAGTCATTTCTGGAGGAACTTGGAGAATGACGATGCTTGGAATATTCCCCTTCTGCTCTTCTGCATCCGCCGTGATGTAGGGCATTCCCTATATGAATTTTTCTTAAATGGAGAATCAGAACTATATATGGTGGTATCGGGAAAATATTCAGAGGTGCTGTTTCTTAAACTGGAATCAGGGCTTTTGATATATTGAATGATGTGGTGTTTTTTCTAAACTCTCAACTCTTCTTTGATACTGAATTGATATCTGTTGAGTTTTGCTGTTTCTGATTCAGATTAGCTACCTGAATAAACATAAAAAGGCATCATTCTTACCTGATATTAGTTGGGGATCTTAACTAGTATTCTTTTAGGGGGGAGGAGGAGAGGTAATGCAGTTGTTCTCATAGAACAACTTTTTTTGATAATTTAAACTTTTCTTCGTTGACAAAATAATATTCAAGTATTATTATTTTTGCATAAAAATAGTAACTTATAAAGTTTTGGTATTGACTCAGAATTCTGTCACAGAAATAAAATATTTTACTTAAATAATATTTTAGTAATTAAGACACAATAAATACGCCAAATAAATACTAATTCAGAAGTCAAACAACAAAAATCAGCGTTATATTTTCAAAATTTCCACAGGACTAGTTTCGATGGTTTTACCGAACCACCATCCTCAGCTGCAAAACCGCTAATGCACAAAAGACAAAATAATGATTACATAAGATAAGAATAAGCAAGCGGCGCCATCTGTTGGTGAAACCAGAACTAAAACTAATTTCTTTTAAAGGCCAAAGGCAAAGATAGATTGGAATTAGGATCGTTAACAAGAACAGAAAGATTTTTTTGAATGTGAAATCCCTCTAGAAAATCCAGTTATTATGTAAAGAAATTATGTTTTTGTTCTGGTTTCACCAACAGATGGCGCCACTTGCTTATTCTTGTCCAAGCTTTTTTATCTTACGTAATCATTATTTCCTCTCTTGTTCATTTGAGGTTTTGCAGCTGAGGATGGTGGTTCGGTAAAACCATCGGAACTAGTCCTGTGAAAATTTTGAAAATATAACGCTGATTTTTGTTGTTTGATTTCTGAATTTGAATTTTAGTATTAGTAAATTTTAATAGGCTATTGTGACGTTAGTACATAATCACCCTCAGACTTTCAGGTGCTTAATGAAAACTTCCTGTTTTGTTCAGAGACAAAATTGACAGCAGAACTTTGAGGAAAGGTGCAGCGGAAACTCCCTAGTGTGGTTTTCGGCCATCAGGGACTAATTAATCTCTTTCCAGGTTTTTAACAAAACGAAGAGAGGGCTTTGTGTAAAAAACTTTTGATGCTGTAAACGAGTGAAGGCAGACGCATTTTAGCGTCGTTGCAGCTTCAGCGGCCTTTGTATGAATTATGGCTGAAATAATTCAATTATTTTAATATTTACTCAAGAATTTCTTATTAAGTTTTCAAAATAAATATTTTAACAGACAACCTGTCTTTCCTTGCACCCAGCACTGGTGTTCTGACGTTACACCATTTTGAGAATGTTGTTAGTTTAAAATGTGTCAAGAATTCAGGGTTGTTTTTTCAGGGGGAGGGGGCAATTGATCGAAATATATCCATTTTGGTCACGTGTAAGCAAATATTTTAAGGATTTGCTCGATGGGAAGGTAGGGATGTTGCCATAAATTCCAAAGCTCGATAATGCAATTAATATTGAATGCTTTTCTTATCATTGCAACGTTACATAGCTTATACATAAATCCTTGAAGTTATACATTGAATTATATATAAATCCAAAGTTGAAGTATTGTGATGTATAATTTAAAACATTGGCTTGCATTGAATTATACATTGATATATACGCATTGAACTTATACATAAATTCAAAAGTTACGAAATACCAGAGAGTTTTAATAAGAAGTGGCGTGAATTTGACATGGGCTATTATTAAAGAATGCTGGAACTTTCTAATGCATAGTATTACAATTTGTGTCATTTAAACTATCATTATGCCTTGATGCAGAATGCAATATCAAGCAGCGACTATAAAATTTCTATAAGAGGTGCGTCAGAAGTTCGATCAACTTCGTAATTACCAATGGTAATGAAGTACTGCACACTCAGAGCTCTTAATGTTTATCATATGTGTTTCTGTGATCTCCTGGAAGCTCAACAACACATCCATGCGCTGCAGTCGTGCAAGTGATTTTGAATACTGTACCACTTAGTAATATCCAGTGTTTTCATTCAAAATAAAAGAATTTATATAACCAACCTTGTGAAAAATATGACAAAGTAGCTCGTTTCCTCAATACATTTTGTTGTTTATGATACCTTGCAAGTCTGGGTAGCCATGTCAACCCCATCAAGCACCCACTTAGGGAAGTATATATTCAGAGTATCAGATGTATTTTGTTACTTACTCCTGGAGTTTTGAAGACCCTGCATCTCCTAGAGTCGGACAGTAGGCTGAAACTCAGTATGTTACAAAGTAGCAAATCTTCCTATTTCTGTTGATTTATGTACTATAAAATACCGTTTCCTTTTATGCCTTGCCTGGATGTGATCCGGGTTAAGCGGATAAGATAAAAAGGCTTCGAACCATTTTGTTAACAAGATTGTTCGACTTTAACGTAGGACGAGGATTAGTATTTACCTTAATGTGGTACTCCTTAATTTAAGTTAGTGTAGTAGTCCTTTTAGAGCATTTTATTTCTTGTTATAATGTCATTAATTTCTCTGAATTAGTTTTGCCAATGAATGGTGAAATTTTAAGAACTGTTAGTATATTGTGCAACTTTCAACTGTTATAGTTTGATTTCGAGTCTTATAATAACTCTGAAATAAATGATGGTCAGTAAATTATGTCTTGGCTATTTATATATTCAAAATTTAGCGAACTGTGCTTTGCTGAAAGGTGAGAAAAAGTATAAGCAGAACTTATTCAGGTGCACCAAAGTTTTGCCCAAAGGCTGAAATGTATTCTCGATTGATTGGATATTTACTACCGTAATCTGGTATCAAGGTTAAACATACATATTGATCAGAGGGTCAGTTGAAGGATTTCTGGGTACCAACGCCGAAAATGCTGTGTTGTTTTGAAAACCTATTTTTGGCTTTAATCTGGAATGAAATTTAAAAATTACATGATGACATTCGAAATAGTAGCATCATTTGTTTCTGGTTTCAGATGGTATACTGATCGATTTGATTTCTTCTTTCGGATTTCGTGTTAGGAAACCTGTAAAGTCCGCTTCCTGGCACATTCCGTGTTCTCGCTAGAAAAGTAATTTTACATGAGCGGAGACATTCACTTTTAAAAGAGGTATTTTATTTTCCTTTAAATTTCTTGCAAGTTTTTTTACTTAGTCACTCTTGTGTATGTGTTAAAATACGCAGTAATAGTTTTTGTCTAGCGTATTTTGGGTTGTTTTAAACATTTTTGGAATATGTTTGCACAGGAGTGTATTAGGCTTCTTTTCGTATCGAATGAGGTTCATAGTCTTAGTCATTTTAGACTTTCTCGTGTAAAGTTATCCATTGTGAAAATGTGTTAATAATTCTTCTTATTCTTACGTTTATACAGGGTGATCCAAAAGAAAATGAACATTGAAAAATTCGCATTTCATTGAATTTGCGATGCATAGTATCGTGATAAACACCGAACTGTTTACAATTGCTGGAGTTTTATTTATTGTATTTTATTTATCTTTTAGAGAATTTTATTTTGTAAAACTTTTAATCTTCTTAATGCACTCAGCCGAGTTAACTCAGGTGCACCGAGTTAACTAATTTATTTCCGCGCATTTGAGTAAATACGTTCAAGAATTTTCTTTCCAGATATGAATACAATGAAATATATATACTACAGTTCTAAGTTAAAATAAAGATAGAAGATAAAGGTTCATTTAAAATAAAGAATAATGAATTCGGCGGAAAAAGACCTTTTTCTGAATTTTTATTAGTGGATTAAGGTGGTAATGAGTACTTCATGGCACGTTAACTATAACAAAACTAGTGCGTGATAAATGATATATTTGACAGTCATGATTATCAGACATCGTTCAGAAACAGTTTAGACCTTATGGTGTGTACGATAGTGTATTTAATTATAGCAAAGCACACGAGGGCTATCTGCCTAAAGGGAGGGATGCCTTCGTGGATGACTTTCTAAGGTAAATTGGCTCGTATACACGTTACACATGGGGAAAAACACGAAAACACCCATGTAGCTAGCCCGTTCGCGGGATTCGAACCTCGGACCGAACTACCAGTGTTCAGTGACTTTACCACTCGGCCGCTGGACGGCATGAGAAAACATTTCCATATGAGGCACTGATGTACGTCATCGAATGACGTCTTTTAGCTCTGCCGCTGCCAACAAGTGCACTCTGCATGCTTTAGCTTATCTCTTGATTCCCTCAAGAAATTTCCAGTACTTATTCTCCTTCCAGATTAGGTTTGGTTTACGTGATTATGGCAAAGCACATGGGGTTATCTGCCAAAGGGGATGGATGCCTTCGTGGAGGATTTTCTAAAGAAAACTGGCTAGTATACACGTTTCACATGGGAAAACCACAAAAATGCCCATGCAGCCAGCCCATTTGCGGAATTCCAATCTTGGACCGAACTACCAGTGTTCAACGACTTTACCGCTCGGCCGCTGGTGGGCCTCTCTTCCAAATTAGGAGTAATACTGTTTTATAGTAGATAACGTAGTACTAATTTGCAACAGAGGTGGTTTGCAAACAGAACCATTGTGCAGTTTCATCTGGTTGTAAGAAAACATTAACCTGATAAATTTCTTTTATTTAATATGGTGCATTTTGTGCTAACTTCACTATTGTGATTTGTAAACTCGCTGAAATGCTAATTTTGAAATGTTTGCTGACATTCGGATCCCTTTGATAGTTCGGATCTTGTGTATCACCCTTCATTTTCTGTTCGATTTGGAATACATCTAAGTACGGGAATCTTTCTGAAGCCAAATATATGCCCCTTCTATAGTAGAGCCATTAGGTTGTAGAGTTCCTCACTTTGTAATTCTAAGTTAATGTTGGAAATGAAGAATCTTAAGAACTGATAAGCGAATAATCGCTAAAGTTCGGGTGACAAGAAACAACAAGATATAAGGGTAACTAACCCTTTATTATTCCAATAAGATTTAACAAAACTCCGCCTGGGAGTGTACAAACAAAGCCCGCACTTGGGCTTGAACTTAAGAGACTAAGAATTAAACTAAAACTAAGATTAACTAAAAGAAATATAGCCGACGCTATCAAGATTCAAATCGAGTTGGCCCCTTAACGTATTTGACTAGGAAGCTTAGCAAGGGCCTGAGTACTGTCGAGCGTAATAACAGCTTTGAGAGAGAGAGTGGCCAAAAAGGCAGACGCGCGTAAATCAGAAACTCTGATTCTTTCTCACTTTGTAAGTAACTTCGTGGTTTAAATACCGCTCCTCCTCATTAAATATTCAGCAAGATTCCAAAACTACGTTCTGGCCCGAAGTAGTAAGTTGAAGTTAAGAATTTGACAGGAAAGGAACTTTAACTTAAAATTTAACTGTTAATTAAACATCAGGCGTTCCCGTCCTCCGTCACCTGTCTCCTGTTAATAAAATTAACATAATTCTTACAAACTTATTTTAAAACAGAAACCATGAAAAATGAGCAATGCCTTCCCCGGGACTCAAACCTGGACCTCTCGAATAGGCGCCGAGTGTGCTATCGTTACGTTACGAAGGCATGCAGAAAGGGCGGCGAAAATACTTTATACTATTTCTGTAACGTAAGATTTATGTCATCAGAATTAGGCATTTTGTCATTATAAGACGCAGATTAATTTCTTGTACGCTTAAATGTTTTCCGTGGAATTCTTATTTACGGTGGGGGATTTACGAAAATGGGGAGAGACTCAGGACGCGTTTATTATTTTTTAAAAATAAACTGATGATTTCTGAGACACCTTTGAAATGGAGGTGTCCAGATTTGACACTTAACGCACCTTGCTAAATGCGTTTAGTTGAAATTTTGTCTTCTTCTTTCTTTTCCTATGTTTTTGAACTTTTAGGTATTGATAATTCGTTTATAGGGAAATTATGGAAATAATAATTTCTGCTTATTTTGTTATTCTTGTTAAGGATGTGTGCTACGTTTGGGAACTTTCGTATATGATTTGCGTACATTATCTCCCTAATAAGTAAATTTATATTGAACATTTTATCTATAATATCATTAAGTAATTATCGCGCAATTATCTGGATTTTGGAATTTAATTAATCGCAATTATTTGATTTTCATGTCAGGAAATTTTAAAGAAATCAAATGTATTGAAGAATTCTATTTAAAATGAATAACAGTGAACCTTCGGACATTGCTTCCTCCCTAAGACGACCTCACCTGAAAGTGGCTGTTGGTATCCTAAGAAAGCAAATAATTATCAGCAGTGGGCTCCCCCTTCACAAAAGACACAAAAATCTTATGGAATCGTCCGCGGTCGTCTTAGAAATAGCTTATTGTATTTCATAAATCAGTTCCATTTAACCCGTAATTGAAGTAAGTGATATACGTGTAAAAACATTAGGTTATTTCGAAGCAGGAGAGAAGAAAAATGAGCAATGCCTTCGCCGGGACTCGAACCACGGAACTTTCGAATGCACGTCGAGCGTGCTGACTACTACACTACGAAGGCATGCTAAGAAGGCGGGAGAAATACCTTATCTACTTCCCCTTTTAAAGCGCAACTAGGATTTTATGGGACCCAATCGCCAAATCCTGGTAGTGAAGAATCATCATTCTCCACCTTTTAGTTCAGGCGCCACTGTAGAGTCAGTATTGGAAGTATTCCTGCCGGGACTCGCACCATTGACCTCTCGAATACGCGTCGAGCTTGCTGACCACTATACCACGGAGGCATGCTATGAAGGCAGGTGAACTACCTTATGTACGTATAAAGTTATTTCTACCTCCTTCCAGCATGCTTTCGTGGTGTAACGGTAGCACACTCGGCGCGTATTCGAGATGTGCAGGTTCGTTCCCAGCGCGGGCGGTGGATATTTTTCACGTCTGCAGCATCAAAAATAACCTAATGATTCTACATACAAAGTCAAATTAAAAAAAATAGTAATAATCAAATAAATTATTGAATAAATGTTACCAACTGAAGTATGGGTGGGTGATGTTTAGATTTAACGCCATTTTTATTGTGAATTTGTTAAAATGATGCGCGGCGTAATCGAGCATGTACATCATCGCATACACTCTTCCATCCATATCTGTCGCAGGAAAACTTTCATTCTTTGCCCGGTCTCGTCGAGACTATACCCTTTCATCCAATTGTTTCCCTATAATCCCTCTTCCCAATCTGCCCCTAAGGAAATGCTTCGAAAAGGGACAGTGCTCCTATAAATCGCACCAGTCCAAATCCAAAACCGCGTTTCCCATTGGGCCATTCCTTCGCCAATCCTTTCACGCTCCAAGATAACAGGAGTCGCCAAAAAGTCGCCGGGAAGCAGTTAACCTTCGATTACCATCGGGGTTTCGACATTTAACCTAGGGTCCTATAATCCGCTCATCAGTAATTACGGACCAGTTACTCGCTGCGTCCAAGTCGTAACAGTACATCACGAACATTGGGGAACTTCTGGAAAGGGAAGGGGGTCGGGGAATGCGTGCGCACACCCGTTATACGACGGAACCAAACGACCGGTGACTTCCGATTTCGAAAAGTCCGGATTTTGATCCGGGCAGTCAATCTCTTTAGGGTGTTTTCTTCTGCCCTTCTCTCTCTGCTTTGGTTTGGTTTGTTTGGATCTCCCTTTTCCGCTCTCAGCGGTTAAAAAGGAAAGCTTTTCCCGATTCCGGGAATGGATACTTATTGCGATACGATTGCTCATCTAGGTCGGATAATTTTGTATCATCATGATCTGTGGGTTGAGAGTGTATGGTTACTTGATTTCGCTCTCAGAAATGCCTTTGAGAGCCATAAACGTTAACACTATGAAATCACTTCTCATTTAGTAAAACCTTTGGCATCTTCTAGAAAATTTAACACTTGGGGTGTATACGAAGAACGTCCAAGTGAAATAGGTGTTCCTTTAAAATGCCAGTATTACCCTTGTAAATACCCTGTGCATAAATCTGCAGTATACGCAACAGTAATAATATTTGCCTATTTCTTGATATTAAAAAGCTTAAAAGAGCATTTTTTTTTAGTCCAAAGGGATTTGAATCCCGAAGGACTATTAGTTTCGTTTTGGCATTTTGCGTCGGACGGATAAATGTCGGTTCACTTTTCAAACTGTTGCCATAAAATGTTAGAGTCCTGCATTATATTTGAAGAAATTAAATAATGAAAATCTGCGTAAATGTATGTATATTTCTCACATTGTCATAAAATAACGGTACGTAGAGTCATCGAATTTTGAATAACGTAATCCTCCAACGAATATGAGCATGTGGAAGACCAAATTTGAAATTTGAAATTTGTTTTATGATCGATTTCCTATTTTTTAAAACTTTGACGAATTTTTGATTAACAAACTCAAGGATTTCAAAGCGAGCAATGGCAACGTTGTGCAGAAAAAACATTTTTATCTCCAGCGCGTGAGTCTCTGTATCGGAAATTCTAAAGATATGCTCGTTTTAAAACTATTTTGCGATATTGCTGTTGCACTGGATCTTATGGTTTAAGTGCGAGGAACATGATATTTAATAAAGAAAGGTAACACACAAAATGTTAAAAAACGCCCCTTTGGACGTGGCCCACCAGCGGCCGAGCGGTAAAGTCGCTGAACACTGGTAGTTCGGTCCGAGGTTCGAATCCCGCGAACGGGCTGGCTGCATGGGTGTTTTCGTGGTTTTCCCCATGTGTAACGTGTATACGAGCCAGTTTCCCTTAGAAAGTCCTCCACGAAAGGCATCCCTCCTCTTAGGCAGATAGCCCTCGTGTGCTTTGCCATAATTAAATACACACACACCCCTTTAGACGTAATTTAAAATCTGAAACATTTTTTTTTTTTTTGTCTGTCATTTGGAAGAAAGTTCTCATTAAAAGTGTAAGACATTAAATCGGTCGAACAGTTTCACGTATTCTTTTCGGATTGCATTTCTGTAGAATTTCGTAATTTGAGTTTTTTATAAAAGCATTTGTGTTCTACACTAGACTCATAGAGCGCACAAAGTACATAAACCCATACAGCTAACAGAAAAGAGATATTAGTTTTACCATGAACGTTTATGATAATTTTAAAATAGTTATATATATGTTTTTTTTAATATTATTGTATATGTAATAGAGATATTGGAGGAGATATTATTATCATACTGATACTTACTTTTCTCCTAATCTATTAATGCACGATAACTTCGCTAATTCATTTAAGCTTTCTAAAAGCTTGAAGTATTTCTAGCGTATAGATAAATTTTCGTTATAAACGTATAGATAAATTGAATGTATAGATAAATTGTCTAATGTATAGATAGCTTTTTTGCTTGAAGTATTTCTAACGTATAGATAAATTTAAATGCTTTTAAGACAACAATTCTTAGAGAAAATGTTTTAATTAAAATGTTTTTATTAAAATTCTCAAATGTTAATAGGTATTGGAGGTAGTAATAAGTTATGTTATTAACTCAAATTTTAATAGGTATTGGTATAACAAATGATACATACGTCGTACACATACACGAACATGTATATTTTTTGGGTTTATGTAATTTATGTTACCCTGTAGAGTAGCAGCTTGCCCTATCTATAGCATATGAAAATTTGTACTGTGGTTACTATAATTGGGGGGTATTTTTAAATTTGTTTGCCCAGAAGGGCTATTAGTTTCGTCTTGGCATTTTGCGTTGGTTCATTATAAACAGCGTTTACTTTTTCAAATTGTTGCCACTAAATTTTAGCGCCCTGCATATTATATTTAAAGAAATTAAACAATGAAAATTCTTCATGAATATATGTATACTTCTTGCACTGTTAAAAAAAAAACAAAGGTACCTAGAAACATCCAATTTTGAATAAAGTAATCCTCCACTCGAATATGGGCATCTGAAAACCCAAATTTGGAATTTCTTTTATTATCTGTTTCCTATTTTGTAAAGCGCACCAGCGGCCGAGCGGTAAAGTCGCTGAACACTGGTAGTTCGGTCCGAGGTTCGAATCCCGCGAACGGGCTGGCCGCATGGGTGTTTTCGTGGTTTTCCCCATGTGTAACGTGTATACGAGCCAGTTTCCCTTAGAAAGTCCTCCACGAAGGCATCCCTCCCCTTAGGCAGATAGCCCAAGTGTGCTTTGCCATAATTAAATACACCACCTATTTTGTAAAACTTTTAACAAATTTTTGATGAACAAATTCAACGATTTCAAAGTTAGCAATGGCAACACTGTACGAGGGAGGGGGGGAAATAACATTTTTATCTCCAGCGCGTGAGGCTGTGTATCGAAAATTCTAAAGATTTACTCTTTTTTATAATTATTTTGAGATATTCCTGTTGAATTGAATTTTATGGTTTAAGCGCAAAGTACATGATATTTTATAAATAAAATTATGCACGAAACGTTAAAAAATCTCTTTGGGTATAATATAAAATCTGAAAGCTTTCAGATTTTTTTGAACTATACAGGTTTTTATCAAAAATAATTTTTATTACACAGTAAGACCTTGGTGGTGAACTTATAATAGCGTCTCATATTCTTTGCTAACCTGAACTGTACGGTCTTAAGACTTAGAAGTGAATTATCACTATGTGTTGTAAAGTACCACATAGATAGCAAAAAGGAGGACCTCTTTTTTTTGACTCTCAAATAAAAGTTAACAGAAAGCGCCACCAGTGCTTACAGAAGCAGTTATCGCTTAAATCGAAGTACTTAATTAAGTAATAGTAAGTTAGTCTAAAGGTTGCACAATTAAAGTAATGTTCAAGTTGTCTCTTACGTAAAGGTCTGCGTTACAAGCCTAACGCCGAGAGTAACTAAACGTCAAAGAATACTACTTTGAAGACAATTAAATGAGCAACGTGGCCTTCAGCAGGCAGAACACGCTCTGATGCTACCATCTAGTACCATCCTTTAAATAGTATATCTTTTCTATCTTGCACGAGTTAGAAATTTATATTCGGGCAGGAAAGTGGGAAATGAGGAAGACAGAAAAGCAGTTTAACCTAAAATAACTGGTTAACGGGTCTCATACACCTTAAACTCCTTATGATCTTCGACTATGTGACTGTTGCAAGAACTGGGATATTTTATTTATTATAAAAGCAATTACTTCCAACATTTTACAGCAGACTACATAACATAGCTGCTTTGGGAACTAGTAACTAGAAGCTTTGTGTTGCCACAAATGTTTTTGTAATTTAATCCGCTTTGTGAGAAAATGTTTCGTCATGTTTCCACCTTGCGCGCATGATATTTTAAAAATGGCTAATGGTACTTACTTGAGATTTGATGGAATTCTTTATATGGGCACGATTTTCTAACTGAACCAAAAATATGATAAATATTTTAATATTAAAAAATTTTATGCACGAAAACATTGCAGATTTTTTTAATAAAATACATTTTATAAGCTCAACTCCAAATAAAATGAAAATCTAACATCAAATTCTTAGAATTTTAGTTTCACAGCAGTTTCCAAATGATATAAAAGCTATATATTAAATATGGAATTAAATTATGCAAAAGAATGTTTTAAATTGTGCACGCAAGGTAGAAGCATGACGAAATATTTTTTTCACAAAGCGGATTAAATTATAAAAATATTTGTGGCAACACAAACTTTCTGATGACTATTTCAGAAAGCAGCTGTATTACGTAGTCAGCTGTAAAAGGTTGGAAGTAATTGCTTTTAAAATAAATAAGTTATCCCAATTCATGCAACAGTCACCTATTCTAACATCTTATGGGTTTTATGGTGTATGAGTCCCCTTAATAAACTAAACAAAACATTACGAACTCATGCTTCTGCTATGTTGTGTTCGAAACTAAATGTAACGTGTGCTTTAACTGAAACTTCGGCCTCGTTTTGTGTATCGATGCCTGTTTTCTGCTCCGCGTTCGAAAATGCTTTTAAATTTCGAAACACATCAGTTCAGTAATTTTCTGAAGTCTTAAGAAGTATTTCACAGTCAAAAATTGCGAATTTGAAACTATCGATGGGACGGTTTGGTAGCACGTTCCCTATTTTGTTTAAATCACATTGCAAGTTTACTGATGAAAATAAAATTTGGAATACGAGTATTCTTGAAGCTTTTTTAAATTATGTGCTACAAGAGAAATCTAAAAATCTTTAGAAATCTTAGAAAGAATCTGATAATAAATCGGCAAAGGTAAATGATTCAAAAGAATAGGTGACGTATGTTTCCTAAGCTTCCTCTGGAGGCAGTGAGTTAAACATTTTGGCCATAACCCCTTTGTGGATCCTTGAGTCTCTTGGAGCAAGTGCATGCCTCCAACACACCCGACCGTTATTATCATCCAACCCCCCTTCTTCGAGAATCCATACATCCCTCGGCTAGAGGGATTAAGTCATCAGTTCAATGTAACGTAAGCCATTGGCCTCTGGATATGGGGGACTGGGGATCAGGGACGAGCCGTAAACTTGTGGCCAGGACCGCCGCCTTTGATCGAAGATTGCTCGGTACAGGAGGTCTATCTCGATCTGGAGGGGGGGGGGTAGAAGTCTGGAAATCTTGGGTCCATTGAGGTAGAAACAGATTTTGTTTTTGGCCAAGGAGAGGAGATTTTTTTAAACGCAATTCCACATTTTCTGGTGTTGTCTGGTGTGCTTTGTTTCTGTTGGGTAAGTCCGTAAGACTGCATATATACGAGTGATTGATGCAAAGGATAGGTAACAGAAGTAAAATACTAGATTTTATAATAAATTTTGTTGCTATTTTGGTTCTGCTTCAGAAGTGACTTATGATATATGTTTGATTTTTTTTTAAGAAGGTAAACCTTTTTACCTCTCGCACCCTATGTACATATGTAAGGAAAATAAGTTTTTCGGTGGACAAATTCGATAGTGAGTTGTTAGTGAATAAGCACTAATTAGGATCCCCAGAACACTTTTTTACGATGAATTATGTTTATGTGTATTCCGCCCCCAAATTTTCGATAATTCTCGTATCAAACTTCCAAAAATTTATATTTTCTACATTTTAACTTACTGCATTCATATAAAAAGTTGAATAGATTTCCGGTAAATTTGGACGACCGGAAGTCGTGTACTGTACTTGAAGCTTATAACAATTTTTAATGAAAACCTATATTAAAATATGATCTAAAACTAGATTTAAACTAGATATGCGATCTAAAGAACTCCGAAAGAGTAAAGGGCGAAATGATGTGTTTATATATATAGCGAGGTATATTGTGTTGGTTACAGTCGTAAAAGTTCATCTTCCTTTGCTTTTTGCTGTATTTATGACTGATCAAATATATTTTGAATTTTTTGATTTAAAATTTTTTATAGCTTTAAGACTGGAAGCGACTTATCGCTATGTCTTCAGCAATACCGCAGAGAATTTATAAGGGTGTAGAAGACCCTTTATTTTAAAATTAAATATGCTGAAATGAAGACACACTTTTTGCTTACAATGTAGCCAGCATTCATGGCGAAAACGAAAAATAGAAATTTAGTGTAAACTAAATCTAAGTAAGTAATAGCTATAGGCTATGCAGAGTACATTAAAGTCGAAGTTGGCATTTAAATCTTCATCAGCTGGAAATACTATCTTTAATTATAATGCAGGACCGAAGACAGTTTTTATGTTTGAACAGCACTCCTAGTTTTTATGTTTGAACTCCACTGGCCGTCACTACGCAAAACACGTTCTATCTAATCACTTAAATACGCTTTAGCTAGTTTTGCATTTTGCTGACAAAACGGAAAGAGAGAAATTAAAGTAAATTTCCTAACATAAAATAGTTAAATGAAATCACAAGGCAACAGTAAAATTTGAGGTAAAAAGTCAAATTCATTAGAAGTTAGGAAAGCATCATAGTCGTTGCAGCTGAAGATAACTTAGAAATTTTTATGTAAAATGGAAGTGGTTTTTTTTTTGGGGGGGGGGGAGTGTCTTTTCCCAATATTTTAACGTTCTTCTCCAAAAATAATGTAGCTCTAAATCAAAGTAAATCAATATTTCTGTGGCAGTTTCTTAGATTACTTCGAAATTACCTCAATATTAACTTCTAAAAGCAAATTGTAATTGTGAAGTTTTACACTGTTATGTATAATTACTGTATACTAGAAAGTTCTATTCTCCCCCCGTGTCCCAGTTGCAACAATTCAGTATTTTTTAATTCACGATTTTGTGTAATGCAGAAGAACATTATTTAAACTTCCTTTTTATCTCTTTTTTTAAAAAATTAATTATTATTTTCAATCAACTTTTAATTATTTTCCTGAATTGACTTTTATACTTTTTTTAATTGTTTATCTCACTGGAAATGGCAAAGCAGAGGAGAATATGCTCTTTATAAAGGCTGTGGTTTCGAGGAGAACTTTCTAAGGAAAACTGCTCGTATTTATGCTATATGTAAAGAATGCCCATGCAGCCATTCAAAATTAATCATTAGGTGTCAAGCTACCAGTGTTCACCGATCTTATCTATTTGGTTACATGATCTATATTTGGATTAAAATTAGTCCACCCCTTCTCCTGAATGAAAGAAGAAGAAATTTCGGGAATGGGGCAGACGATCGAACTGACAAGTTAGAGCAGAATCCGGACACCCGGACGGTTTACGAGGACTGACAGCTCAAACTGGTTTCCATGCTGTGCAAGTACCTTAAAATGAGTGTAATTCTTAACCGTTTCATACTGCACCGTTTTTAATTGTCAGCCTTCTCTGCACTGTATAAATATTGAATTTATGTCGAATAACGCCCTGCCGATGGTATACCGATGTCGACCTTATGTAGTGTCAACTCTGTACAGTTAATAAAAATTTCTTTTTTTGATTATGTCGATTATGCGCTAGTAATTATTGTCGATGGTGTACCTATATCAATGTTGTGACGCTTTCAATCTCAGTGAAGATTTTATGCAGAATCAAGCCTGGGACAGTAAGCTGAAAATCTTATGTTACAGACCACGACTAGAGATTTACAGATTACGTTTGTTATTCTGCGTTGATGATGCTAATTTAAATTTTGTAAATTTTTAAAGCGCATAGCTATAACATATAGCCACATGGTTTTAAGAAGGGATAAATACATTATGACACGCAGGTGCTAAAGTCCCCGTGGTCCTATCAACCACGCAATAGTTGCTTTCCAACCGGTAGATATGCTTGCCTGTAAATTGGTTTTCACCGCAGTGAGCCTAAATGTGCCGGAAAGCTAAAAGTATTGCCGTCTCAGTTTTATACACACTTGATGAAACAATTAAATAGGTAAAAGTGTATAGGGTACGAGAGACTTCACTACATAATCGAATACGTATAATCATCTAGAATTTGAAGAATTGGACTCGACTGTATGTTTTTTATCCTGAGAAACTCTGGAGGTAAATATTGGTGTTGTTGCATTTAAACATAAGAGGATAATAACATAAAATTAGGCAGTCACATAGCATAACATAAACTGTTGAGTATACTCATTACAATATTGGGTTACGTTAATACAATAGAGTTGATATTTTGGAGAGCATTGCACTGGAATTTTTGCATTTTTATGTAAGTTGCTTAATCATACGTGATTTGATTTTGCTATTATATTGAAATGTCTGATTCTAGTTATGTGAGGATATTTGTTACATGTAAACCTGTACTGAGCTCAGATCTTTCAGTCCAAAGTTCATAAATAAAGTTCATTGGCTCAGCTCAGTACATTTGGTGTTTTGAGGTATTATGGAAATTGCTGATATTGCTCGGAGTTAATTATTGCGATGTACCCTAGTCCTCTTTTTCGTTTTTTGGTCATAAGGTGTTACTTGCCATAGGTCCAGCACTAGATCGCTGAGCGTTTGGAGTATCTTTATGATTTTTGGATTTTAGGTTATAAGGTATTTCTTCCGCCTTCTTAGCATGCCTTCGTGGTATAATGGTCAGCACACTCGGCGCGTATTCGAGACGTCCATGGTCGAGTCCCGGCGATGGCATTGCTCATTTTCCATCTCTCTAGCTTCTTCGAAACAACCTAATGTCTCTACAGTGGCGTCCAAACAAAAAATGGTGGTGGATGATGATTGCCCACCGCCAGGATTTGGCGAATGGGAACCTTAATTCCCAGTCGCGCTTTTAAAAAGGGGAGTATGTAAGGTATTTCTCTCGCCTCCATAGCATGTCTTCGTGGTGTATGGTCAGCACATTTAGTGCGTAACCGAGAGGTCAGTGGTTCGGGTCCGGCGAGGGCATGGCTCATTTTTCTTCTCTTCAGCTTGGAAATAATGTAATGTCTGTTGAAGGTGGCTCTGAGATATCACCAGTCTTTTAAAGTCTAGATTGGCGGGTTTCCGGATGTACAGGTTATTTGTAGGGCGGAAGAATCGTCTATGGTCTGTAGCTCCTTTGACTCATTTTCACAGTTCATAACAGTAAAATAATTTTTAATGCAATTTCCAACTCTTTTTTCCGCCTCATATGTATATTTTTTATTAATTCGTTTCCTTTTAATTACTGCTGTGAACTTCCACTTACATGTGTAGGCAGGCATGAGTATACTTTTGTGCAGTTTGAAAAATTCTCTGTTTCCTCTTTTATAAGTTCGAAGACATAAAATTTCTTAAGTTTGTTTCCCCGACCAGCGTCTCTGTGATCTCATCATAAAAACAGAAAAAAAATATTCCTTTTCCATATTCGTATTCATTTTGCCTCTTGACTTTATTCCCCATCTTTTCCGGTAACCCACGTCTTGTATATAAAAAGAGATCCAGCAGGCAAAATACCCTCCAAGAAGACGAAATCACGCATCGCTAATGCTGGAGAATTCACGAACATGTCCGAGCAAAAACCATCCAGCCCACCCCCACCCTTCTGCGAGCTAAAGGCATTTACTCTCAAGCAACAGAATACCGGATTAACATCATCCATCAGTCCCGCATCCCTATCATCATCATCATCACCATCACGCTCCTCCAGCGGCTACAGATTCAGTCGCGGACAAATGACATCCTGTCACTGATTACCGCCATTCATAGGAGGGTCCTCCTCCCCCTTCCTCGACCCCCGCCAGGAAGCGAATGTAACGGCCAAACAATAGATAACTATAAATTTCCCTCCTTCAAAATCCGACAGCGCGCCATTGAAGGGGTCCCCACTTTCGACATTACGTAAGCAACGGACGAGACATAAGTACCGCCGCAGGGCCCCCGCCAGAAAGTGGGCTAACTGTATTTGTGTCGTTGCGGTTTTACGTATTACTTACACAAGTCTTGCCCCCTCTTTTCTTCGAGGTCTGCGTGAGAGGTCAGAGAGGTTTTTTGATGTGTTTATTGTTCTCTCTCTCTCTTAAGGTTGTTATGTCAGGACGTTTTTGTTTTCCTTTGATTCTTCCTCTTCTTGATCGTGTGGCGTGGGTGGGTACGTTTGCTATTATATTGACGTGAATGTTGAGTTTTTGTTTTTGTCGAATGGGGGAAACGGCGGGTGATGCCCAAAAGTTGTTTATGCGGTGGCCCATTGGCGGAAATTATAGCATTGGGATACGCTTTTGTATGGATTTATTGCCATACTGTGTAGTATGTTTAAAGGAGCTCATTTATTTACTGTGCACTAAAAAGGATAAAATATTTTATAGTGTGTTATAGCAAATACGTTAACTGTTGTGGTGAGGAATGCCCATGTATAATTAATTATTTTAGGCTATTTATTGATGATATTTATATGTGAATCTGTAAACTTCAATGTATATCAAAATGATGGCAAAAGAATGTAAATAAATTAGTTTAAACTTCGTGAAGTGAAATTTAGATAGGAAATATGTACTATTGTGGAAACTATTTGGAATTTGTAAATAATTAAACTAGAATTGTTAATTAAATTGCTAAACAATAGAATTATTGCTGATTCCATCGAAAGGTCCCGTTTTATCAAGGGGAATTGAAATCTCTTCGTATAAGCATGACGAGCGCCTTTCACTATTTCTCATTTTTGAGCAAAGCCCACCAGCGGCCGAGCGGTAAAGTCGCTGAACACTGGTAGTTCGGTCCGAGGTTCGAATCCCGCGAACAGGCTGGCTGCATGGGCGTTTTCGTGGTTTTCCCCATGTGTAACGTGTATACGAGCCAGTTTCCCTTAGAAAGTCCTCCACGAAAGGCATTCCTCCCCTTAGGCAGATAGCCCTCGTGTGCTTTGCCATAATTAAATACACCAACACCATTTTTGAGCAAATCCCAACTTCAAATTTACAATTTCATTCCTTTTTTCAAAAAAATCCGAAATTAAAGAAGTTGAGAACTGTGAAATAATTCCCCGACGCGTATATATAATATTTCCAATAGTGTGAGAAATTTGCCTGTAAATATAAATGGCGTGGGATGTAAAAAAAAATTAAAAAAATTCGTGTATGTCAATATAAATATGTATTTCATTTGCTCGTATATTTGTGTTATTGAATTTGGTTTCTCCTGTAATAGTGATAATACTAGGTAATAAATTTATTAAAGGCGAAATTATATTTGAATTTTCAAATTTATTTCCTACTGCAATAATAATAATAATAATAGGTAATATATTATTAGAAGAAAAATTACACTCGAATTTGCAAATTTGTTTTCTCTTGTAATAGTAACAATACTAGGTAATAGATTTGTAGAGATATTAGGTATTATTTTGGTAAACAAAGGAAATGAAAGAGGAGTTACCGCCTTCGCCGGGAATCGAACCGTGGACCTCTGGAATACAAAATTATACGCGAATTTGCAAGTTTGCCTTCTCCCCTGTAATAGCAATAATACTAGTTAATAGATTATTAGAGGCAAACGTATATGCGAATTTGCAAATTTGTTTTTTCGTGTAATAGTAATAATGCTAGGTAATAGATTATTAGAGGCAAAATTATACGCGAATTTGCAAGTTTGTTTTCTCATGTAATAGCAATAGTACTATGTAAAGGATTTTTAGAAGGAAAATTAAAACGCAAATTCGGAAGTTTGTTTTCTCATGTAATAGTAATAATACCAGGTAATAGCTTATTTAGAAGGAAAATTTTAGGCGAATTTGCAAATTTGTTTTCTCCTGTAATATTACTAGGTAAAAGATTATTACAAAGGAAATTACACACGAATTTGCAACTTCGTGGAATGCTGACGTAACTGAGGGATCGGTTTTATATATTATGTATCGTTTTAATCCTTATTTGAAATTTAAGCGAGTTCGGATACCGAAGTCTTTAGTGTATCATTGTTGCGATGTCATTGTTTTTAGTTGCTTTGTATTGTTTTGTTTTTAAGAGTTCGTTTTTAGTTCATTTTAGTTTCTTTTACAAAGGATGTTCAGATCCTGTCCATCATATTAAAACAACAACAGAAACGTACAGTACGCTGAACGACAAATGAACCGTGCCAAACATTGAACAGACAACCAAAAGGAACGACACGAAGAGGGTTAAAAAAATAAAAAATTGTTCTAGCGTAAACAGCCTATCAGAGCTTCCCGTCAAAAATAGAACCCAAATAAATTTGTCTCTCCGTTTTAGATAAGACCTTGCAGCAAAATAGTTTTAACAAGAGCAATAACAGTGGGGTGGAGAGGCTGAGGGAGATATTGAGACAAGAGGGATCAAAAATTTTTTTATTATTATTATTTCTTCTCCCACCAATAGGCGAGGGAGGGAATGAAATAAATATGAGGTAGTTATGTCAGAATTCCGCCTGTTGCGATGTGTAGTGAAGAGGAAATGAGATAAACTAGACAGAAATGCACTTTTTTTTTCCTGTATCGATTACCTGATGGGGAGGATGCTTTTTCCATCGTTATCACACCTTGAATTTGATGGCGCTTTCTCTGAATCGAAATATGGCTTACCTTGTCTGTGGTGCATCCTGTTATCGCCGTTTCTCTTAATAAAGGGGGAAACCTGTGAACCTCATGCTATATATAAATCTAGGATTCTCTGAGAGTTGGTAGTTCTTGGTGGTACGACCAGCCGTTAATGATAAATCATGTAATTAACTGTTTAGAACATTTTCGGTATATTTATGTATCAGACCATTCTTTACAGCGCAATGATGAAAGTAGAGTGTTTTAAACATTATAAGGTATTTTCTTCCTCCTTTCTGCATGCCTTCGTGGTGTGATGGTTAGCGTATTCGAGTGGACCAGGTGTTGCAATTTATGATCATTTTACTTATTTGTATTTTCTTATTCTTATTTTTTACATTTAACAACATTTGATAAGCGATTTTTTGCTTACCTTTCTTCATGAATATCCACAGGAATGCTTGGAATTCTTTTCCATTTTGGTTTTCACACAGAAACTTGGGACAGAAACACAGAAACTTTACACAAAAATAACTGTAAATACAGTTATTTACAACAATTGTATGCTTACAGAAGAACTTTCGTAATGGTTCTCTGATTGCCACTACATCTATATAAAAAAAATCCGCAACGCGGTAAGAAAAATATAACAGGCTAAAAGCTAAAAAGCTGCGCCCTCTCGTGGCCAGCTACGTGAACTGTAACAGCAGGTTCAAGTCCCGGCGAGGGCATTGCTCATTTTTTCCTTCTCCTGCTTCAAAAAATACCTAATGACTCTGCAGTGGCGCCCGAACTAAAAGGTGGTGGATAATGATTCTTCACCACCAGGATTTGGCGACTGGGTTCCTTAATTCCCAGCCACCCTTTAAAAGGGAAAGTATATAAGGTCATTTCCTCCCTTTTTTCTGCATGCCTTCGTGGTGAAATGGTTAGCGCGCTCGGACGTATTCGAGAAGTCCAGGTCCGAGTCTCGGCAATGTCATTGCTGATTTTCCACTTCTCTTGCGTCACAAAATACCTAATTAAGCTTACACTGTTGTGAAATCACTATCCGCAACAATAAAGAGAGGAACTCGAACCTAGAAACGTGGTCTTCAGCAGGCAGAACACGCTATGTCTTAACAATCTCAAACCCTCACTTAAATACTCGCGAGCTAATTTGCATTCTATTTGAAAGACGGCAAGTGAGAAGAGACAGTTCACGTTCAGAACACAAAATAACTTGTTAATTAACGTAAATGAACCTCACAAAATAAACAACCCAATAATACAGAGGAGATGTAATTCAATAATAATACTGTGCAGTAATACAGGCATCGAGGACCTTATTTGGCTGCAGTTTAAAATGAATCAAAATATGTGTATCGTTTCAGGTATTTTAGAACAGTTTTGGTGAATAGTATGATAAATTTTATTGAGAAAGTCGTTACACTACTCTTTAAACTTTGATTATAGAATTAAAATTTTTATTCTAGTTATTATAAAAACAAACGCAACTGAATGAACTTTATTTTTCTGTTCGATAACAATGGCTTCCTCGATGCTGTACTTGGGACGACAATTTAGTCACTGTCTTACAGTTGGTCGCCTTAAAACGAATTCAAGCATCTGAATATTTGTTATTGGAGCTGCTCCTGTTCTTATTTCCGGTAAATTTCATGTATGAAAGCATTTGCTCGCATTTATAAGTCGAACCGAATGCTGGAAAATGGCAAAACCAGATTTTTTGGAGTTAACGGTTTATGAATATGCGTTGCCAAACTTATCGATTTCTTCTTGAAATTATGTTACAAAATTTATTTAAAAAAATTAAATGTATGTTCGTTATTACAACTTTGTAATCAAATAAAAATATTACTATTATTTATTTTCGGTTTTATGTATTCCTCAAGTGGACGTTTCATATTTATGTTTTATAATTTCTTTTTACACATTATACTTCATTTTCGAAACTCAACTGGGTTACTTGAAATTAAGAGGTGAATCACTCGATGACCCACTGGCCATAAGTTGCCAAAACCTGCAATAATATGATATCTAAATATGGAGAGAATAAGAAATATATGTATAATAATACAAATAATACTATGCGAAGAATACTAAAATATAATGCTGTAAGTAATAATTCTAGAAACATATATTATGCAATAATAATAATAAAATAATACTTAAAAATAAAAATACAAAGGAGTTATGACACTACAATAATACAATACAGTAATACATGAAATAAAATACATAGATAAAATACAATAAAGCAAAAAAGATAATAATGGGATGATGCGTAAAATAATAATAATAATAAAAGCTTTAAAAGAAAAATATCTAAGAACTCTTGACAAGATCAGAAAAGGTTAAAAAAAACTTTTATAATATTTAGAACTTTAAACTGAACAGACAGATTCAGTTTGAAAAATAAATATCTGAAATTTTGGAATTATGCGAGATACGTATAGACGTCACGAAAGATACGTATAGACGTCACGAAAACTGTGTTCTGAATCCATTTTACAATCCCCTTTAAAAAAAAAAAAAAAAAAAAAAAAGTCCTTTATTCTGCTTACACATACAGATGTCACGCAAAAAAAAAAATCGTTCATGTGTTTCAAGTCATGTGTCAAGTCAATCGTTCATGTGTTTCTTATCAAAATGGATATTTTCGTTAAAATATGATACCCGAAACTTTTCGCGTTTACAATACTTCCTTTATTATGTACAAGGCAGTTAAATTACATGTGCAGATGTAATAGATAGACTAAATTAAAATTATGTTTAGCTGTATTAGGTAATTTCAGATGTCCAGATATGAGCAAAATCTTTGCATTGCTTTAGCTAACGAAGAAAAATATTTGACTCTATTCCAAATTTTAACTTACAATATAATATACAAATAATACAAATAGTATCTTCCTTTCGCTGATACCTTATCATGATGCTACGTAGTTCTTTACTCAGGACTGCGAAAGGCTCATGTATTTTTTATTCATACACTATGATTACATGAAGCTCTCGTGCAGATAAAAAGATTTTCGCTTCTCGACTGAAGTTTTGATGCAGTCTTGCTCGATTTCCGCCTCGTAATAGATTAGTCGCTTTTCTTATCAGCTCCATATGTTGACTGTTTTTGTTTTTCTGCATTCAATACCCCTCTTACCTTTCAAAGAATTTGGCACTTATCGTTGCCACCACCACCACGTCCAGAAGAGAAGAATAGAGGAAAAAAATGAAGCCTCCATTAACAGTGCCATGAGCGATGACTCCTTTGGAAGCTTCTGGCCCTACAAAAGGGAATCATTGAAAGAATTTCGTCAGGAATTCTCTCAAGAGCTCTTCAACCGTTTCTGTGCTCATACTGATTATGATTATCATCTGGCGATGGCGGCTCAACTTACGATGGACTACTCGAACTACCTCGATGAGGTACCAATCACTTCTGGCTGTCTTGTGTTTCTCACTAGAAATAGTTTTCTGCCAGTGCTATTTGCCAAATCTTGTATAGTTGTGTACAGTGGGGTTGTGGTTTGTTTCCTTGATCTTAACACGGAGTGCCGGTGGGTCATTTTTAAACTCAAATTTGCGCATGTGCTTGAGTGCCAGTATCTTATTGCTTGTGCTGTAGAGTCCACATTGATCCAGCCATCTTATTATTTAATTTTTTTAGCTGTTGTCAGATTAAATCCATCAACGTGTCAAGCAAATATAATTTAAAAAATATGAAATGTTTCAGATTTTAAATTATGTCAAAAGAGGCGTTTTTTTTTTTTTTTTTTTTTTTTTTTTTTTTTTAAATTATGTGTTACCTTCATTTGTTAAATATTATGTTCTTCGCACTTAAACCATAAAATTCAGTTCAACAGCAATATCGCAAAAAAAGTTTAAACTGAGCATATTGTTACGTTATCTTTAGTAACAATATCTTTAGAATTTCCGATACACAGTCTCGAGCGTTGAAAATAATAATGTTTTTTTTTCCTTCAAAATAATTTTTAAATGAGCATATCTTTAGAATTTCGGATATAGAGTCTCACGTGTTGGTGATAAAAATGTTTTTTTCTGTACAACGTTGCCATTGCTCGCTTTGAAATCCTTGAGTTTGGTAATCAAAAATTCGTTAAAGTTTTACAAAATATGAAATCAATAATAAAACAAATTCCAAATTTCAAATTTGGGCTTCCACATGCCCATATTCGCAGTAGGATTACGTCATTCAAAATTCGATGGCTCTATGTACCGTTGTTTTATTTTATCACGATGCGAGAAATATACATACATTTATACAGATTCTTCATTTTTTAATTTCTTCAAATATAATACAGGGCGATAATATTCGGTGGCAACAGTTTGAAAACTGAAACGGGCATTCAGAGTGATTCGACGCAAAATCCCAAAACGAAAACAATAGTACCTCCTGGACAAAGCTCCTTTGGACTAATAATATTAATAAAAAATTTTACATTACGCCGAGAAGGGCGTTTTTTTATCCTCTTTTTGTGTTTCCTTTATTTGTTAAATGTCATGTTTTTCGCACTGAAACCATAAAATTCAGTTCAAAAGCAATATCGCAAAATGATTTTAAAATGAGCGGAGATAAAAGGGTTTTCCCCCCGTAGAGTGTAGCCATTGCTCGCTTTTAAATCGTTAAGTTTGTTAATCAAAAACTCGTGAAAGTTTTACAAAATGTGAAATAGATACTATACAAATTCCAAACTTGGGCTTCCAGATGCCCATATTCGGGTGGAAACGCACGTTTTTCAAAACCGGTGTTGTCGTTTTATCACAGTGCGAGAAGCATACATTTATGCAGATTCTTCATTATTTAGTTTCTTTAAATGTAATGCAAGGTGCTAAAGTTTGATGGCAACAATTTAAAAGTTGAACCAACGCAAAATGCCAAAACGAAAGTGATAGCCCTTCTTGATTAACGCCCTTTGGGCTAACAATGTGCTTATATATAAGCTTAATATTTCGAAATTTATGATGTTTTCTTTTGGAAAAGATAAGCTTTAAGCATATTTTAAAAACTAGAAACAAAAATCTATTTCTGACTATTATAAGTATCGGTATTAAAATTTTGAATTTTAACTTTCAGATTTCCATCTTACTTGTTGGAATTTTAAATATACTGTGCAACGTATTTACTGCTTGTATAAAGAAATGTAGGAAATAAAAATAAAAGTGTCTATTTTCCGATAGGGATTGTAAAATAAATTTAAAATGGATTCAATTTTTTTTCAAATTTCAAATTTTTTTCAAAGAGGTCAACCTCGGACCTCTCGAATAAGCGCCGAGTGTGCTGACCATTGCACCACGAATTCATGCTAAGAAGGCGGGAGAAATATCTTATAAACACATTTCAAATATTAAACATAAATTTTTAACACGAATCGAAAATTTAAAAAGTCAGTAGTTTTTTGTAAACTTTTTAACATACAAGCATCAAAACGTTTGTACAAAATTACAATATAATAATTCCAAATTATAGTCTGTAATAGTAAATTAATTTATCCATACTCTGAATGTCTGTATTTTAAACAGGATTTGCTTATACCAGTCTTCTGTGTTTTATTCTGATGCAAATGATTATATTTTTTTCCTCCTGCGTGTGCAGCATAGCTTCGTGGAGTGTCATTTGTACCATTCATTAGTAATCATTATGAAGTAAAACGAAAGTTTTAATTGTCGGGATTTGTTTTGTTTTGGTTTGTTTTGTTTTACCAACTAACATGCACACGCTTCGTACTTAATTTCATTGCTTAATTTCACAAAATTGCTGTTTTATGTGCGCATTTAAGTTGAAACATTTTGAGCTCATTTTCATTGCAGGGGGTTGAAAAAAAATATCACTGAAGGTTAAAAACTTTTAGTAGAAGATAAAAAGATACACCACCACTTTTTGGACCGCTAATTGAAGTTTTTATTCCGTCGCATGATTTAAAAAATAGAAAAAGAAAAACAACTAGTGTAGTTGTGCTTAAAAGAGTTTTCACTTTTTACGATATTTTCTTAGTTTTCTCTATTACAACTTAATGCAAATCTTACGGTTAAGAGCGTGGTTAAAAACCGTAGGGACAAGGAAAAAATGCTAGCGTATACACAATGCTGTGTGTGTATTGGTCGGTAACATTATTTCATTCCCCCCTTTTTGTCTTATTTCATACAACCGCTATTTTTTCCCCAACAAATGAATTGTTTGCAGTGGTTTTGTCGAAATTGTCAGACGGCAATTGCCGTTTTCCCTATTTTTTCCCCTTTTTCTCACTCCCGGCAAGCGAAACTTTATTTTTTTTTTCTTTCCTTTTTTTTAACTTAGCAAAGAAAAGAAATAAAAAGTATTTTGGAATAAAACGTCCGTGTAAAAAGAATGGACTGTGTCTTAACCGCTAGTCATTACAGTTTTTGTCCCCACTCGGCTGAAGCGGGCTCAAAGTTTGGCATAAAAAACGAGCTAATCAAATCAATTAGTAATTAACAGTGGAATAGATTCCCGGCGGTAAGAAAAGGAGATAATGATATGCACACACAAAAGCGAATACACCCTTTGGTGTTAGTGGAAATTACTTTTTACTTATTTATTACGGCTCCATCTGCATACAAAACTCAGTGATTGTTCGTATTTTCTTTTGTTCTTTCTTTCACTTGTTCCTTTTTTTTTTCATCCGTCCCAACTCCTTTCTTAAAAACGTTCTTTTTTCCTGCTACTTTTTCTATCTGTATATAAAAGTGGCCATCGCTTGGCTTTTTTTTCCCCTCGTTTGTTTTCTTCAGTATTGTCCTATGCCGTACATGATAAATTTTGCAAAGCTCTGAAATTGAACCTTTTGGACTTAATTGCGATACCACCCGGACGTTAAAAAAAAGAAGAAAAAAATTAAGAATAGTGTTTGTCTTCTGCACTTTCTCTCCCCTAAATCCACCGAACAAGGGAAACGGTGAAAAAGTTAAAAAATAAAGCTCGCGGAGGGAATTTCTGTAGCGCAGCAGAGTAGGGGGGGGGGAGAAGTGGGGAAAAAAAGAATAAAGTGAAACTAAAGAGGGGGGCAAAAAATAACCTCTTGTCATTTCTGAATTGCATTTAATTTAATTACGAAAAGTTCAATATCCAGAATACTCGACCTGGGTACTTTGCTTTTAGTATTCGAACTTTTTTAAAATGCGTGCAGCTGGAAATGGCCCTTGCTTTGGACTTCCCGAAAATAAAAAATAATTTTTTAAAAAAGAGAACAATAAAAGTCAAATAAAAAGAGGGGGAAAGTGACGGAAATAGCAATAGCAAATCAAGTTTTAACTCCGAATGGCGAGAGTTAAAAAAAAAAAATTTTTTTTTTTTTCTAAAACTTTTTTTGAGAGGAGGTAATATTTTCGCGCTTATTTTTTATTGTTCTTTTTTCCTCGACTGAACTTCATACGCGATTGGGTGACCGTTTCTTCATCGGAATCTGGCAACCAAAGCGAATAGCCAATGGACGACGATTACCTACTGGTAGATAGCGTCGACGAGCAAAAAGCCAGCTCCGAATGAAAGCACGAGTAATTAACAGAAAAGGGGAACTGCTAGTCATTAATTAGAATAATTCCGGTTAGGAAAGCGGTGATGCACAACCATGATAACAAAAGCAATTTGAGAATTTATCTGACCACAAAGATATGCTGGTTTCCGCCAAAATAGAAGTTTCAGTAATTGAAATGCTATATTGCAGTTTACTGGCTTTTCTTTCTGCGGTTAAATGGTCTGTTTCGCACAACGCGTCAGAGAAAAAAAGTCCAGGAAAGCAGAAGTATTAACAGAAGCGAAAAAAAACCCTTTATATTCTTTATGTTGTTTTTATTTTAACCAGAGAGAGAAATATAATTCAGCAGAGAAATAATTCCTGCAAACTTCGTGCATTTTACCTTTGCTTTCTAATGGTTTCATTTCACAGAGAAAGATATCAATTAGAAATTTCATGGGTTGGAATAGTTTTAGAAAGTTTTGTTATTTTTTTCATGCATATTTTTGCCTCCCCCTATTTCCTGGTTTGTGTATTTATCGCAGAAATCGTTATTTTTTCTCCACGATGTGCTTCCTTTTTATTATAAATGAATTAAAAAGAAGTAATTTTTGAATATTTTCTCTGAATGATAGTTCAAAAACGTATTGTTTTTATTCTTTGAGTTTTATTAATTATCCTTTCATTTTTTTATATACAAATGAATTCTAATAATTGTTAGTTGCTAATTTTTTTTACTTAATCTCGCATTGCATTTATGTATTTTTTGCCGTTCATATATTTTCATCTTTTAGATAAACATGTCAAAGGCTTCAAATTAACATAGGATATTTATGATTTTTGTACCTGTAAAATGATTACTTGCATTCTGTTATTACTTAATTACGGTGTATTTTTTTATAAATGTACCAAAAAAGTTTTTTTTAATTTTTATAAAATAATACGGAGTTATTTTATTCTTATTATATTAAAAAAAATCTGATGTGTACAGCACATGACTTATTTATACAGAATATTTAATTATATGCATCTTTTGCTGCATTTCATTTAAACTTATTTTCTCGAATTTCGTTAGAAATATACTTCTCATTCAATTAATTCAGTTCTCACTTCGGGGCAGGGCAGAAATGCATAAAAACCTCAAAATAGCTTTATTAAAAGCTGAAAAATGTGGGAAAATATAAAACACCAAATATAATTAAAGCAATTAAAAAAAATTAGAGTTTCTATGCTAAAACAAGCAATGGGCCAGCGGGCAAGAAGGCGGATATTTCAGTGCACAAAACTGAAAGTTTACTTCTGGTCCCACACGGCAAAAAGACGCTGAAAGTGAGAAACTGACTTTTCTGACTGAAACTATTCTGCTAAGTTGGCTGCTATGGTATAAAAAAATTAAGCTTAGCAATACTTAAACAACTTATAATTGCTAATAATTCTACAACTATTCTATGCAGATTAATTAAAGGCATAAAAACCTTAACCGGAAGATAAAAACAACATAATTCAATAATTTTTTAAGCAAAAAATACACGATTTACCAATATATACAAGAATAAAAACACTGAGCTCACGGAGCCGAGTAACAGAGTGAGTAATATATGCTTTTGGAACGGTGGGGCCGATTGCAACCAAAAAGGGAGTTGCACAACTCCATGTTATAGAAGTCCTATATACAAAATTTCAACGTTCTGAGGTTACTTGTTTTTGAGTTATGCGAAATATCTACGTATATACTTACGAAAAAAAGAGTCCTTTATTCTGTCCTTACTTACAAATGTCACCCAAAAACATTATTAAATTTCATTCTAGAGCGGTCAAAATGGATATTTTCTTTGAAATAAGATACTGGAAAACTTTCGCGATTACAATACTACCTTTACTTCGTAAAAGGAAGTAAAGCGTTCAGGTACTGCGAAGCGATTTCATTATTATTGTTTGAAGCTCGAAACGCTAGGGAATCGTAGATTTCTGTGTGTATTAAAATTAGAAAATTTACTCAGGACTGCATTTGCTATATTATAACAAAGCACACTACAACCAAGTGGAAAAATGCCTCTAGGCTATCGAAAGCAATATGAGTTTATATTCATGATGCACATGGAGGGGGGGAAAACCATTAACCCGACACGGTCGTCGGGATCTGAACTCCAATCGAACTACCTATATTCAGTAGTCTTATCCACTCGGCTTTTGGCGGCCTAAGCATATTGAGAACTAACTACATATATGAATCACGCGCACGAGAATAAATCCCGGCTGGTAAGAATATACCTTTTATTTTGCATGTTGTAGCTTCTAGTAGATTTTAAAATGTTTTTTATATGTTTCAGAATTCATTCTTAAATAACTACTATTATCGATTAAGAAACAAGCATGAAATTTCGGATTTCCTTCCTCTATTGTGTAGAATATTTTATTACTTCCACTGAATTGCCTGAATTTTTTAACTTAATTGAATTTAAAACGTTATTAGCAAATTAATTATTTTACTTTTATTCTCTGCCATTTTTCTATTTTAATGGGAAAAATTGTTTAAATTTGAACAACTTCATTTTTTTTGGTAGCATTTTTTGGTTTCATTTTTTTTGTAGCAGCCAAATTAATTTTTAATTGATGGCTTATTAACTGAGCTATAATTAAAGACAGAAAAACTAGCTTCTCTTTTATGTATTCTAAATCAGTTATCAGAATTATTAAGCTTCATTACATTCGTAAGTACCTCAAATATGAAGTCGAGAAACAAAACATTGTGTTTATTTAATGAGTTTAATGACTAATTATTTTATCCAGTGTGAAAAAAAAACCATAACTCTTAAAATATTTATGTTCTCTAATTATTGTATTAATTTATCATTTCGTTACCGATTATGTAATTATTGCATGCAACACATTTGTATAGATAATGCAATCACACTTAAAACTTGTAAACAGAAAAGGTGAGGATAAAATATATCGGTGTATTTTAAAAAACCCAGCAAACTCTCTGCAGGCAACCGTCTCTTAAGCTGAACCCTATATCCAGGCATATAAACGAACATAGATATTTGATATCGTCTGTCTAGTATGACCGCCTCCGCAGAGGAGTCCAGTGTCATCTATCGGAGAGGGCGGTCATCCCCTTTTCTGTCTGAGGGAATTACAAGGGTTCGTTATATATCGAAATAGCAACCAGATGTAAAATATCCCCACATTTCTCAAAGATGGCAGACTTAAGAGAATATATTATGGATTATTGAGTATATTATCTCCTTTGAGAAAGGTAGTAGAATTTTAGTTGGATGAAGTAACTAAGAATTTTAGTTGGATAAGTATTTAAAAATGAATACTGAAAATTTTGTTAAAATGACTCATGAAAAACTGAAAATGGAAACTTTAAAAAAAAAATGATTAAGTATTTATCGTCATTGATCGGAAATGGATTGACTTTTCAAGGGGTAGAAACCACCCCCGATCAATTAACAATAATTAATAAATGCGAAGGTATTTCTTCTTTTACTCAAGTAAGAATTATTATGCCAAGCTGATATTAGTTAGGTTGAATTTAAAACCTTCTAACCGGGAAGGCCGTATATATACGGCTTCGAATATTTTTTGTGATATCTGTGAACGTATTTATACGTGCATGTTAAAATATGTCAAAAACATTAAGGCAATATATTAAAAGTAAACAAACCCAGGTATTAAACACCAGGAGAATATTTACATCAAAATCAAGAAAATAAGTTTTTCTCATAAAAGTTTTGGGAAATTCGTGCTTTCTGAGCGATAATACCTGCCGGTCCAGAGGGTTAAGAGATTTTAAGTGAGATGAGTTTAAGTTGATGCACTATATAGAATTCATTATGAAAATGGCAGTTCCATTACGAGACAGACAGCGCCTTTTCAATTGACTTCTCGTAATAGGAGTCATAACGTATATAAGTAACTTTTCGGAAGTTTTTATGTACAGTTTTACTAGTTCTTCTCTAGGTTTGCTATAATTTAGTAACTTGTGTGGTTTAATTTTCGTTTTGTTTGTTTTTATATTTGCTGTGATTATAATTCAAAGAGTGAGGAATAACATATAGGGGTAGCTTTTCGACATTGTAAGACTATCCGAGAAATAATATTTAAAACAGGAAACTAATTTGCAGCAGTTTCGAGTCTTACAATGTTGAGGGGAACGGAACATGTTGTTCAGCACTCATTAACCGACCCGGTCTAATGTTTTAACCTTCCTTTTAAAGTCGCACGCTACCTTTTAAAGTCGGAGTTTTGATTTAAAAAAAAAAGAAAAGAAAAAAAAAAGTAGGCAGTCTAATTAGGCCTAGAGGAGTACACAAGTAAAATTTTCTGAAGATAGCACTTATCGTTTTAATTCTGTGGGTGTACCCAAAATTGACACACTGAATGAATAGAGCTTCGAAAAGAGTGCTGAAACGAGCATTGTTGTCAATGAACTGACCGATGAGATGCGGAGAAACAAAGAATACAGACTCTCAGTTGTCCTAGATTATCAATGAGCCCAGTCTGGGCACACCTAGGGTTCGCCGTTTGATTTTAGGCAAGATTTCAAGGTAAAAATTTAAAACTAATATAGAATAAGGAGATTAGCATACGTAAAAAAATAACATAGAAATTTATTTTCAAACAATTCCTTTTATACCCTAAAAAATCTGGAAGATTTCTTTGAAAAATAAGGGTCTTAAAAAACTAAACATGGCTAAAATATATGGACTAGTTTGTGTTGAGCTGCCATCTACTATAAATAAAGAAGGTTCAGAGTAACCTATAAATCCTTTTTCATTCAATTTGTCTGTGCGTACAGAAGGAAATTTTTAGGTGTGTCGCAATGGGTTAAATGCTTACCCCTTGACAAGTTCTGTTTGAAACGTTGAGCAGGGGGATTAATTTATTTTTTCGTTTATTCTATGATTTTAATTATTACACCACTGTTTAAACTCATTTTAACTTTCCTTTCAAAAGGTTTAGCTTTCCAACTTTGACTACAATATATTTTTAGTATAACGTAATCATAAATAGGCCCTGAACCTTTTTCCTCGGATAGGAAAATCAATCAAAACATTATTCCTTTTAAACTCAATTATATATTATTTATAAGTGTGCATGTATTTGTGTATATGTGTGAAGATTCTTGTTATAGTCCAGAAGCGTATGAATAGCGTAATTTTCAAGTAGAATCTTTGGATTACCAAGTAATACTGAACAGTCACTTCTCTTTGAATGTTAGGAACTAAAATGGAGTAACAGCTCTGTGCAAAGTGGCTGTAGTTGGGTAGTAAATGGAAGATTTAACTAACTGTGACCTTTTGGCCATGAACAACGAGCACACTTAATGATGATACTGAAGTGTTACTTGCAGTAGCTGAATTTCAGTATCAACACGTACTGTAAACAGCTCGGTTCTGTTTGCATGGTGCGATTACTACCTTGTTGCATGTCCTTGTCTTGAAACGTTAACTTCGGAGGTTCAAGGAAATACTTCTCAGACCATGTGTTTCTTAATGGAATAGTTACATTTCAACCCTTCTAGATGTTGTTAACGTTTGTCAGCAATCTGTATTTCCCCATTACCGATGCTGTCATAGCTCCTCCAGGTGATTCATTTCTCTTGAAATCCCTGGGGATAAAAGGGACACTTGTTGCCCAGATTTTAAATTTATGCTGGCTTTAATGCAATTTTATATAAAATCAGTTTCGAACTATGTCAATAAAGAAGGGATTTATTGATGCACTCATATTTTATTGTACTGTTACATAATGTGTTTAGCGGCTGGAACGTCTACGCTTATCGTGCTGTCACTGTCTTCCGGTCCTAAACCTAACTGAACCTGGATGAGTCCGAAACTTACCTAAATATGTAAATCGCATCCTGCCGCCCAGCGTTAAACCATCAGAGGCAGCTTGGTGCATTTTTAAACGTGAAAAATACGTGAATTTTAAACGTGAAAACGTGTATCACTATCCCCCAAGTTGCAAACAGCATTCCAAAACTACAAACTTAGTCCGAAAAATGTACCACTGTATTTTTTTGAAGTAGTTTGTTTGGCGATGATAATGGAAGAAATACTACCACGCAAAAACTACAGATATCCCAAACCTGTACCACAAGATTTTATTAAGGGGGCTCATATATCTTAAATACCCTTATGATCTTCGAATATGTGACCGTTGCAAGAATTGGGATATTTTATTTATTTTAAAAGCAATTACTTCCAACATTTTACAGCTGACTACATAATATAGCTGCTTTGGAAAGTAGTAACCAGAAAGTTTGTGTTGCCACAAGTATTTTTGTAATTTAATTCGCTTTGTGACAAAATGTTTCGTCATGTTTCCACCTTGTGCGTATGATATTTTAAAAAGGGCTGACGGTACACACTTTAAATTTGATGGAATTCTTTATATGGGGACTATTTTCTAACTGAACCTAAAATCTGATGAATATTTTAATATTAAACAATTTTATGGACGAAAACATTACAGATTTTTTTAATAAAATACATTTTATAAACTTAACTCTAAATACGATAAAAATTTAACATGAAATTTATAGAACTTTTGGTTCACGATAGTTTCCAAATGTTATAAAGGCTATATATTAAACATGGAATTAAATTATGCAACAGAATGTTTTAAACTGTGCGCGCAAGGTGGAAACATGACGAAACATTTTGTCACAAAGCGGATTAAATTATAAAAATATTTGTGACAACACAAACTTTCTGATTACTATTTCAGAAAGCAGCTATATTATGCAGTCAGTTGTAAAAAGTTGGAAGTAATTGCATTTAAAATAAATACTAAGTTATCACAATTCTTGTAACAGTCACATAAATTCGAACATCTTACGGGTTTTAAGGTGTATGAGTCCCCTTAAATTGTTCGTTTGGTCACCATTGTTTATCACTGAAAATCTTTGAAACTACTTTCGGTGAGTTTTCTTTTAATGAACTCCAGCGATGTACCATGGGTCAACTTGTAATGCCTTCTCGTACTAATCAACCCTTAAAACCAATTCGAAGATTTATAAGAGTTACGTTGAGGAAATGGACAACTGGGGCTTTCTAAAAGATCTAGAGTATACCTATTAAAGTGCATCTTGCAGTCACACCGTACACCCCACGTCCAGTATTTAATTAGCAGTAATGATTTAAACCACAAAAAGATTATGATATAGTCTTAATACAATTTGAAATTCACAAATTAAATTCAGAATATCTGTTTTGACGTAACAAAAATAACAGATAAACATGATATGTAACAGATAAACAAAATGAGATAAGTATAAAAGTACTGGGAACACAATATTATAATGAACTGTAATAATAATACTTACCAGGTGTCCCCGGCATATTAAAGTTCACAAGTGAATACTTTTAAACATATTCACATGATGTAAAAATGCATTAAATTTATGTAGAGATGAAAATTTTATACTTGAAAAAGATCCAGGCCGTGGGAAGACAGCCGTTGCGTAATTCTTTAAAACTTCGGATATTGATCCTTTGGAATGGTGAGGATTTTGTATGATTATCTTAAGGGGCATGAGAAGGGGTAAGGACCAGGATTTCCCTGTTCCCACATATATAGATGTCGGAGTTCTTCATATTTTTCGCGTAAAAATATGTGAGGAAGGGTCTGTGTCCTGTTATATAGTAATTAAATGAAGGATTCAAATACGGAGATGGGATGCTTTTACAGTCATATTACATACTTTTATTCATACTTTTACAGTCATATTACATACTTTTATTCATACTTTTACAGTCATATTACATACTTTTATTCATACTTTTACAGTCATATTATACATATTATTTTACAGTCATATTCATATTACATACTTTTACAGTCATATTATCACAGGTTATTTCAAAGCAGGAAACACGAAAAATGTGCAGTGCTCTCGCCGTAATTCGAACCTGGACCTTTCGATTACGCGCCGAATATGCTACCTTTACGCCACGAAGGCATGAAGAAAGGAGGGTGAAAATACCTTATATACTCCCCCTTTTTAAACGCCGACTTTCGGGAAACCAATCACCAAATCCTGGTCTTTAAAAATCCTCATCCACCACCCGAGGACTCTACCTTTACACCACGAAGACATGCAGAAAGGAAAGAGAAAATACCTTATAGCTTGCAATTGAGGATCAGGTTATGTGCGCATCTTCCCTGTGAAGCTCTATTCCACAGATCTTGTCAATATTTTGAAGTAAGTTGTTTTAGGTAGTATTTGTAGTGTCTCATTAATCTTGGGAGATCTTTGTCTATTTCGTTACACTTTAGTTAAGTTTATTATTGAAATAAGCAAATAATTTTGCTTGTGCGATGTGTTAGGTGAATGCCTAAAGAGGTGTTGGAACCCCAAAATCTTCAAAAAATTGGGATTTCGGATTTTTGCATTTTCAAATTCTCTACACTTCTATCTTTCTAAAAATACCATTCTTTAATCTCTATGAAAGTTAGAACTGTAAAAAAATTTAGTTTTAATTTGTCATCTACTGCTTTGATCAATGAGGATTTTTACATAAAAACGCGTTTTTCTCCAAACGTGATATTTTTATACTCGATGTACCTTTTCTCAGGAACTACTGCTCGCAGGTATCTAAACTTTTCATGGCTTATTTATTAGGTTACCTTATATTTACTGAAATGAGCTTTTTGTAATAAACTTTGAAAAAAAATTTTTTTTAATTTTTTTTGTGTCGGAAAAGTGCTAAATTTTACCATGCCTAACAAAATATTCTGTAATTTACTCTAAATTTCAAAATGCTTCAAAAGCTCATTTCAGTGTAATCAGATAGGTATACTTTAATTACAGAAAAAAATTCAAGCTTGTATCTACAGCAGATTTTGAGAAAAGGTACATCGAAAATGGCCAGTTTAACATTGTCGGTATAGGGGTTTTTGATACCCTAAAGCGAATGCAAAAATTTGAAACTGAGATTTGAAGAAAGACTCTTGCTTATCTTGTTAGTAAGTCCATGAAGAATCCATTAAAACATTGTTAGAATGTGAGTATGTCACTAAATACGGCAAATAAAAAAAAAGGGGGGGAGATTTAAAAATATTGCGTTTAAAATAAGTGAAGAATAAATCTCGAATAAACATTCCATAAAGAAATCTTCGTTTGTGTAAACTCGTAATGGATTTTGTAAACCTACGATGACTCCATTGGTTATAGGCAAATTCATTATATTTTATGTCTTTAAGATCAGTTCATCGTCTCATTTCATTCCAGCTCAGAAGACCTACAAACCTTATCGAACACTTAGTGGGAGGGATGACTGAATGCCTAGCCCCCCCGGCGGTCAGGATTGTGGTCACGTGGCGCACATTCTATCGAGAAACTTCAGATGAGCGAACAAGAGAAGCGACGTGTGTGTGGTGGTGGTGGTGGTGGTGGTAGGAGCATGGTGCCACAGTCCAAAACTGGAAAGGTGTAATTACTGGCCATGTAGGGGAGGGGGTTGGAGGGAATATAACTTACTTTCTTTTCTGAAAGAGGAAATGATGTCCTGTGTGTGAGGTGAGTTTTTAAGTGAGAGGTTGAAGAAAAATCGTCGATCCTCAAGAGAAGAGGAATTGGATAACATTTGCCAATCATGTTTCGAAGTTTCCCATTCTCTGAAGTTGTTTGTGTAGGACTGTTATGGGTTTCGGGTAGCATGCCCAGCTACAAAATAAAAAATTGAGAAATTTAGCGATTGTTGAAATGAGACATGATTCTTTAATGAGCTATAAAACTGATTCATAGGTTTAAAATTTTGGATTTTGTTTTGATTACTGATTATGTTGATAGAATGTCTGGCTAAATTGTCGAGGAACCAGTTTACAAAACTGAAGGCCACAGATAAACGTATATTATGGAGCCTCTCTTTTAATGTCTTCTACGTAGTAGACAGTATAATAATATTTTTCATTTAAAGTTTTTTAGAAAATAAATTTCCCTTTCATTCTTTTGTTTTCATTGTTTAAGTTTATGTCCTACATAATGTATAATCTTACTCACTTTTAAACCAGAGTCTTATTTTCTTGTCAATTACAAACCTTAATTAAAGAAATTACAGAAGTTGTACTAAATCCATGCAATTAAATTCTTTATGAAGTTAATTAATTAAGTAAATGTATAATTAAATTATTCAAATTTTCCCATTTTTTTAACGAAATCTTTCGTTTTCACTTTTTCACACCACAAAAGAGAAATTTGCTGTTCCCTCTTTCTTCATTAATTACACAGCAATTTTACTATATCGCTTACCAATGGCAGTAGGAGATAGTGACCAAGTGTCTGATTTCTGACGAAAGACATGAAAAACTAAACTTAGAATGTTGTTCCTTTTTTACTTCCTTGTACGAAGTAAAAAGGAAGTATTGTAATCGCGAAAAGCTTCAGGCAGCATATTTCAACGAAAATATCCACTTTGACCGCTTTCGAATGCAATTTAATGATGTTTTTCCGTGATATCTGTACATAAGGACAGAATAAAAGACTCTTTTCCTCCAAAAAAACTAAAAAACTGCTCTAAAATGAATTCTGAAGAGAATTTTTCGTGACGTCTGTACGAACGTATGTACGTACGTATCTCGCATAACTCAAAAACGAGTAGCCTCAGAACGTTGAAATTTTGTATATAGGATTGCTATAACATGTAGATGTGCACCCGCGCCAAACGTATATAAATGTATTTATAAATATATCCACTTTGTTACCCGGCTCAGTGATCTCAGTTTCTTTACTCTTATATGTTCGTAAATTGTACATTTTTGCTTTAAAAATGATTGAATTATGTTGTTTTTATCTTCCGGTTAAGGGTTTTATGCCTTTAGTAAATCTGTATGCAATATTTTTAGAATTATCAACAATTTTAAAATTGTTTAAGTGCCGCTAAGCCTATTTTAATGGCGGCCATTGATGTTTACATTTGAAACAGGAGACTAGTGGATTTGTTGCCAATCTAGAGAAACTTAGCTTCGCAACAACAAAGATAACATTCATTTATTATTGCCAATTAAATCATGCTTAATCCTTTCTTGAATTTTTTCGAGGAAATACGCGTTTAAGATTTACTTCGTAATTTTTAATACAGATATGTTGAGTTTTTATGTATTTATGCTTTGTCGCGAAGTGAGAACTGAATTAATTGAATGAGAAATACTCAATCGTCTGTGAAAAACTGTTTCTTTTTTGTTTTGTTTGCTTAATTTCTTTTATACATAGTTCTAGCTTTATTATAGTATTTGAATAGAACATGTGGCAACGATTCGATAATTCTTTAAATGATATAAATTTTGTGCTTATATGAACGAAATATAATACTGTTAAGTAAACCTAGCGCCAGAGTGTCGCTATGGTAAACAAAGTGAATTTTAAAGAATGCATTTATTCTATTGTGGTTTATGCGCTGGCGGCGAAGTAGGTTTAATTCAATCCAATAAGTTTAAATGAAATGCAAGAAAAAATGCGTATAATTTAATATTCCGTACAAGGAAGTCATAAGGTATACACATCAGATTTTTTAATATTTATTATCGAATGCGCTCTTTCGTATCTTTCAGTTTGAGGCCACAGAATACAGAAAATGCAGAACAAAAAAGTTAAGAGTAAACGACTTTCCCATGGTGCAACCAACAAGCGTAGAGAACAAAATCAAAAGTTATAAGGCATATTCTCCCGCATTTTCTGCATGCCCTTTAAAAGAGGGAGTCGGCGCGAGTTCCAGAACTCCAGGTTCGAGTCCCGGCGAGGACGTTGCTCATTTTTGACATCTCCTGCTTAAAATAACTTAATGACTCTACAGTGGCGCCCGTACTATAAAAGGTAGCGGATGATGATTCTTCACCACCAGGATTTGGTGATCGGGTCCCCTAATCCCCCAGTCGCCCTTTAAAAGATGGAGTATATAAGGTATTTTCTCCCTCCTTTCTGCATGCCTTCGTGGTGTAACGGTAACACAACTCAAGGCGTAATCGAGTCTCGGCGAGGGTACAGCATATTTTTTATTTTTCCAGCATCAAAAAACCGTAATGACTCTGCAAAGGTATTAACGAAGAGCCCAAAAACTAATGCTACGACATCTAAGATGTGCAATTTTTGTCACATATTTTGCCTATTTTCCCATTTATCGTCGATTTCTGCGCCCGCGTCTTCACAGTGGTGATGTGAGACTTGCGCAATTGGCAGTCCTGCGAAATTGCGAATTGGCAGTCCTGACATTTATATACATATCCCTTCAGGGACGTGGAATTTTTTAACGGGTGTAACTAGCATTAGTAAACAACAGACACTTCCGCACATCTTCCCAGAAATAATGAATCACGCTTGTAAATTATTGACACGATTTTTCTTAATTAATGTCCACACCTGCTTTGATGGTAGATTTCTCATGGCTGTGATTTTCTTGCTTGCGTGCTCGATTTCTCCGAATCCATTGGTCAGAATTTCAAGAAATTTTGACCAACTGTGTAAATCCTAAGTGAGTTTTAACTCTTTCGCATCGAAGTCGCCCCAAACGCCCGATTATTCAGACATCGGCTGGACGCTCGAAACGCCTGAATAAATTCTTACCCAGTGCTTTCCCCCATCACGTTACTGCATTACTCATTGCTTTCAGGTGTTGTTAAATCACATGTGAATCATTCTTTTGAAGCTACTAAAAGTAGCTTCCTTGTTTCCTTTGTTCCTTCCTTTCCTTTGTTTACTGTCAGTGTTTAGCTTTTGATGCCCGAAGTTGCAATCCCGTCCCAAGGGGAAACTTCACACAGTGTCAAAGCGTTGAAGAAAGAAGTTCTCGTTTTTTTAAGTAAGGCTATTGTTAGCGCTGTAGTATTCAACTTGTCATGAGGGAAGGAAAAGCATTCCAGGAGAAATTCTTAGATACGGGCGTTTTCGATGTTTGGGGAACTGAGATTTTGCCCTCTCTCGATGCGAAAGAGTTAAATGTCCAACTACTATACCCTCCCCCTAAAAATTTTAATTTTAAATTTAATTTTTTTAAAGTCCTGTTAGAAAATAACCGATTTTGTAGTCACAAAAATGAAAATATGAAAAATTTTTAAATATTTTTTTTCCCACAAAGCGTAATTCTGTTATTTTTAATGTAGGTAATTTAAATTCTACATTTTTTTTTCTAGTTTAGGAAAAACAAACAGTTGAAAATACTAATTAGTTTGAATAATACAGTGCGCAGTACATATTACAATATCAAATCAATAACAGAAAAGTCATTTTATTTAAAATATTTTGATATTTGGAATATGAAATGAAAGTAGCAGATATATTATTAAGGCTGTCGAAATAAATACAGGATATTGAACTTTAAAATATATTATATTTGGGGGATAATTTAATATTTTAAAGGTATCTAACTCCTTAATGTGTTTATTATTTAAATGTCAACTCATATATAATATGAAAAATGTTGTTAAATATTGTGATTGCGCCTTCCAATAGCTTAAAATTTTGTTAAGCAAATTAATACTTCGTTTCGGTGTTTCAAGTTATCGAAAGATAATCAAGAAGATTCGGTTTTTTGCCGAACTTCCACTAAATTATACAAAATACTATATATTTCCCATCCAGCAATGAATGTTCCTTATGCTCCAGTGTCCCTGCTTTTCGGTTTGTGCGCAAATCCAACTGAACATTCACAGCAATCATATTACCACTGACGGTTTACTTTGGTTTATTTAGTTATGGCAACGCACTCGAGGGCTATCTGCCTAAGGCGAGGGATACCTTCGTGGAAAACTGTCTAAGGAAAACTGTTGTATCATAAATTATAATACGACGTTTAGCTTAAGAGAGCTTCTCCTGACGCATGCGCCGTTCGCGTTTATCCGCGCGGTGATGAATGATGACGTAACTGTTTATTACGTATGTATGTATATGTATACCATTCTTATTTCTTCGCCTTTTTGCTCTGCTGTACGCAACTATGTTTAATTTCTGTCATTAAAAATGTTCATTGATATTACAATCTATTTAGGCTTATTTATTTCTTCAATGGTTATGGGCCCAGGAACGTTTCAACTGTGCTTAATTAGCAAAATACTTATTTTAAAATGAACATTTTGAAGTTTTCGAGCATTGAACTCTTAAGCCTAATTCAGTGCAAGAACTGTTACGTCTAATCAACGGTAAGAACTGATCAGCGTTCAGTTAAGCCTATTTTTATAGCGATCAATCTTGTTTTTATTTGGCTGTGAGAGACTGTATTACATTATGTCGCATTTGACTACTATAGAAAAGCTCGGAAAAGATAATTTTGACAGTTGGAAATTACAAATAGAAGCAGTATTGATTAAAAACGACCATTGGGATTATGTAACCGGTAAAGCGCTAAAACCTGCTGAAGGAACCGAAGACGAAAATAAATGGCTCCAAGCTGATCAAAAGGCTCGCGCAGATATAATTCTTGCTATTAATCCTAGTGAACTGTGTCATATAAAGCATTGTGTGACATCAAATGCTGTGTGGAATAAACTCAAAGCCGTATATGAATCGAAAGGACCTGCGAAGAAGGCTACATTATTAAAACAGCTTTTATTTAGAAAAATGGTGGAAAGCGAAACGATGTCTGAACATTTGAATAATTTCTTCGAAATAGTTGATAAGCTTAAACAAATGGAAATTGACATAGCTGATGATTTATTATCGATTCTTCTGCTCTACAGTATTCCAGAAAATTTTGAAAATTTTAGATGCGCCATCGAATCAAGAGATCAGTTACCTAGTCCCGAATCTTTGAAAATCAAAATGTTAGAAGAATGGGAAGCAAGAAAAGGGAAAACGTCTCAAGATTCACAGAATGCATACTATACTGATTATAAAAGAAGAAATCAAGAACAGAAGAAAAATGAAAAATGGAAGGTAAATTCAAACAAAAATTTTCCAGCTGAAAGAAATTTTCGAAATTTGAAGTGTAATTACTGCTCGAAAATTGGGCACAAGGCATCTGAATGCAGAAAGAAAATAGCTGATAGAAAATATGCACAATCAAATAAGGGAAATCAAGGTTCTATGATGGCTTCTAATTATGAAGAGCAGATTAGTTTAGCAGTAAACAATGCTTATCAGAAGACCTCCTCATGGTGCTTAGATAGTGGCTGTACATCTCACATGTGCAATGACAGAAGGTTATTTTCAGAATTTCACCCTCGAACGAATTCAACCATAAAGTTAGCAGTTGACAAAACATCAAAAATTACAGGAATTGGAACTGTCCTTATCACAGTACCTAACGGAAATAAGACAATTAAACTTACGCTCAAAAATGTGTTATGTGTTCCGGAATTAAAATGTAATTTGCTGTCAACATCTAAAGCTACTGCAAATAATCGTTCAGAACAACATGCTAGAATAATAGAACCAAATGGATCTATACTAGTGCAGGCTATTCGTCATGGTGATCTTTATTATATACATCCAACACTGAAACAGCTGCAATAGCACAGGTAAGTGATTTTGTAAAGTGGCATCTTAAATTAGGTCATTTAAATGAGTCTGATAACATGGTTAGAAATTTAAATTTTAATAACACTGAATCTCTAAAAGACTGCAAAGTCTGTATCAGAGGTAAACAAACTGTGCAACCTTTTCAAAAAGAATCAAAATTTCAAAGTGATGAATTACTGTACTTGATTCACTCAGATTTGTGTGGACCTATGAGAGTCCCATCCCATGCGGGTTCGCGTTATTTTGTTACTTTCATAGACGACAAATCGCGTTATGTGGAAGTCAGTTTTCTTAAAACTAAAGATGAAGTGAAAAATGCATTCATTAAATACAAAGCTGCGGTCGAAAATCGTCTAGGAAAGAAAATAAAAATCCTTCGGACTGATAACGGTCTCGAATATCGCGGAGAAGAATTTAATAAATATATTCAAGAATGCGGGATTAAACGAGAATTCTCTGCACCAATGACTCCTCAACAGAATTCGAGAGCTGAACGCATGAACCGCACGTTAACTGAAATGGCCAGATGTTTGTTACTACAAAGTAATCTTCCCCAATCCTTTTGGGCTGAAGCCTTGAACTGTGCTGTTTATATTCGTAATCGTTGCCCGAATCGAAGCCTGGGAGTAAACAAAACACCTTATGAATTATTTTTTGGCATCAAGTCAACTGTATCTCACTTCAAAGTATTCGGACAGAAATGTTTTGTACTTAATAAAAGGTCTAAAGGGAAATTCGATCCTCGTTCAGAAGAACATATATTTGTAGGATACTCAAATGAATCGAAAGCATACAGGCTGTGGAATAAAAATTCCAGAAAAATCGTTATAAGCCGAGATGTTAGATTCATTGATGAATTTGAAAACTGTACTAATTATGATAAAGATTTAGAAGTTTTATTTCTCGAAAATATTCCTGATAAAAAGAAGGAAAAACCTCTGAATGTAAATCCAATATCGGCTGATGAAATAACAGAAGACCCCTCAAATGTGGCAGAATCATCTGCTGAATCATCTGATAATGAAGATTCTGATTCCGAAGCACTACCTGAAATGCAGATTAAAAGGGGGCCAGGTCGTCCAAAGAAAGTCAAGACTGGGAAGCCAGGAAGACCAAAAAAGGAGTACCACAATATAAACATAGAAAAGGAAGAAGCACAAATTGCTGAAGAAGATACAAATCCGACATTAGAAGAAGCATTAAATGGAAGTTATGCTGAAGAATGGCATAAGGCTATGCAAAGTGAGTATGAAGCACTTGTTAAAAATGGTGCATGGAAATTAGTAAAGCGACCACACAACAAAAAGGTAATAGGATGTCGCTGGGTTCTTAGAACGAAATATAATGCAGATGGAACAGTTCAAAAGAGAAAAGCTCGATTGGTTGCCAGAGGATTTGCACAGGAACCTGGAATTGATTTTAATGAAACCTTTGCTCCAGTAGCCAGAGCAAGTTCTATAAGAACTGTGATTGCATACAGTGCTGAACAAGACCTTATGTTATATCAACTAGATTTTGTTATGGCTTATGTTAACGGAGATTTAAAAGAAGAAATTTTCATGGAACAAGCTAAAGGTTTTGAAGACCAAAATAATCCTGATTATGTTTATGCTTTGCAAAAGTCTCTTTATGGTTTGAAACAAAGTGGAAGACAGTGGTATGAAAAATTAGACAAAAAACTCAAAAACTTTGGATTACAACCATTACAATCAGATAAGTGTGTATACAGGATGAAAACATCTCAAGGTGAGTTAATTCTAATTTTATATGTTGATGACTTAATAATAGCAACAAATAGCTGTGATTTATATGCTGAACTTAAAGGTTATCTTTCTAAAGAATTTCATGTTAAAGATTTAGGCAAACTTCATTATTGTCTTGGAATAGAATTTAATCAAGATGTAAATAATAATTCTATTAGTTTATCTCAGCAGAAATATGTTGATAATATTCTACGAAGGTTTAATATGCAAGATGCAAAACCAGTAGCAACTCCTTTAGATCCTAGTGTAAAATTAAGTAAAGAAATGTGTCCTTCTGAAACTGAAAAGGAAGAAATGAACAATGTACCTTATCGCCGTCTAATTGGTTCGCTTATGTACTTTCTGTGTTTACTAGGCCGGATATTACATATGCTGTCAGTCACCTGAGCCAATTTAGTAACAATCCTGGAAAATTACACTGGTTGGCTGCAAAGCGCGTTCTTCGATACTTAAAAGGAACTAAAAATTATTGTTTAAAATTTCGAAAGACTGGAAAAGCACTTATTGGATATACCGATGCCGACTGGGCGTCTGATGTTAATACTAGAAAATCGTATACAGGTTACCTATTCAAGCTAGCTGGAAATCCGATAACATGGGAATCACGAAAGCAACAAACTGTTGCATTATCAAGTACTGAAGCAGAGTACATCAGTCTTTCAGAAAGTGCCAAAGAAGCAGTTTATTTACGTCGTTTTCTTAAAGAATTAAATTTTACTGCTGATTATCCAACCATTATATATTGTGATAATCAAGGTGCACAGAAGCTTATGAAAAATGCTGTTTATCACTCACGCACCAAACACATAGATATTAGACATCATTTCATTCGTGAAATTTATGAAAGAAATGAAATAGACGTTAAATATGTGCCAACAGAGAAAATGCCTGCTGATGTATTGACAAAAACATTGACTGCTTCGAAACACTCTAAGTGTTGTAAATTAATTGGAATAACTATAAATGATTAATGTTTATTTATTTTTTTTTTTCAGCCGCCAAACGTCGAAAGGGGGATTGTTGTATCATAAATTATAATACGACGTTTAGCTTAAGAGAGCTTCTCCTGACGCATGCGCCGTTCGCGTTTATCCGCGCGGTGATGAATGATGACGTAACTGTTTATTACGTATGTATATATATGTATACCATTCTTATTTCTTCGCCTTTTTGCTCTGCTGTACGCAACTATGTTTAATTTCTGTCATTAAAAATGTTCATTGATATTACAATCTATTTAGGCTTATTTATTTCTTCAAAAACTGGCGCGTATACACGTTTTTTCATGGAAAAACCACGAAAACGGTCATGCAGCCGGCTCGTTCGCTGGTACTCGGGCCGAACTACCAGTGCTCAGAGACTTAATTACTCGGCCGCTGGTGGGCCGCACTGACGGAGACGAGTTTTATAGAATGACTGCCCAACATTTAAGAATATTCGAATATTAATTCATTTAAGAATATTAGTCGTGTGTATACACTTAAGTTAGCGAAATAAGCTTGCAAGTTAGGTTAAAATTTAGATAAGAAATGTGTTATTTGCTTAAAGAGCATTCGAAATTCCAAGGCTAAATGTATCAAAAAGGGGAGGGGGAAGTATATACTCTTTGATGTTCTGCAATGGAAGTTGCTGAATTCTTCAGGGGAAAATGAAATACATTTTATGAGTTTTGAAGAATTTGCGGTGAGAAAAATTTTACAGCAGTGCTGATTAGAGGAAAGAATTGGTCACTTTTTTTATGCATGCGGTATCTAATTAAGTCGGGTTACGATTTCACAGCTGTTAGATTAAGTTAATTATTATAGCGCCGCCCAAACGAGATAGTGGTTAGTGACTCTGACTTTTCGAAGTGGACTGGGTTCGAGTCATGCAGAAGCCATAATTGTTTGTAAATGTATAGTGTTGCGGCATGGGGGCTCTCTAAATATGCGGCGATCCAAAAGCCCTCTCGAGAGGTTGCTGGGTGATAGGGGAAAATCGGAGGAAGACCCTCGAATCCGTCCCCTCGGGGTGCTCTCTCACAAAATAGTTGAAAATCAAGAATCAGATGCAGGCATCTCTCTCTTTCAGTCTCGAGGAAACGAGCGTGAAATGAACTACTTATGTCCAGAAGTATTCTTTACTAGTTAAATTAATTCTTAACTTGTTAATACAAAATGTAAAAGCAAAGTCCAAGAGTATTATGAATTTTCATACCTTTATGAACGGGATAGGATTGGGATTTGTTGGACTGCATGAAAGGCTATCTGAAGAAATTAACCCGTTCGCCGGGATTTGAGCGTAGGTCGGATGGCTAGTGCCTATGAGAGGCCAAAGCGCTGTCCAGTTCTCTGCATTTGGTCAGTACCTTCTGAGAGGTAAATCTTAAATTAGGAAATGAAAAAATGCAGGAACAACATTTGAAAGAAAAAATAACTTGGGTATATAAATTAGAGGGTACAAAAATCGATTTTCAGCTTAGTTATCTATTTTATTAAAAATTCTTTATAATTATCGTTTTTTTCTCCTCTTGTAGAAAAAATAATTAAAACAAACAAAGAAAGGAAGATACCAATAAAATCGCGCGTAGTAATTGAGCGATCGTTCCCACTGCCCGAGACATTCCGAGGAAAGTCCCCGTTTTCGATTTCATTGGGCATTCTGGTCAAGATCCTCAAAGAGATTACCGGAAAGTGGAATCTGGGAAGGCCACCGGGGACTGCGCCCTTTAATATTCAGGATGACCGACTTTGTTTCCGCCCCCCTGGGCCTCTGGGTTTTAGAGGCAATCAGACTTACCGGATTCATTGCCCACGCCACCACCTCTGTTGCCCCCTCCTCCAGGGTATACGATGGCCGCAGCAGCACCTTGGCCGGAATGGGATTGCCTCCAGAAGAGGGAATGCTGTTTTGTGTTACTCGGTAACCTGAATGCAAAATTGGAAGCAGAGAGTGTCGTGTTGAATTGGAGAAATAAGCATACAGCCTTGAGCCCCTGGTGGTAGTTTCGGTTTTCGTCCGGTTTCTGAAATAAGTTAGGTTGAACGGTTTGAAAGACGAAGGATAGTAGACGCTTTAAGAGTTTCGTTAGCTAACGGAGTTCAAGAGGTGGGCATGTATTCTAAGCTGTGAAATTTTTTTAAATAAATTTCTGTAGCGTGAAGTATTAACAATAAAAGAGGATGCCGTCCATTTGTGCAATAATCAATTATTTAATTTGCTTTAATTGGTGTTAAGTACAAGAAATAAAAAAAAATTAAATCAGTTAAGTTTTCATATTTTAAATTACGTCCCAAAGGGGCGTTTTTTTAACGTTTTGTGTGTTACCTTTATTTATTAAATATCATGTTCTTTTCACTTAAACCATAAAATTCAGTTCAACAGCAATGTTGCAAAATGTATTAAAATGAGCATATCTTTAGAATTTCCGATACACAGTTCCACGAGCTGGAAATAAAAAAGTCCCCCCCCCCCGTAGAGTGTTGCCCTAGCTTGCTTTTAAATTGTTGAGTTTGTTAATCAAAGAATTCGTTAAAGTTTTACAAAATAAGAAATTGATAATAAAACAAATTTCAAATTTGGGCTTTCAGATGCCCGTATTCCCAGTAGGATTACGTCATTCAAAATTGGTTGTCAAATTGGTTGTCATTCAAATTGGTATTTTTGTTTTATCACAATACGAGAAACTTACGTACATTTATGCAGATTCTTCATTATTTAATTTCTTTAAATATAATACAGGGCGATAGTATTGGGTGGCAACGATTTAAAAAGTGATACAGCCTTTTAAAGTTTTCAACGCAAAATCGCAAAACGAAAAGAATAGTCCTTCAAGGACAAAGCCACTTTGGACTAAAAATCTGAAAGCTTTCTGATTTTATATTTCTGTTTTTTTAATAGAGTTAATGTCCCTGTAAATATAGCTTGCGGAGATGGCGCTAATTTTAAATATAATAATTCAAAAACTAAGTACACCTTCATTTAATTGTCGCTTGTGAAAGTAACATAGGGCCTTCTCAAAATTGGGGCTTTAGGCAGCTGCCTGTGCCATCTATAATTGCGGCTGATCTCGTCATTCACGTATACATGTTCAATATTTCGTTAATTTCGATAACGTACCTTTTCAAGGATGACAATTACTTAAGTAAAGTTTCTCATGCAGATATGTTAACCTGTCACTTGCTATTAATCAAAGGACTATATAACTTTTATCCACTTAAAAAAATAACAATGACACTGAATAAGTAGATTTTTCTGTTTTCATGATTTACTTCTTTAAAAACAAAATATTTTATATTACGCCCGAATTCGTGTATTTTTTAACGCTTTATATGTTACCTTTATTTATTAAATATAATGTTCTTCGCACTTCAACCATAAAATTCAATTCAACTGCAATATTACAAAATATTTAAAAGAGCATATCTTTAGAATTTACGATACATAGTCTCGCGCGCTCGAGATAAAATGTGTTTTTTTTTTTTTTTTTTTTCCCTCCTCCTGTACAGTGTTGCCATTACTCGCTTTTAAATCGTTGAGTTTGTTATTCAAAATTCTTTAACGTTTGACAAAATAGGAAATATGTATTTAAACAAATTCAAAACTCGGGCTTCTAGATGCCCATATTCGAGTGGAAGTTATTCGAAATTGGATTCTCTCGGTACCGTAGTTTTTTCACAGTGCGAGAAACATACATACATTCAGGTAGATTCTTAATTATTTAATATCTTTAAATATAATCCAGGGCTCTAATATTTCTTGACAACAATTTGAAAGTGACACTCCATTTTATCGTGGATGATGCAAAATTCGAAAGCGAAATTAATTGGCCTTCTGGGCAAATTGCCCCTAAGGGCTATTAATAAAATAAATAACTGCAGATTTGCGGCGCATATGTGCATTTAAAATTAATCAAATAGTATATTTATTTTTGCCACAAGGCCATTTAATCAAAAATATCTGATCACCTCGGATATCTCTAGAGCAGGTTTCTCAACCAGAGGGGAATGAATTTCATAGTTCCAGTGGAGGACGGGGGAAGTCAACCTTTAATTTTAGTTTATGATTATAAAAAGTTACTCTTATTTAAATTTTGGTATTTATCAACATTTTGTATGTTTTTGGTTGTTTAGTTTATATAAAGTACTTTAAAATTTATTGAAATGTAAATAAATTTATATATGCATATTTCCGGCTTTGGAAGGAGGGTTTGGTTTGGTTTATGTGATTACGGCAAAGCCTTGGGGGCTCATTGCCTAAGGGGAGGAATGCATTCATGGAAGAATTTATAAAGGAAACTGGCTCGTATACACGTTACACATGGGGAAAACCACGAAAACGCCCATGCAGACAGCCTTTCGCGAGATTCGAACCTCGGACCTTTACTTAAAAAAGCCAGGAAATATTTTAAATCAACTGTGCCCTCACCTGCCTTCGAACCGGAATTTGAGGTTTCCGATTTGTTGCAGTTATTATTTAAATGACCATTTGCATCGCAAGAACATGCATGGAGGGGAATGGTAATTCTTTACATTCTTTCTCACTTAAAGAGCGGCTGGGAAGAAGCATAAGTCTAAATCCAAATGATGGTGAGTTGTCGTCTATCACATTTTAATTTCCTCACTAGTGTATTTTAAAGCTGAGAGTGTATTATAAGTCAGTTATGTGCCCTCGTTAAAATTCGAACCATGACTTCCTAAGCTTAAGCTTGACGTGTTTAGTCACTTACATCACAAGAGCAAGCTCGATGAAATAGACCACTTTCTTACATTAATATTAAAGACACTACCAGACTCATGACAATCCTAATCTTCATCAAGTTATGAAAGGTGTGTGTTCGAAATTTGCCTCGACTGATACGTTTTGAAAGGTAAAACCTTAAAGCAGCAAGTCGCATCTGTCCAGGAACTCGGAAAACAGCACTCGACGTGAGATTACAGTGCTGATTAGCGACGGCACCACTTCGCAAAACGCTTATTTAGAATTATAAGTAATCATAAATTATATGTTATAAATTATCAAATATAGTTTTCACATAAATGGATAGATAGACATTCATTTAGCAATTCTGTACCATATTTGGAAAACTCTTGCAAACTGGAGGTTGGTATGGCTTCTGTTATTGAAGTGTTTCTTCTTTTTTGGGGTATTGAACTTCGGTTGTATTTATCGCTAATATGGTTTTTGCAGTCAAAGGTCTCCTCTCCACCCCTAGAATTTCATCTATCATAATTCTAGGATTGCAGTTCTTTAGTGTGTTCATTCAGGATTCATTTGAAAGGATTCCTTCAAAAAAGAGAACATCCTTTCTCCGGTTCAGACATTCATTTCATCTCCCACTTGCCGTGTGTGCCGCTGATTGCAACCAGGTTCCGCAGCGTACTGGCACATACATGGGGGGGGGAGGAAAGGAGAGATGTCATATCGAGTTGAATCAGTATGCAAAGCAGCAAATGCAGTTTCTACCTTTCATTAGAAAGGGCTCGAAGTACATTCAAATTTTCTCTCTTCCTCCTTTTGCTTTCTCCGTTCGTTTTTCTCCGACAGAGTGGAGAAGTCGGTGGCGGTGGTGGTGGAATGGGGGGGGTTGTTTTCAGCTCGACTTCATTGTGCCTCGAGTGAAAGCCGCCGGTATTTATGTAGTTTCCACACAATTCTTCCCTTGATTACCTTTTGGAAATTCGGTTCCCTGCGTGGACATGACGCGAGGGAGTGGGTGAATTTCCATCAGAATAGGTAAGTCTTGACGTCACGTAGGCGTTGCAATATGTAAACAAGGCACGTGACCGCGCCCCAACAGCCAATGAGAGGACCTTCCGAGAGAAACCAGATTTTTTCTCGGAAGCATGCGAAAAATACGTGAGTTTATTTGTTTGTTGATTTAGTGTAGACGGGAATGCCGAGTGAAAATATTACTGGAACCCAAAGACACTTTTTTTGGCTCTTTAAAAAGCTTTTAAGTTTATTTATAATTTCGGCAATTGCGAACTATTATTTAAGTCGTACGCGAATCGCTTGAGTAACGTGGCTTGTGTATTATTTACCCAAACCACAGAAGGTTGTTTATTAACAGTCATTAACTCCATAAGTTAATATTTTACTGGTTGGTACTGAAGTTGTTGCACGGGTTGTTTAGACTCCGTGTCATTGCGGATCGTGTATTCAACTCCAGTAATATTGTTGTCATTGTTATTCTAAGTGTACTAGAATAAAAAAGCAAACATCCTTGGTTGGTTAATTAAGTATGATTAAGCACTCGAGGGGTATCTTCTGAAAGAATGGATACTTTCGTCTATGGTATTTGTAGAGAAATCGACTTGTATGACATATGAGGGCAAATTCCAAAGCCGTAAATGGCTTCCTCCTTCAACTTTCGGAAATCTAAGCTAGAATAAAATAAACAGCCAGTATTCTACTGACGCAATCATTGGCCCTAATATATGGTTTATTTTATTCAGTACATTGTTTTTATGTTAATTCTTTCCTGTTCCTCCTATTTATTCCGTCCGCCGCCGTCTGACAGCAAATTAGGCTGAGTTTAAATAGCAAGTAACATTGTAGTAGCGAGAGAGAGAGCTGTGAGAACCCACCAGTAAACTGTACTCTGAAATGCTTTTTGTTTAAAAGGGGCGGGTACTTTTGCCGATGATATTATTAGAGAAACTTACTTGTATTTGTATGACTGAAAAAAAAAAAAAAAAAAAAAAAAAAAAAAACTTCATGCCAACACTTGACATTGCACTGGGGCAACTGCGAACTCTTCGAGAACATAAAAAAACCTTAACAAAGCCTTTTGGGCGATCGTTAAAATCTGAACACTTTCGGATTTTTTAATATTGTGTGTTTCTTTCCCCCCCCGGGGGGGGTTGACTCAGGAGAATTCCTGGGAAGTACTGGCTAGGATCTGTACTTAGGCAGTCTCAATCACGGGGATATATAATTTGACTTCACAGGACTAGAACCCGAGTATTGTACTTAGGTTGGTTCAGGCTTGGCGAGGAACGTAGTGGTACCGTCGTGTCTGTTCCTCTGGCTGTGGTGGAGCTATATCGTATGTAGATTTGACCCTTTCGACGGGGGTTTGGCTCTCAGAGTCCCAGTGATGGGGACTGACAGAGTAAGGCAAGGCACCGAGAATGAATGTGTGTGTGTGTGTGATTATGGCAAAGCCTCAAGGGCTATCTGCCTAAGAGGAGGGATGCCTTCGTGGAGGACTTTCTAAGGGAAACTGGCTCGTATACACATTCGAACCTCGGACCGAACTACCAGTGTTCAGTGACTTTACCGCTCGGCCGCTGGTGGGCTCCCGAGAATGAATGTGTTCGATGTTGAGGGTGTGGTGCCCCAAGGCACAGATGATTATACGACCCCTTTTTGTATTAAGTTTCAACGTTTTCGTCCTTGCTAAGGCTGAAGCCAGGCAGGGACTGTGGGGTCCGTGCCGCCGTTCAGGGGTCTTTGGAGTTTGGATATCTCAACCCCGATAAGGCTCGTACCAGGACGGGGATCCATCTCTAGCGTCCTGTGTGTTTGTTTATTTTTTTCCTTGCGGGTTTAGATCAGCAACCCAGTTATGCAAGAAGTATTGTTCTACTGACGTAGACGTGCTTAGCTAACCAACATTTAATATTATGATTGACCAATACTTAAAGTTATGGCTCATTGAGATCTTTAGACATTTTGCACCATGAAACGTGAAAATTCAGTATCCCCTCCAGAATCTAAACCATGGATTCTTCACTTGCTACCCGAAATACGATGATTCCTTACATTTTTTCCCAATCAAAAGGATAAGTGGTGTAACGTCTGAACCATAGACCTGTTATATACTAGACGGAGCATCGCCATTCAAAACCGGGTGAAAAAGTGACACAGGAATGAGCTGCAGGAGTTTGCGCATGAAATGGAACTGAATCCAGATTTTGGCGTACTATCGCCATGGCTGGCGATTTTTTTCTCTCTTTTCTCTCAGTTCGAAATGCGAACTTGGAAAGACGTCATTTCGCAGAAGCTGCCGTTGAATTTGCAGAAGAGGTTAGATCGATAAACACCAGCCAAAATTAATAATTTCCCTAAAATTGAACACTTTATTTTAAAATTTTATTTTAAATTTTAATTTTTTTAAATTTAAATAATATTCATGCTGTAGAATAATATTTTGCAATATGTCCATCGGCGTCTACCAAATTTAAAATAAAATTAAAAAAACTGGAGAGAACAAACTAAATAATAAACTAATAACTAAATAATAAACTAAATAATAAACTAATAACTAAATAATAAACTAAATAATAAATAATAAACTAATAGCAAACTAAAAAATAAATAAGTAAAATAAATAAATAAAAAAAGAAGGCTTTTTAGTACTCAGGACAGAATAAAAAATATAAAAAATAGATAACATAAGAAGAATGAGTGAAAACAGAAAATAGTACAAAAAGGAAATTTAATATTAATACGAAAAGGAAATTTAATGTTAATACGAAAAGGAAATTTAGTGTTAATACGGTGTATTACAGAGAACTACAGAGTAGGCAAATCAAAGTGAGAAAGATATTAAATAAAATGAACTAAAAATGAATGTCAATATAGCAGATATAAGTTAAAAGGAAGAGAGAGAGTGGTAAATAATTAAATTATGAAACAAAAAGGTGGTAAATTAAGACTTCCTTTTACTAGCAAATATATATATATATTATGCACGTTGCACAATGTAGTCGCACTTATTTTAAATAATTTTAGAAGGTAAAATTTAAATAATGTTCATTATTTTTAAAAAGAAACTTAAAACTATTAAAGTTTTGAAATTTAACTGCTATATAATTGCTATTTTCTTAATACTTAACAAATTATTAATATTTGAATAAATGCCAGAAACATGATATAAGAAAGAAAATACGTGATTGAAGGTAAACAAATTTGTTATATTTGGATGCAAGAAAAGGATATAAATAAAGTTATTCATGCCCCCCCCAAAAAAAACATAATTTTATGCAGTTCTTACACAGTGTTACATCAACATTACCAAGTATTAAATACATACATTACTACTTCGCACATGTCCGCATGAGCAAACGCAAAGAATATATAAACAAACGCATTCAAAGCAGTCTGTTGGCGTATAAAAAATGTCGCCAAAGCAGAATACTAGACTAATTAAAATTATATTGTATTACTAAAATTTTAACATTTTTTTCAGAAAACAGTTATTAGAAACATATATATATATATTAAGATACTTTTATTTAAATGTTATTTCAAGTATGCATATATTATATAAAATTAGAAAATCTATTTTTATTAGAAAAAGGCAAGTAGAGTGGATAAAAAAAACCTCTACATTTTATAAAATTAGGTTTTAAAACATTAGAAAAAGCTCAGTTGTGAAATGTTACTCCTCCATCTTTCACATATCTGGAATTACATTCATATGCGGAGCACGAAAGTATCATTTTTGAAGTCCGAAACAATGCGCTTACACGCAAAACATTTGCTTCTCACAAATTCTCCATAGAACTGTAATGGTAAGGAAGATTCGCGGGAAATACGATCTGGGAAATGTACCAAATGTCACGTGGTTCGTATTCCTGTTCCCCTTCAGGGTTGCCGTTTCTCTCTCTAGTACATTACAGCTCTATGGTCTGAACACCCGTGTTGGGTGAAAAGAAAGAACAGGTATCTTTTAAATATTTATTTTAAAACCTTAATAAAAATTTCTTGATTACTAATATATAAAATAATCAATCATTACAGCCATAATACAAACAATAGCTGCTGAATTCAGCCACGACGCTGGTTCTTCTCATTAACCAAATGTTTGACAGAGGTGTGCACATTGTCATAGTGGCCAGGGCCATGAGGCCTAGTCGCTGAAATTCAGCTGGTCACGAGTTATTTTCATCTTTATTTTAGTCGTAATGTAGAGACCATTTAAATATTTAGGGATATTCTTGATTACTAATAAATAAAATAATCAACCATTACAGCCGTAATACAGAAAATGGCCGCTGGATGCAGCCACGACGCTTGTTCTTTCGACAGAGGTGTGCATATCCGTGTCATTGCGGATCACAGTGGCCAGGTCCATGAGGCCTAGTCGATGAAGTTCAGCTGGTCACGAGTTATTTTCATCTTTATTTTAGTTGTAATGTAGAGACCATTTAAATATTTCGGGCCAGAAAACGGGAAATTTGAATTGTGTTTACGCCTGGAATCGAACCACAGATGTTCCAATTGCTAACTGGGCATGCTAAGCGCTTAACTGCGAGAGCAGACGCTGAATAATTGCAAAAATTCCTCGCAGACACTTAAGGCACTTAAAAAAAAGGACGACGTGCCAGTTTTTACTGCAGTGATGTGATACATTAATAAAAATTGCTATCTTCTTCACAGCGCGACGCGTTGTCATCTTACCTTTGTTGGGTTTCCCTTATTTTGCATTGCAAGTTATTTAAAGTTTAGCATCTTTCCTCAACCTCTCATTTTTCCCTCGCATTTCCCCGCCAGGATGGGAATTTAAAGTTAAGTGAAGTGATTATTTAAAAGAGTGAATCTTGTAGTCTATTCAGAAGGTGTTCTCGTTAGCCAGCGAACGTTACGAGCCTGTCCTTGCTGTTACGCGGAGTTGCTGATACACCTTTCTGGTCACTAAAATAAGTATCACGCCGGGTAGGATGTTGAGTCAGCCTAGTTAGCCTTAACTTAATTGTTAGCCCGGCAGTACGCTTTATCTTTGAAATTTATTGTGTAACGAATCTCAAATTCCACTGCAAGTTGTTGTTTTTGTTGCTGCTTATGCTGACTTGTCTGACGTAGTTAGCCCAAGCCCACGAATCCTCGTGGTAAGGAGCGCACGATCTCGCCTGCCATTGGCAACAGCCTTAATTTTTTTTAGGAGGTGACGAAGTCGCACATCATATCCAGGCTCCTGGGTATAGCACCCCATCCTGTGTATAGCACGTTGGCGTATCGTTTTATAAGCATAGCGTTTTACTAATTATTAGAACGAAGCAGTGACAGCAGTTGACTTATTGAAGAGGTAAGTAGAATTAGCAATTGTGGCATATGTGACGAGAAGTCAGTCAACAGTTCATATTTCCATAGTTCAAAGTTCTATCTGCTTGAGAGAATCTGTGGTGATAATTCAAGTCAATTGAAGAGTCAGTTACCTCGTGAGCCACATAGAAGTCGCTGAGAACAGCCTTAAGCACCTAACAGTTGACAGTGCGATTTGATTCATCTCCGTCCCCAAGTTTGGTGGAGAGCACCCCGAGGGGACGGACAGTTTGACGAATAATAAAGGGTTATTTTTACTCTTCTTCTGTGCTAGTATTCTTTACGCCTGAAGTCGTCAGGTACCTTAGTAGGTCTAGCAGAGTTTATGTTACCAAAGAGACTACGATCCTACACCATCAGTTATGAGGATTAATTCTAAATATGTGGCTTCTATGTCTGGTGAAAAAACGTATTTTTTATCATCTCATTTTCTAAGCTGCTCACGCTTTTGAAAAATTAATGTATAGATGGTGGATGAATAGTATTTGAAATTACTTGTTTAGAACCTGTCAAGATTTTAGAATCTATTTCTTCTGTTGTTTACCATAATTTATTGACTTACAACGTTTTAAATAACGCTGCTCACAAGTCAGTAAATTACTTTAGACTACATTTGTAATTAAGTTTTCTTGGCTGGAAACCTTTTTTAAAAAAATTTAAAACTCGTCGCTGCTGGTCAGAAATGTATTCCTACTGCTAATCTTAAGTCGAGAGTTTGTATTCACGGATTTGTGGATGATATATATTCACTTAAAAATCTTAAGAAAAGGAGTCTATTGGCTCGTTTCTGATATATGCGTCTCGAAGACCTGTCTTCGAATCTAAGAAACCGTCGCCAGGGCGGCGTCATTCGCCATATCCGCCCGCCCATTAAAAACTACCCCTCGCCCCATTCCTTCCCCATTTCCATTATCCCTAAAAAGCCCCCATCGACTACTAAGCGCTTCGCCTGTAAATTTTCCCTAATCACTATTAAATTTACTTTCGTCGCTTTGCATAAGCAATCGAAACATAATTACTTGCCATCTCTCCGTGCGTAAGAGAGACGGAGTAAAGATTTTATCCCCAAACAGAAATTAAAGAATCTGATAATAATGTGCATCGGAATCTTTGGACCATGAAGAAAGTCGGTCCGATGAAATATACACATTCGCTGCCTCCTTGTTGGTAGTTATTGAACAGAGTTAGTTTGGGAGCTAATGGCGTTCATTTTTCTTGTTTGTGTGTATCATTGGAAGATCGGCGATGGGCGAGTTGCATTTTTCTGGACTCTTTGCCATGTGGGGAGATAAGAATGGACTTTATTGAAAATGATTCGCTAGGTGAATGGAGATAATAGGAGACTAAAAGGGAGTGTAAGGGGGTATCGGGGGTACTGAAATGGAATTAAATTGATATCAATCAGGCCGCAATTTATTTTAGCTTTTCTTTCGAATTGCTGTGTTTTAATTTTGGTGACTCGAATTGAATTTGCTATATATTTTCATTCTCTTTGCACCCTTTTTCGAGCGAGTGCGCGAAGAATTATCGCCTTCTTCTATGTTTGCTGTAGTGTTAATATTGGAAGATCAGTGATTTCGAATTCCATAGAAGGCATAGTTGAACTTTTACATATCCTTGTCCGAAACTGTAATGGTTTGTAATGCTTGACCTGAAAACGAGGTGCTAAAATAACTCGTTAGCACCTGGATTTGATCAATTGGATTTCATGTCTTTCATCAGTTGCTTTAAGTGGGGAGAATGTAAGGAACTACTGTATTACCTCGAGCACGGTTTTGTTATTTCGCGTGCCTCACCACAGGGGATAATTGCCTCTTTGTGTGTGCTCGCTTCAGGATATCGCCACTCCTGTCCTCTGGGGACCTCTCTGATATTTTCTTTAACTCCCAACGGTGTTTCTCTCGTCCATCAACTAATGCTTGTATCTTTTTCATTTCGATGATGCGGAGGTTATTGTAATTTTTTACAAATGTATTCCGTTTCTAAAATGCCTTGGTCCTTGGTTGGTTTTCTTATTAACACATCCAACCGGATAGGTAGAAGATTTGTGATTCGCGTTTCGCAGAGAGCAGAATTGATTTCTTACTTTGTAGAGACAGCAAGTTATTGCGAAGCAGAAGATGTGAAAGTTGAGGAATGTCCTCGCCGGGACTCGAACCACGGACCTCTCGAATACGCGTCGAGCGTGCTGACCACTACACCACGAAGGCGTGCTAAGAAGGCGAGAGGAATACCTTATATACTCCACCTTTTAAAGGGCAACTGGGGATTAGGGGACCCATTCGCCAAATCCTGGTGGTGGACAATCATCATCCACCACCCTTTTTAGTTCGGGAGCGACTATAGAGACATTAGGTATTTTTTGAAAGCAGGATATGTGAAAAGTGGGCAATACTCACGCTGAGACTCGAACTACGAACCTCTCGAATTCGCGACTAGCGTGCTGACCGCTACATCACGAAGGCATGCTAAGAAGGCGGGAGGGATACCTTATAAGCTTTCCTCCTCCGAAACATTCTATAAGTCTCTATACATGCATTCGTTTTTGATCAATCTTAAGTAAGGTATGCATTTTATAGTGTCCTTTGTATCGTGGTCTGCCATGCAGATTATTTTTCAACTTTATCTGCATCTGTTAGTTCTCAGTTACAAAATTAATCTATTAAATACCTACGAATTTTGCTGTTCTGTTTTCTTTCTTACAATCTCAGTTATAGAATATTTTTCGTGTGCTTGCTAGCGGCATCTGTTGTAACTTAATGAATTCGAGTGTACTAGGTTATTTAAGTTACTGTGTAATGACGTACTGTTACGAATTTTGCACCTAGATAAATGATTTTAGTGCAATTATATGTGAAATTGTTGTATTTTTCTGTATAGCGTAACATGAAAATCTAGATTGAGGATGCTGTGTAGGTCCGGTCCCTATATTACCGTAATAGGTATTGTAACTGAATAACTGTAATTGATTTAACACGTAGCTGTACCCGAAATCCGGCCCTCATATGCCTTCGAATAATTTCAAGAAGCAGAAAGTACTAGAAATATCTCGGCTGCCGTAAGAAAAGGCCGAAGAGAGCATCGGCCCTCAGTTGTGAGCGACTTTAGGGTATTGAAAGCTTCGCCTTTTAGATGCATTTTGCTACTGTTGTGTTTAATGTCCGTAGTAAGTACTGAAGTGTAACTACTGATTGTACTGTGATGTTGTGAAGAGCTGGATGACGACATTTGTGGAAAATTCCAGAACTCTGAAGTGTTTCTTTCGATAAAGTAAATCTTATGAACCTGTCGTCGTACATTAAATCTATTACAAACTCGCGCGCACGCTGTCAAGAATTTTCTTTGATCATTACTTTTTGTGAAATCACAATGTGTCAGATTACGTCTGTATTTCAAAGTTATTTTCTTACAGAAACCCAATTCTGTAAGAAAATAACAATAGTTAATAGTTAGAATTACTAAAGTTTGCAACATTATCTCACTTTAGGTTAAAGGTACAATCACAAAATGCTAGGTATGAAGCGTTTTTTGTAAACCGTAGTTATAATATATAAATCTATGTTAATGATATTTGGGGAGGGATCGACAATTGTATGTTTTATGTTGTGCTACCTTTTATCAAAGTTAAGTTGAAACAAACCTCTAGGACTGACAAATCTTCTTTCCTGCGTTTAATTTTCCAAAATGCAAATATATAACTTTCAGCTGTTTTATATTTCAGCTTATTTTTGAAAAGTTTACTGCCTTTGCTTTTACATTTTATGCACCATGTTTCCATAAAAAAAAAAAAAAAAAAAAAAAAAAAAAAAAAACTTTTAATGGTATAACATTAGCTGTACTTCTGTCTTAATTCTAGAATGATTCTTGGAAATTCTAGAATGGAAAATTTGTTGACAGACTACAATATTATCTGTCGTAATTACATCGGTGAACAGTGTTTCTTTAAATTTAAAAAATTTAACTTTTTATATTCATTAGCAGACCTACAGCTATCGAGTTGTAGGGCGAAAATCCCCTTGTTTAATTGATCACCATATAAAATGTCAATAAAGACATGTAATTAATATTTACTTAATTAAAATTGAATAGTTAAAAGGATTTGGAAAAGCATGACAGATATTTAAACATTTAAAAATTGTTAGAATGATTTAGAAAAGTATGACAGACCACGATATAAAGGACTCTAAAAATGTATACTTTACTTAAGATTAATCAAAAACAAATGCACATATAGAGACCTTTTTCGGTGCAGGATTAATTAAATTACTGAATTAAAATTTAAAAAAAAAATCTGAAATGTTTCAGATTTTAAATTACGTCCAAAGGGGCGTTTATTAACATTTTGTGTGTTACCTTTCTTTATTAAATATCATGTTCCTCGCACTTAAACCATAAGATCCAGTGCAACAGCAATATCGCAAAATAGTTTTAAAACGAGCATATCTTTAGAATTTCCGATACAGAGACTCACGCGCTGGAGATAAAAATGTTTTTTTCTGCACAACGTTGCCATTGCTCGCTTTGAAATCCTCGAGTTTGTTAATCAAAAGTTCGTCAAAGTTTTAAAAAATAGGAAATCGATCATAAAACAAATTTCAAATTTCAAATTTGATCTTCCACATGCTCATATTCGTTGGAGGATTACGTTATTCAAAATTCGATGACTCTATGTACCGTTATTTTATGACAATGTGAGAAATATACATACATTTACGCAGATTTTCATTATTTAATTTCTTCAAATATAATGCAGGACTCTAACATTTTATGGCAGACGCAAAATGCCAAAACGAAACCAATAGTCCTTTCGGGATTCAAATCCCTTTGGACTAATAATTAAAATAATTTGGAAAAAAAAAAAAAAAAAATAGAGTTAAAGAAAAAATTGTTTACATTTAACTAGCATGTATTTAAAAAAGCTAATTAATTTTTCATGATTCAAAGAACTGTTTTTAAATGTCAATAAAAAGCTAAAACTGCTTTTCGTCAGTTTTGAAATTTTTTTCAATAGCTTCGTTAATTTTAATGTTTTTAGCTGCTGCATTTTCAGTGGAATAATTGCCAAACCGTTGAGTCTTAATTTATAACGTATTTTATCTCTCCTTTCTACATGCCTTCGTGGTGTAATGGTCAGCATACTCGGCGCGTATTCGAGAGGTCCAGATTCGAGTCCTGGCGAGGACATTGCTCATTTTTCACATCTGTTGCTTCAAAAAACCCTGATAACTCTACAGTGGCACCCGAACTAAAAGTGGTGGATGATTATTCTTCACCACCAGTATTCGGCGATTGGGTCCCCCAATCCCCAGTCGCACTTTAGAAGGGAAAAGTATTTCTCCCGCTTTCTTAGCATGCCTTCGTGGTGTAATGGTCAGCATACTCGGCGCGTATTCGAGAGGTCCCGGTGAGGGCATTGCTTGTTTTTCATGCCTCTTGTTTCAAAATAACATGTCGTCTCTACAACTTGGCTTAATGTTGATTGAAGATAGTTTTTAATCTACTTTGAAAATCTCGTCTCGGAAGAAGCAACTGAAACACACATACACTGACAAAATAATCTTTAGTGCCAGATGTAAGACAGAAATTGGGTTTTGTAAATCCTTTTCCAGTACAAACTTTAACATTTTCGGTACTGATCACTATTTTTAGTAATTGAAACAGAAATTGTAAAGCTAACAAGTAATGAGACGTAAGGCCTATTTGGTCTTAAAATTTTTTAGTAGGTAGAAACATTGCAGCGATCTTGCTAAAATGTTACGAGGAGCTGTAGCTCCACGAAATAGTTCAACGCTGTATTACTAAAATATTAACAAAGAAGAAATTTTTAAAAAACATTAAACTAAAAAAATTGGAAAAAAACTGCAAACACGCGAAAAAAACTGTTAAAATTAATGTTGCAAGACTTGCGAATGCACGAAAAAATTAATCTGACCGTTGTGATACGTGAAAAGTTAATACAGAAAAAATAGATTGACGGAAAAAATATTAAAACATAAAATGCAAAAATTATAATGAAAACATAAATTGCAAAATTACAAAAATACAATAATAACAAAGCGGAAAATGGTAAATTAACCCACTCGTACCCTCAACCAGGCTTTTCAAGGGAAAAATGATTAAGTGTCGAATAGGCTAAATACCATTACGCGTTTCGCCGAAACAGACCATTGAAGCTCTTGTTTGACGAGACAAAATTTTAATAAAAAACATTAATAGTCCCGAATAAATCTTTTTTGGGGCTTCAATGCTCTGTTCCTTTTTCCCGACGCGTCCGCAGAAAAACACATTAGTTTACTAATTCAGAAGTCAAACAACAAAAATCAGCGTTAATTTACAAAATTTTCACAGGACTAGTTCCGATGGTTTTACCGAACCATCATCTTCAGCTGCAAAACCGCAAATGAACAAGATAAAAAATAATGTTTAGATAAGATAAGAAAGCCTGGACAAGAATAAGCAAGTGGCGCCATCTGTTGGCGAAACCAGAACTAAAACATAATTTCTCTAAAAGCCGATGGCAAATTTGGATTGGAATTAGGATCGTTAACTAGAACAGAAAGATTTTTATGAATGTGAAATGCCTCTAGAAAATCCAGTTCTCCAATGGAAGATGTTTTTTGAATAATTTTGGCAGCAGAAAAATTGAAAGTGTGATTTTCGGACCAACAATGTTGAGCAAAAGAAGACTTCTGTGTTTCCTTTTTTCTAACATATGCCTCATGTTCTTTGACGCGAAATTTTAAGGCTCTCTTAGTTTGGCCAATGTAAATTAAACCGCACTGGCAAGGAATCCTATAAATACCCCAGGAATTCATATCCGGAATGGGGTCCTTGAGTATAGAAGTTGGAATTTTATTGATGGGAGAGTAAACAACCCGAAAGTTAAATTTCTGCAAAATATGTGCAACTTTATAGCTAATTGATGGAAAGAAGGGAATGACAACAGAATTTTTATAATCTCCTAAAATAAGAGTGTGGCTTTTAGTGTGTTGAGATGAGAATTTTTTAACTGCTTGATTAATAATGTTGGGTGAAAAGCCCCTGTCAATAGCTATTGCTTTTAAATAATTTAGTTCTTCATCAAGGGCTAGTTTGGAGGAGCAAACTTGAAGAGCACGGAAAACATAGGAATAAAATGAAGCTAACTTTTGTTTGTTAAAAATGTAAATGCAACTCCGAGCAATGTATATATTCCTGCATGTACTGCAGGTTCTTCCGATCAGAAGGCTGGGGTTCTGCCTCGGTGTGCGCATGTTTATATTATTATACTTAACATCACTTTTCATGAAGTTATACTCTGAATGTAGATTTTCGGACGTTAGCTTCTTAAGCCTTACTTGCTAGAGTTAAATGATAGGTATGTTGTAATCATACACTGTAGATTGTAATTTTGTTTAGCCAATTACAGTCTGTAAGTTAATTCTAACTATATCCTCTAGATTGCATTGTGACTAACCTTTTATTTAGAGGTCAAATTACGCTATTCTTTCTGAAGTCATTTTGAAAGGTGAGATCACCACGCTGGTCTCGCATGTCTTGTCACAATATATTCTTACCTACTGCATCTCATTCTGAATTGGCCATCAAACGAGGCTTTCTTCTAATGCAATGAAATATTTATATTGTTGTTGGAGCTCAACGGGAGCAGTTTGGGTGAGGAGACAGATGGACAGACTGAATCCTGCTTCCGGAGAAGCGTCCTATTCTCCGGAAGTAAGGATGTCCATCGCTTCGGAGAGAACTGATTCCTTTGACAAGGACTCGCACCAGCAAATCTATTGTAGCTGTAATCGGGAATCTTTTTTCCCCCTTGTTTTGTCCCAATGGGATTGGTGGACCCGTCAGTCCGTAATTTTTATGATTTTAGGATTATTATCTATGTCTTCATTAGATAGAAATTATCAGCAATTGTTTTCGAATCTTCTATTGTTGCCAATCAGTGCATACAAAAATAGCTCCGTGATTTTAGAGTGCTGCAAGTATTGATCATTCTTTTGAGAAATTCTCTTCCATGTATTTATGATGTATATTCATTTATTATTCATACATTTCTTTTTTCATTTGTTATGTTTACAACCAACATCTCCTTTTGGCAGCTTGGAGGTTAGAATAAATAGAGTAAGCCTTCTCCGTATGACCCATGAAATGAAAATGAAGCCATGACAGGTGACGGTATGACGTCATGACTTATCATGGCCGCTGCCATAGGCGAACTTCTGATTGTTTACGTTCTAATCAGTGTTATCTGTTTGTTACCATTTATAAATCATCATTGATATCATTTATAAGGTTCCCGTTCTAATTTTAATACTTAACATAACTGATTTCGTACTTACTTTATAGAAAAATCGCAAATAACTGTTTCGAATTTAATAAAATCTACTTGCATGAAAATGTGTAAATGGTAACTATAAGACAAATATGACCAATTTCAATGATATTTTATGCAAATCATGCCTAAAGAAAACTTTTCTGATCTTCTGGGCGTTGATATTTGTTCTCAATGTCAATGTAATTTTATTTAGCAATATGTTTCGAAGTCTTATGCTTACTCTGTATGGCGGCCATGATAAGTCCTGTCGTCACCTTGTTGGCATTTCCTTGGCTTCATTTTTTGAGATGTCATGCTTACTTCATCTATTCTAACCATAGCTTTAACAATGGGTACAGTGTTTAACATCTGCGCCTTCGCACGGATGCTGTGAGACATCTTGATATCTGCACGCATCCTAGGCAGCATTCAACTTTCATCGTCATGTCTATGACATATTGTAATGAATTAGTAAAGCTCTTTGAATTTTTATGATTGTTTACTACAAAAGCCTTAGAGTTGATTTAATGTTAGGGCTGTCTTGGATTCCGATTAATATAATTATTAGTCCAAAGGAGCTTTGTCCCTGAAGGACTATTGTTTCCGTTTTGCGATTTTGCGTTGGTTCACTATAAATGTCCGTTTCACTTTTCAAACTGTTGCCACCAAATGTCAGAGTCCTGCATTAGGTTATTTAATTACGGCAAAGCCTCGAGGGCTATCTGCCTAAGGGGAGGGATGCCTTCGTGGATGACATTTTAAGGGAAACTGGCTCGTATACACGTTATACATGGGGAAAACCACGAAAACACCCATGCAGCCAGCCCGTTCGCAGGATTCGAACCTCGGACCGAACTACCAGTGTTCAGCGACTTTACCGCTCGGTCGCTGGTGGGCCTAGAGTCCTGCATTATATTTGAAGAAATTAAACAATGAAAAACCTGCATAAATGTATGTCTATTTCTCGCATTGGGATAAAACAACGGTACATAGAGCCATCGAATTTTGAATGACGTAATCCTACTGCAAATATGGGCATGTGGTAGCCCAAATTTGAAATTTGGAATTTGTTTTATGATCGATTTCATATTTTGTAAAACTTTAACGAATTTTTGATTAACAAACTCAAGGATTTCAAAGCGAGTAATGGCAACGTACGTTGTACAGAAAAAAAAAAAAAACATTTTTATCTCCAGCGCTTGAGACTGTGTATCGGAAATTCTAAAGATATGGTCAATTTAAAAGTAATTTGCGATATTGCTCTTGAACTGAATTTTATGGTTTAAGTGCGAAGAACGTGATATTTAATAAATAAAGGTAACAGAGAAAATGTGGGAAAAAAACGCCCCTTTGAACGTAATTTAAAATCTGTAACCTTTCAGATTTTTTTTTCATTTAATATGCATTTTTTATAAACGTCAAATGATACTTGAATATTCCTTCTTCAGTGCAATGAAAATCACAATACCGTTGTATCATCACTTTCCACTTTTGCAAATTTGTAATGCCAAAAAATAATTTCCTTTTTAAAGGTTTCTTTTACCCTTATTATTATTTTCCTGCATCATGCATGCCAAGATTTGAAACGCCCCTTTCTGAAAGATAGACCCAGATTCCAGTGTTGGTTAATCTTTGCTTGTTCGTATCTGATGCATATTCGTGTATAAAAATCTGTCAGGATATAATGCAGTTATCTTAACCATAGTTAAGCTGCTTGGACTCTGATGTAAAAGCGCCGAACCCCCAAGAGCGAAGTGGTTTGTTAAGGGTAAGGTGTTTTTTTAAGGTGGCCAATCCATTGATGGATGCCGTCCGCTGCCACTGACACAGCCCATGATTGACGAGCCGGGCTTCCTCTTTCAAGGGATCAGGGTAGGCACCCGGGTTTCCAGTGGCGATTCTTTAACACCGGATTGGCGACGCCGACATAAGAAAGCAGGAAAAGTTTTATTATTAATGTGTTCCCTAAAGCTGCATTTTTTATTAGTAGCATTACTGGTTGATAGTTGAACATTGGGTATGCAACGAAAAAAAGTGTGAAGATCATTACACAAGAATGAAAAACTTAATAAAGAAAGGTTTCAGTGATTGATCTTCCAGTCTGATGCAAGGTTTTCATTCAATTTGGCATTCAGGCATTTTGGATTATGCCATTAAATGCGCAATAGCAAAAATATACCGTATGTAGTGTGGTTTTTCTTGTTAATGTAATGTGTGTGGTACAGCAAGAAAGTGCATCCCGTCCTTCAAGTTTATGCGCATTTGAAAAAATAAACACGTGGGATTATAAATGAGTAGAAAGATAACCTGTGTATACATTGTTGTTTTCCATCTCGTAAAGTTTGTGGTTCGAAGTGTTTTACATCTGCTTTGAGATTCATCTTTAATTGTTTTCGATTTTATGAATTGTTACCAAGAGCTTTTTCTTGAAAGTGGACCAATCAAAATGTGTGTTCGAATCAAATCTGAAGATTTTCGTCGAATTAAGGATACTCGATGACCATGACCCCCCAAAAATTTCTCGCACCGAAACAGTCACTGCCCTCCTGTCATATTATTATGCTTCGTTTTATTGTAACAAAAATTTTCTGGATCTTTTCCCAAGAATGCAACGAGTTTCATTGAAAGAGAGATTAAATATCTGTACTAATAGTGCTGGCCAACACTTCCGTTACGTGAGGGTGAGTGTATGTTTCCTTGTTACTTCCTTGTACGAAGTAAAAAGGAAGTATTATAATCGCGAAAAGCATATTTCAACGAAAATATCCATTTTGACCGCTATCGAATGCAATTTAACGATGTTTTTGCGTGATATCTGTACGTAAGGACAGATTAAAACACTCTTTTCCTCCAAAAAAATTATAAAACTGCTTTAAAATGAATTCTGAAGAGAATTTTTCGTGACGTCTGTACGAACGTATGACCGTACGTACGTATCTCGCATAACTCAAAAACGAGTAGCCTCAGAACGTTGAAATTTTGTATATAGGACTGCTATAACATGTAGATGTGCACCTCGTATTTTGGTTGCAATCGGCCGTACCAAACGTATATATATATATATATCCAGTCTGTTACACGGCTCAGTGATATCTCAGTTTCTTTACTCTTATATGTTTATAAATTGAAAATTTTTTGCTTTAAAAATGATTGAATTATGTTGTTCTTATCTTCCGGTTAAGGTTTTTATGCCTTTAGTAAATCTGTATGCTATATTTTTAGAATTATCAACAATTTTAAAGTTGTTTAAGTGCCGCTAAGCTTAATAATGTTTTTCATGGCGGCCATTGCTTGTTTACATTTGAAACAGCAGGATAGTGGAATTGTTGCCAATCTAGAGAAACTTAGCCTCGCAACAACAAACTTCATTGCCTTCATTTATTATTGCGAATTAAATCATGCTTAATCCTTTCTGGAATTTTTTCGAGGAAATAAGTGTTTAAGATTTACTTGGGGATTTTTAATACAGATATTTTGAGTTTTTATGTATTTTTGCCTTGTCGCGAAGTGACAACTGAATTAATTGAATGAGAAATACTCAATCGTCTGTGAAAAACTGTTTCTTTTTTTGTTTGCTTAATTTCTTTTATACATCGTTCTAGCTTTATTTGAATAGAACATGTGGCAACGATTAGATAATTCTTTAAATGATATAAATTTTGTGCATTCTGATTTATAATATGAGCGAAATGTAATACTGTTAAGTGAACCTAGCGCCAGAGTGCCGCTATGGTAAAAAAATAGATTGAATTTTAAAGAATGAATTTATTCTATTGTGATTTATGCGCTGTCAGCGAAATAGGTTTAATTCAGTTCAATAAGTTTAAATGAAATGCAAGAAAAAATGCGTATAATTTAATATTCCGTACAAGGAAGTCATGTGGTGTATACATCAGATTTTGTATAAATGTGAACCAGTTTCTTCTTTAAAGGCCCTATCTCTTTTCTTACCTCTTAGGAAGACAATCCTCCCGTGCTTTATTAATAATTTCGAATACTTCAATAACTTCGAAAATTATAAAAACATTGTAGAATTGCTTACGCAGCAAAAGATTCTCTAGTTGATGTCTAAGATTTGACCGTGAAAAGTATAGCATTTTGCTATCGTTATTTTCTTGAAGGCAATGCTTTTCCGAGTGCTTTGAAGTCAGGAACTTGAAACGCTTTATGTCAGCTACTTTATACTAAAGATACTCATTAAATCAGATAAATAAAACGGCTCGCTTGAACCAACGTACAAGAAGTTTCTTTATAACGTATATTTATAACGTATAATTATTCTTTATAACGGACAAGAGTCATAAACGTTTTATTTCAGTTATTTTGCGACAAAACGCTTCATTACAAACTCATATACTTTAAAAGAAATTAAAACTACTGTTCTAAACACAGTCTCGCGATAAACTGAGGTATTGCTACTCTTTCTTCAAACAAAGTATTAACTGAGGTAATTTACTTACCATAAGTGGCGCAACACTTTATTATCAAGTAATTTTGATGTTTTCTTTTTTAAGTGAGTAGTTTTTGTTAACTTCAATGGCATCAAGAATATGGATGACGTTAATCTTATAATTTAAATATACACTTCTCTAAATTAACAATATTTTTTCAATTAGTAAAGACGCGTTAGATTGGGGTAAATTTCGGTTAAATCTCTTTCGATTAGGTATAAGTCCTTTTTCTATCAAGAAAAGTATTTCAAAGTCAAATGCTTATTTAGCTCTTTCTGCTACTGTTATTTGAGGGGTTTTTCTCCTTCCTTTGTTTCTTTCTGTCTCTTTCGAAAAAAAATTCTTAATCCGAATCCTTTGATGGTCATATATTTCTTCATAGAGTTATTGCTATAAATCCCACTGCAAAACGTTTCTGGAAACTTCCCATTTATCGGGCTACTATTCCACGAATTTTCTAATTTATAGCCCAAAAGACGTTAGCCCAGAGGGGTTATTAATTTCGTGCGTTCATTCACTATAAACGGCGAATCACTTTTTCAATTGTTGCCACCAAATATTAAAGCCTTGTATTATATTTAAAGGAATTAAATGATGAATAATCTGCAAAATGTATGTATGTTTCTGGCACGGTTATAAAACAGTGGTTCCTAGAGCCATCCAATTTTGAATAACGTACTTCTCCACCCGAATATGGGCATCTGGAAGCCCAAATTTGGAATTTGTTTTATTATCTATTTCATATTTCGTACAGCACTGACGAGTTTTTGCTTGAGAAACTCAACGATTTCAAAGCGAGCAATGGCAGCACTGTACGGAGGAGGGACATTTTTATCTCCATAACGCGAGACTGTGTATTGGGTATTCTAAAGATATGCTTCTGTGAATATTTTCTGATATTGCTGTTAAATTGGATTTTATGGTTTAAGTGCGAAGAGGAGGGTGTTTAATAAGTGTAACACACAAAACGTTAAAAAAAAAAAAAAACGCCCCTTTGGGTGTAATATAAAATCTGAAAGTTCTCAGATTATTATTTATTTTTATTTATTTATTTATTTTTGGCTCTAATATTGCTGCTCTTGTGATAACTTGGGAGTATTTTGGATTCCTCTGCCATCACCTTATTATAGTTAAAAAGGGGGTGAGACTAATCATAAGAAATTATCTTCGCGTATTGGCACTATTCTGTAGAATCTGTAAATAGTAATCACATCTCATTCTTTCATTTTTAAACTGCAACTCACGGTTGCGATTAGTGAGGAGTCTCACTCTCCATTTTCTGAATTAAAGTCTCATCTATTGTTCGACTTATTTTTCGTTTTTTTAATAAACCTATCATTTGTTATCCACACCTTTCTTCCTTTTGTAAATTCACACTTAACAGTTCGGTTTGAATTTAGAAAAAAATATTAGATTTTCTAAATTAAAAGTTTCTAATCGTAAGTCGTATTTCTTTCCTCTTTCTTCCTCTCCCCATCCCCAATGACGCAGAATTGTGATAAAATTTAGCCGTTCTCTTTTTTTTCGGGGGGGGGGGAAGATGCACCTATGCAAAAGAGATGATAAATAACTGGTAATTTTACCTTACTACAGATAGTAAATTAGCAAGGATCTTGAAACTGTGGTCTAATGCCTTAATGGTGACTAATAGATACCCTTGTTTTATTAACACGAGGTTGTGACTTTCTAATCAAAAATTTTTTTTAATTTTTAACGTACTATCTCAATCCTTTCTAAATTAAAAATGACGTATACGATTTGTCGCATTTAATTTAGGAAAGCCAAGCACTTTTCTAAATTAAAACCGCATATCCTTCGTCAATTATGCAGAATTTGGTGACGACTTTGGCTCCATTTTTGGCGACATTTCTCACCTCCTGGGCGTGCAGCCCTAACCGAAGGTAAAAGTCTCTCGAAAAGAAAGGAGGTGGGCTTGCGGAGGAGGTGTCATTTTGATCTCTTGAAGATTTCAGGCTGAACAGGAAGAAAAAGGCTCCAAGGGGATATTTTTGACTTGAGTAGTTAAGTGGGGGGAAATCCCCGAAGCTTCTTAGAGTGCCTCCCACCCATCCTCCGTATCCACTCATATCCTGAAAGATATTCGGGGAGGCACACCTTGGCGTTTTTATCTGTTACCTTTCACTGTGTTTGATGTAGGCTTCGAAGGGGGTTGTCTGAGAATGAACAAGGAGAGGATTGTAGATTTTGTTTCCTATAGTCGCGGATCAATTACGAACAAATATGATTTTTAATTTTCTGCAGAGGTTTTAATATTGTTTGTGTTGTTTATTTTTCTTTCATATTATAAAGCGCAAGAGCATATGCGTTGCTGTAAACATAAGAAATCCACTAGAAAGCGTGTAGAGTCATTAGATTAATTGGAAGCAGAAAAGATGAAAAATATGCAACCGCCTTCGCCGGGAATCGAACCACGGACCTCTGGAATACCGGCCCAACGTGCTACTGTTACACCACGAAGGCACGCTAGGAAAGTGGAGAAATACCTTATATACTCCCCTTTTTAAAGGGCGACTAGAGTTTTAGGGGACCTAGTCGCCAAATCCTGGGTGCGGAGAATCATCATCCAACACTCTTTTAGTTCGGGCGCCACTGTAGAGACATTAGGTATTTTTGGAAGCAGGAAACATGAAAAGTTAACAACGCCTTCGCCGGGAATCGAACCACGGACCTCTGGAATACCGGCCCAGTGTGCTACCGTTACACCACGAAGGCACGTTAGGGAAATGGGAGAAATGCCTTATAAGCGAACTGGCTAGTGAAAATTCAAAGATTTTTGAGAGACTAGTAACATCTTCCTCCCACCAGCGGCCGAGCGGTAAAAGTCCCTGAACACTGGTAGTTCGGTCCGAGGTTCGAATACCGTGATGGGCTGACTGCATGGGCGTTTTCGTTGTTTTCCTCATGTGTAACGTGTTAATACAAGCCAATTATCCTTACAAATTCCTCCACGAAGACATCTCTCCTTTCCGTGTATTGTCTTAGGGCGGAACATGTATAATAATAATAATAATAATAATAACAACTGTGACATCTTATTTTTGTGTCACGCATATGAACTTCATTATTATCCTCAGTGAGTTTCAAGCTCAGTAGAAGTCGAGCGGTGAAACCGTTGAACACTGGTAGTTCACTCGAGTTCAGATCATGCAAAAAGCTGCATAAGAGTTTTCTTCTTTTTCTCCACGTTTGACTGGAATCCTAGCCAGTTTTTACTAAACAATTCTTTCATCCTGCGTAATTTTTACTAGGATGTGTTATTATGGTCTCTATTAAGCAGATAACATTCTTCAGCGTAGTCAAAATAATCTTGTCCCAGTCAGTGTTGCAGCTGAAAATAATATGTTTGCAGTTCGCTGAAATTTTTGGATGAAATGTTCTTGTGAAATGTAATCGAATGGAGTGTTATTTTAAAAAGGAAGTTTACTTTTTCAAAGACGAAAATCTCTTTATTTGGAAGTCATGAAATGAAAAAATAAGTAAAATTATAAATCTGTATCTTTATTGTGTTATTTTGAACCGCACAGAGTCTTACTTTTATGTTAACGTAATAATTCCCAATAATTCCCGTATATTTATTAAAAGTACACAATATTCAAAATTTCATTTAGGTCGGCAGCGAAATTGATTAAATTGGTTATTGATATATTTCTCTGCGCATCGACCAACCGATTCTTTCGAGTGAAGATTTAATCGCAAAATCAAAATCGACAATTCAAAAAACTAATGAAAAGTTCTTAAATCCCGCGAAGTATTAAAGGGAACAAAACCTCGCGGTCGTGTATGCGAAATCGTAAACTACAAATTTTAAAAACAAATTTAATTGAAGCAGGGAAAAAAAAAAGTGTGTTTTATATTTTGTTTTGTGAAAATAGAAACATATATGTATTTTTTAATTTTTATGGTTTATTTTAATTAACATGACATTTCTATGTTAAATCTGTCCTGTGCGTTTATTTCTTTTTAAACAGGTGATTTTTAAACAGTAAACAGAAATTAGGAGAACGTGTCTTGGCAATGTTACCAACTTTTCATGCATTTGTAATAAAAGTTTGTTTCGATGCGTGTATTCTGGCCTTAACTATGTATATTTAGAGATCGTGAATGCTTTCGAAATCGGGTTTGATAACATTTAGTTAATAACTGTTGTACAGTGGTAACATAAGCAGGTTAACTAGCGTTACGTATTGTGTATAATCTGCGTGAGGGGAGAAAAACACGGGAAATGAACAACCAGTGTTGTTGTTACGAACCTTACTTGTCTCAGAGTGGTCAGCACAAACCAACAACATTCATCATGACAAGGACGCAAATGCGCCTGTCGTTGGCAAAAGCCATATAAGTGATAACCCGACCCATATAAGTGATAAGCACCATATAAGTGATTGCCCGACTGTAGCTCATTTCCTCTCCCAGTTTTAAGAAAGAGCAACCTGGTGAGACGGGCCTGAGGGTTTCGCAGCCCCCTTTCACCTCTACCACCAATCTCTCGAAGGGACTTTTGCGCCGCCGCAAATTTAGTGCCCCCATGCCTCGCAGACACTATACATTTACAAATGCCCGTGCCTTCTCCGGGATTAGAACCCGGGCCTTTCGGTACGACAGTCAGAATCACTAACCACTTTTCCGGTTGGGCAGCTGAAAAACCAATGAAGTTTCCTAACCTGGATTACAGTAAATTCGTGTTTGGAGGGGGGCGATGATGCGTCTTCATTACCCAAATGGGCTGTTATCTAGCCTAATTAGTTCGAATAATGATAATATTATTACTCGTATTATATATTTCGACTATATTACGACATTTATACGGAACAGCAATTATTTTTACTCATGAATATATTTGTTGTATTACTCATACCTTTAAAGAAAACACTTGTTCATTGATAAAGTTATATGTAAGTAAATTAATGTAACGTTTTCGTTTTCCTTTCGACTTTCCCTTTGTAACCCAATTAATTTTTCACTGCAGTGATTGTGTTCTAACTGTTTCCTCGAAAACGGTTTCTCTTAATCTTGCTGTCAAGCTCTCCCTCAAGAAGTCCGTCACCCGCAGCAACAACAACAAGCAAAATAGGCGATGACGTCACCAGGCCCGGAGGCGTGGCCGCGGCTTTGATTGACGGGAAGAGATGCCACTTAACTGTCGCGAGTCGACCTATTCATCACGTTGGTAAATGCCTCCAGGGCGAACAATAGGATCCGTCAGTCGCAGGTAATTGCCCCAATTTGGGTGTCACCTGCCCGATCTACCCCTGGATCCCTATGGAAACGAGAGGAAGCCAATTATTATCTACTGTTAAAGCCTCTCCGTCCAATGATTAATAATGGTCGCTTCTGGGGCTTAGCGCCGTAGGTAGACAGGGTCCATAGATATTCGTCATGGAAGATGCATGTTGACTTACGCAACTTCGGGTATTCCACCGTGGTCCGGTTTGATGTATAATATACTTGATTATGCAGTTGTTATAGTCTCCAGTGTGGTGGTAATTGCGTTTGTTTAATGCGAGGCGTCTTACTAAGACCGAGTAGAAATCGCTGTTGGACGAAAATGCGAGTTCTGTGGGTCTCAAAAGCGGGTTTAATTCGAGTTGTCTACTATTGGCGTTCTTTGTTGGTCAGTTACCTTAGCGAATCTTTTTATTTTATTTTATTTGGCACAATGAGATTAAATTATGAGACATTCAGCACAGACGAAAGAAGGATTTAGTTTTTTTTTTTTTTTTTAATAGAGAGATCATATTATTTTCTGGTGTAACATATAACGTGAGGCTAAAGTGATGGTATACAAGAAACATATTAGTATACCACCAGTTTATCCTCGCTTTCCTTTTAGGTGTCGTCACATCAAAACTTTAACACTGCATAAATTCAGTTTTGTCCAAATAATACATTATACTGTAGAGATGTTTATATTTCATGGGACAGTAAATGTGGGAAATCCATTTTGTCTTCGTTGGTATTCGAACTCACAATTTTCCTATTGCTAGCTGGACCTGATAACCACTTCTATCACGAAAACATGCACGAAGGAATGGGTTAATTCCTTACATTCTTCCCTGAGACCACTCAACCAAATCTAGGTAGTTTTTGTCTACCACAGTTTAGTTTTGAGAGCCATTATACTTGTAGAAACTTTTTTTAAAGAATTTTTGGAGCCAGCAGCATGGATATTCAACTGTGCCCTCGGCGGAATTCGAACCAGTCAAATAGTATTTTTGATATCTCAGTACTGATGTTAACTCGTCGTGTCCACAAAGAGAAGTAAGGTTTTTTTTTTATTGATCACTGTTAATGTCGGCTAATCTTTGGAATATGGTAACAGGTAGTTTGGCGACATTTTGGTAAGGCGATAAAGGTTACTGGCTAGGACTTTAGCAGTGTACATGGATAAAGTCAAGCGTGTGCGCAATGTCATTTTTGTGCAATTCTGGGATGTTTTTTAAGTGAAAATAGGTCGACGTGTACATGGATACCGTGTATGTGCAATTCTTAAAAACGCGGCAAGCAGTTTGTGATTCAGCACTTTCTCCCAATTTCGCACCTAATCTTCGTCATGATTAAGCACTTTTGTTCCATAAAAGTTTTAGCATAAGCGTAATTCGGCTAGCAGATTGGTGGGAAAAAAAAATGTTGAGTTAAAAAAAAAAAAAAAAAAAAAAAAATGCCTTTACTTCGTGAAAACAAAATGGCGTCCAAACAAAAACTAGCAGGTTGCTGTAGCAGGGTTGGTCGCCAAATTTTCGCCAAAAAATCGCCGAGTTACCATAATCCAAAGATTAAACTTAATGTCAACTTTGTCGAACGCACCGAGAGAAGACATTTTCGAACATATTGCTTGTGAATTTCGATCAGCTGAGTGCGTCAACACCACACACACATTTCCCCCCCCCCATCGCCTTTTTTCTGAAGTCTTTCTTTCTCTTCGACTTTCTGGATCATATTAACCATGATGCTGGTACCACTACCAACGCTGGAAATAATAACTAAAATAGACATTCAGGCCTTCAAACTCATTAAATAGTTAGATAAAATTAGATCATAATAATAAGGCCTTTAATATCTTTATTAATTGTATTATTGGAATTTTAAAAAATCACAGTTTTAAATATATAAAAATAAAAATTTTCGTGTTTTCCCGAATGAAAGTTTTAAACTTAGGATTCCGTTTTAAAATGCTTTACAAATTGTTGCCATCTACAGCTTCAAAATAAATACTCTTGTATGTTAACAGTTCGTATAAACTTTGTGAATAAACATGGCAGAAGTTTCCCCCCCCCCAAAAAAAAAATTGGAACATTATTTTTACAACACCAAATAGTTTATTAGCCCAAAAGGGCTATTAATTTCGTTTTGGCATCTTGCGTCGATTCACTATAAACGGCGAATCACTTTTTAAATTATTGCCATTTTAAAAAAAATAAATAACGAAGAATCTTCATAAATGTATGTATGTTTCTCGCGTTGTGATACAACAATGGTACTTGCGGTCACACAGTTTGAATAACGTACGTCTGCACTCGAATATGGGCATCTGGAAGCCCGAATTTGGAATTTGTTTTATTATCTATTTCGTATTTTGTAAAGCATTTATTAGTTTTTGACTAAAAATATCAACGATTTGAAAGAAAGCAATGGCAACTCTTAACGGAGAAGGAGGGGAAAAAAACATGTTTATCTCCAGCGCGCGAGACTGTTTATCGGATTATCGGAAATTCTAAAGGTATGCTCTTTTAAATTATTTTGCAATGTGCTGTAGAATTGCATTTTATGGTTTAAGTGCGAAGAACATGATGTTTAATAAATAAAGGTAACGCACAAAACGTTAAAAAGATGCCCGTCTGGGCTTAATATAAAATCTGAAAGCTTTCAGATTTTTTCATCCGGATACTTTTATCAATTTGCTTCCTAAATATTATATCGAATGTGTAAAATAAAATATGGCAACATATATCGCTCTCTAAACATGAACATTTCGTCCATGTGACATATATATATTTTTTTCCTGTTTGCTTTTTCTAATAGAAGATCTGGAGACTTGGGACAATATTCAGCAACACTGGATCAACACATATGTTTTGCTGCGACTGTAGCATGTGTTTGTGGCACTGTCGAAAGAACAAGCTTGCTAGCTTCTGATTGTTACTTACCTGTACAGAGATAGTAAAATTCAATAGTATAAATCAAGAGTACCATGACACATAAGACGTTATTCACATGCATGCGTTTCGTCTCGATTGGATCTTCTGTCTGGAAAGCCGTTGGAAACTGCAATAATTTAAAGGTGTTGCCAGGCATTAAGCACACTCGGTGACCTAAAAGTTAATGCGTTTTATTTTGTCTATCCCCCTCCCGCGAAAGTGGCGACGCGTCTTTTGCAGGTGGTGGGAGGAGCCGAAGAGAGGAAGACATCGGGTGATCCTGGGGGTTGTAAATCAGGCGGAAGTAACCGAATTGGTTGGTCACAAAAGAGCAGACGAAATGGACGACGCATCTCTCATCTTCCTCATCCTTGCTTTCTCCCCCTTTTTACTCCATCCCATACATCTTCTGACAGACAGGACGGGAGGATTGTAGTTTTATCCTCACGTTGCCTTTTATTTTCATTATTCCCCACTTCCATCCCCCCTCCGCTGTGTACCGTTTTGTGATTTGCAACCCGCTTCTTAGAGGGGGTGGATGTGCAGCAGTTCTTCGTCGTTCCCAACCCTAACATCCCCAAATCATCCACGACTGGAGTTAGGAAAAGGGAATTCACTAGCCCACAGACTGACATACCATTTACTTCACAAGATTGTGTAATTATGATGTTTCATTGCAGTTGATTTATATGACGTAGGAAAGAGAGACCAATGGTAGGTAGTTGACCAATGTTAGGTATTTTAAGGAGTGTTGGAACCCAAAAATCTTCACAAAATGGTGATTGGGGATTTTTGCATTTTCAAATTCTCCACACTTAAATTTCTAAAAACACCGTACTTTAATCTCTATGAAAGTTGGTACTGTAAAAAATCTAGTTTTAATTTATCATCGAATGCTTTGTTTAATAAGTGAGGATTTTTACATAAAAACCACATTTATTCTCCAAACGTGATTTTTTTTTTATACTCGATGTATCTTTTCTCAGTAACTACTGCTTATATGTGTCTAAAATTTGTATGGCTTATTTATTATGTTTCCTAATATTTACGAAATGAGGATTTTGTTATAAACTGCGAAAAAAAAAATTTCGCAATATTTTTTTGTGAGAAAAGTGTTAAATTTTACTATGCCTAATAAAATATTATATAAATTACTCTAAAATTTCAAAATATTTCAAAAGCTCATTTCAATAAATATAATCAGATAGGTGTACTTTAATAACACAAAAAATTTCAAGCCTGTATCTACACTAAATTTTGAGAAAATGTACATCGAAAACGGCCAATTTAACATTGTCGGTACTGAAGGTTCCGACTTCCCCTTAAATCCCCTTCCCCTACTTTCTGCATGCCTTCGTGGTGTAATGGTTAGCACACTTGGCGCGTATTCGAGAGGTCCACATTCGAGTCCCGGCGAGGGTATTACTTATTTTTCATGTTTTCTGCTTCAAAATACTCTAATACTCTACATCCTTTGGAATTAGAATTTGCTTTAAAGAGATACAATAAAATAGGGGTTCCTAATGGGATCGATATTGTTCTCTTGGAAGTCGATGGAATTTTAAAGGGGTGAATGAAAATCAAGCGATCGATAATGGAATTGATTCGCTTAATCAAGATCCCATTGATTAAAAACAATGATTAGTAAGATTGATAATTGAGTATCCTAAAATAAAAGTTGTTAGCGAACCAAAATTATTGACCTTAACCTGGTGGAAGGAAGTTTTATTTAAGACAATAATTTACTACAGAAAGCAAGAAACGGGCTGAATATTTTTGAAGGAGGTGATTTAAGAATCAAGTTAAGCAATTTTATGCCAAATATTAAAGTTGAATCAGTACATCAAGGGCAGCCATCACTTTCGTTAAAATCCAACTTTTCTGCAGCGTTAGAATCCGTGATCTTGTTTCTGAAAAAATTGTTTGTATTTGTAAAATTAATAAAATATAATTAAATAATAATCTAACAAATCACTTATTTTCCCAAATTTTGTTTCTGTACTTATCTTTAAGTTACTTTTGTGCAGTTATTTTTAATATGCTTATACCGTATGCTGTAGAGCAGGGTTTTCCAACCCTACGACCATGGGCACCATGGCGCCCGCCGCTATGCGATGACTTTAAAAATGTTTCACTTTTAAATAATATTAATTCTATATGAAAGTTTTCTCATTTTGAATGAAATAGAAATTGCATCCAACACAGATAGCAGCACAAAGCGAAATGCGACCCATCTCTTTTTATCCGCATGTATTATTAACTCTATCTAACTATAAATTCACCTTGAAAAAGTAAATGGTGCCCGCCTTCTTACAGATATTCTGGAATGTGCTCTTAGGAACAAAAAGATTGGGAACCCCTGCTGCAGAGAAGTATGTAAGGTGGTGGATAGGTCAACGCAAGATAAAGGTTGGGAATCCCTACAGTAAAAGCTCAGTAATCCGGCAATATCGGGGCTTGAGTCAACTTTCACTATGAAATTATCAAGATAAAGTACCAGAAACAATTTTGTAGTCATAATTTAACCTGTTGTGAGAATGCAGTATTTTAAACAGGGCTTTAAATAGAGCAGGTGTGCAAATGCGTTAAATGAACAGAACATATTAAAAGATAAAGTACAATATATTTATATAATTTATTTATCTTGAGCAATTTTTATTTTGGAATTTATTGAAATGCTGATCCTCGAAGACTTCAGAGTTAGAGTATCCGCTGCCTTCTCAAATTTTGCCTCCCAACCGGAATAGTGGTTAGTGATTCTGCCTGCCGTAGGGCCCGGTTTCGAATCCCGGAGAAGGCATGGATGTTTCTAAATGTATAGTGTCTGTGCGCCATGGGGGAACTCTAAATATGCGGCGAGCCAAAAGCCTTCTCGAGAGGTTGGTGATAGAGGAAGAGAGACCCGTTACCCTGGGGTGTTTGTTTTCCTTTAACTCTTTCGCATCGAGAGACGACCAAATCTGTTTTCAACAAACATCGAAAACGCCCATGTTTACGAATTTGTCTTGGAATAATTTTCCTTTCCCCCTGCGGTTTCATCCATTGTGTGCAGTGTCACCTTAGGGCGGATTGCACCTGCGAACGTCAATAGCTTTCCGTATTTCTCCTTTATTTGCTTCAAAAGAATGATTGACATGTCTTTTAACAACTCGCGAAACCAATGAGCCATACACTAACGTGGAGGGGGAAAAACTAGGTAGAAAATAAACGAGGCGTTGGGGCGGTTTGCCGTTGCCTGAATGAACGGGCGCTACGGGCGACTTCGATGCGAAAGAGTTAAAATTGGGGCCGGGACTGAGCTAATAAATTGGGGACTTTAAAATTGATGGTGGTTTGTGATTCTGCCTGCCGTAGGGCCCGGCTTTGAATCCCGGAGAAGGCATGGATGTTTCTAAATGTATGGTGTCTGTGCGGCATGGGGGGCTGTTTAAATATGCGGCGAGCCAAAAGCCTTCTCGAGAGGTTGGTGATAGAGGTAGAGAGACCCGTTCCCATGGGGTGTTTGTTTTCCTTTAAAATTGGGGCCGGAACTGAGCTAATAAATTGGGGACTTTAAAATTGCGCGCGGGAGTGTCTTTGTATGAACCCAAGACTCTTGCGAATGACAACGGCTATCCTGGCACTAGATCCGTATTGGTTTCAATTGGACACTCGTAGATTAGGCTTTTCTTATAGCCGCATAGGAAAAGTCCAAATGCAAGAAATCCGGTGATCTTGGTGGCCAAGCTTTGGGAACCACCTGGACCAATCCATTGCCCTGGAAATTTCGTGAATCGTATAACTAGCAGTCCTGTCGGCAATCCATCCGTTTCTACCGTGGAACGGCATTTTCTACCATTGGTTTACAATGCCACATAGTAGCTAGCCGTTTGCGTTCTATGATGAATATTGCTCGTATAGCTCCCTTCTGTCACCTCCAAAAGTTTCACCCTCTTGTTCAGAATAACACTGTATGATTTGCACGCTCACCAATGTCGTGCCTGTAATTTTTTAAACAATATTTTAATGTATATTAAACAAAATATGGAAATATATCCTCGTGCTTGGTTTAGAACCCTTGATCTGCAGAATATCCTTGATGTAGGAGACGCCAAATTAGCGACGACCATTCCTACCGCATCCCAAAATAAAATAATTCCTTCTCTGCAGCTCTTCCCATGTGAAATAAATCTTCGCCCAGCCGGAATTCTTTGTTTTATGAACTGTTCAGACGAAATTGGGTATAAACCCTTTCTTGATTTTTACCTGATCAGAAAAAAACTTTTGCCTTATTTTTATGTGTCCATGTGTATGCGTAATCGTCAGAATAGCAGAATTAAGTATTCGTAATTCCCTTCGATGCAGACGTTTTTGATTTAAATCTTTGAGAATATGGGTCTGTGCGAAGTGTGGTTTTGGAGGTGGAAAATTCCATATAAGAAGCAGTTAATCTGAAAATACAGTTTCAGACGCGATTATTTCCTCCAACTGTGTTTTGATCTAAAGGATAAGTGTGAGATTGAGTCCCATACTGTCTACGTTTATGGCCTTCGAAGGTACTTGAACGTCTGTTAAAATTTTCTTAAATCTGACTAAATTAAAGCGTGTCGTCTGATTGGTTATTTTTCATGCATTTATGATGCAACACCAAGGGAAGTTTATTTTTGGTTGTTAAAAATTTCAGCAAGGCTGGGGAACCTTAAACCGTTGAATAACCGGTGAGTGCTTATATTAATGACTAGCAGCTACGCGGCCAGCCTTCGTCTGGGTTTTAAATGTACCGGGAAAGTGCCTGAAGGGAACACCAAACGTTAAATTTAAAAGCGCGCAGAATTCCATTCTGCAGAACAACTTCGTAAAAAAAAAAAAAAAAAAAAAAACCCTACATATAACAAAATCACAATGAAATAAACAATATCCCTTAATATAAATATTAATTATCCTAATAAATAAATTAACCAACTTTTCGTTGCCTTCTCTCAACAAACGTCCAGTACCCAAGCGAAACGTTAAATTTAAAACTGCACGTAGTTATCGCCCTCATTTTTCCAAGTGGCAACATTGCTGATTTTCAACAGTCAGCAGTCCAGTATACAATTAAATGTAAATTTGTTGCCAAAACCACGTTTCTAAAAGAATGAAACTATTCAAAATGATGCGATAAAATCGAAAAGATAAAATTAAAAAAAAAAAAAAAAAAAAGATTCGAATTTTGAAAAAAATCGTTTCCAGGTGCACTGGCTCTTGTCTATATGCCCCTATATACCACATTTCTTAGCCCTGGGTCTATTAGCTTACGCGCAGCACGAACTAAAGACACACAGACTCTTTCTTTTATTATATGTAGAGGTTTTCATAATTTTGTTTGTATGGAAGATAACTGCAAAAATTATTTTGAATATTCTTGATGAAAAACCTGGAAAAAATTCGGGAATTTTGGAGTAACAGTGTTATAAGGTATTTCTCAAGCCGTCATAGCATGCCGCCGTGGTGTAGCGGTCAGCACACTCGGCGCGTGTTCGAGAGGTCCGTAGTTCGAGTCCTGGCGAGAGCGTTGCTCATTTTTCGTCTCTTCTGCTTCGAAATAACCTAATGTCTTTACAGTCTTCTTATTCCTAATCAGCTCTTTTCTGTAACTACGAACACTGTTCATATACCAATCATCTGTAAATCCGTCCCACAAGTGTCATACCTGTAATTATGTAATTAGTCAAGCAATTACATATAAGTCGCCAATAAGTCGCCCCTGTTTGGCCATGTAAACTCCTGCGCTCTTAATAAGCTCCCGGTGTAGTCTCTTGAGGCCACAGGGAGTTGTTGCCATTAGATAGCGGAAGGCGAGGGACACATGCCTGTTTATCTCTGGTAGCCACCAGGCGTCCCCGTCTTCCGTCACCGACCTACCTACCGAGATCATTTCTGTCGCTATGCAGACCCCACCAATGATCAAGCGGCTAAATCCTCTGAATACTGGTAGTTTAAACTGCTTTAAGTTCGATCCCAAGCGAACGGATTGGCTGCATTGTTGGTTTTCTTATTGTTGCGCAGGTACGGGTTCGTAACAGATTGAATGCACAAGTCCGATAATAGGTTAACACGTTCACGCCGGGGCCAATTTCTATGTTCCTCGCCGTGAGGGGGCGCTCGAATTTTTGCCGCCTTCATCTGGCGGCGCGCGATTATTACCTGTTCAGACCTGTGTACGAGTTGTACATTTGCTAATACACTGACTACCAATAAGTATTTGGACACCTGTGATAGAAAAGAAAAACTAACTGTATTCAAAATCAATAGTTGGTAGAGCCTCCACGACAGGTAATTACAGAGTGGACCCTCCGGGGCAAACTTTCCACAAGTCTTTGTATGACAGCTAGTGGTATTTTTTTCCACTCTGCTTGGAGAAGACATAGAAGTTCCTTCACCGATTTTGCACGGGTAGTGAACCCCTGAATTCGCCGATGCAACTCGTCCCAGAGGTTCTCGATAGGGTTCAGGTCTGGACTCTGGGCAGGCCAGTCCATTCGATGATCTCCATTGGCACCATACTAAGCCTTGGTTAACGTCGAAACATGACAACTGGCATTGTCGTCCTGAAAGTAACAGGGGTGCAACCCGTAAAACTGCCACAACGTAGGAAGCACATTGTTATCCAAAATAGTGCAGTAGGTATCGGAGTTGAGCTTACCATGAATGGGGACCAAGGGTCCCAGCCCATACCAGGAGAAACACCCCCAGACCATAATTCCACCTCCGCCGAACTTGACTGTTGGCACAATGCATTCTGGCTGGAGACGTTCTCCAGGTAGACGCCAGACCCAGACCCTGCCATCCGAACGGTAAAGGGTGAACCTTGATTCGTCACTCCAAAGAATCCGTTTCCACTGATCTACGGTCCAATTTCGATGTACTTTGCACCACATTAACCGAGCAGCGCGGTTGGACTTTGTGATCAAAGGCTTATGGGCAGCAGCACGACCATGAAAATTAAGCAGATGTGCTTCCTTACGGATGGTATTGATTAATACAAACTCCCGGATGCCTGTTGAAACTCCTCCCGGATAAGGGCCATCGGTTGGGTGCGGTTCTTATGAATTTCTCTGGACAGCACTCGTCGGTCTCTATCTCCCAGTTTCGTTGGTCTGCCGACTCGGGGCACATTCCGACAATCACCGCTCACCTTCCACTTCTTAATCACATAGGCCACTGTCGATTTTGGGTACTTCCGATCGCTAGATATGTCCCTTAAGGATCGGCCACATTTGTGATACCCGATAATTATACCTTTCTCGAAATCAGAGAGCTCCGAACTGCGAGGCATCTTGCATGCGACTAAAGCCGATGCTGTTTCCTACACGATATATACCGGCGGAGTCCGTGACGTACCTTAGGACCGCAGATATCGTCATTTGCATAGGTGTCCAAATACTTATTGGTAGTCAGTGTAGTATAATGAGTACTTATTTTGCAAGTTGTGTAACTCGTACGGTTTTTTTTTTTTTCATCTTAACCTCATGATTTCTGCCAATAAGTATAACAGAAAGGTAGTTAGAATGTTTTTTTTAATTTTTGCCCTTCTAAATAATAGGTAATAGCGATATGGAAATAAGTGATTCGTCTGATGAATCTATCAATAGAAGCAAATGCGTAGCACCGGTGGTACGCACCGCCCGATAAGACAGACTAGTGCGGGCCACCGGTGGCCCGCGCCGTCGTGAACGTGTTAATAAAATTTATACTTCTCAAAATAAATATATTAAAACGCTGGAATTTTCATCAGATATTCGTACAAGTATTCACAAAATCACGCAGTATAATCAGTAGGTATATTTCAAACTACTAAAAACGTTAAAATACAACGCAATGTACAGTGTATCTAAAGAGAAGCTAATTCAGATACCTATCTCAGTTCATGCGGAACTAAACTACTCGTATCAACAATTAACTAAGCACCTGAACTCATGCTCTCTTTCTGTCTGGCTTTCAGGTCGCGAAGTATTTCGAGTAATTTCTGCTTCTCGAAGTTTCTGGAAAGCAAAATGAGGATGAAATTACGGTTACAGCTAACACAGTGGTCAGTTACATTTATTCAGTTTAAGTACAAATTACCTAAATATCCCTTTACTCAATGTTAAATGCACGTCCCCCTGTATTCGTACTTTTCTGGCAGAGCTTTCTCTTAAAACTTGCCTCGCGCTGCTTTGCACGGGGGGATACAGCAATTTTAATTATAATTCTACTAAAACTAGCTATGTAAGTGATAAGTGACGGACGACGTGGGCACTGTCCCTTTACCTTAATGGTTAATAAAATAGCTATCTAAATACAAAATTCGTAACATTATTTTTCCTCATGTATAACGAGAATACGAGACCGTTACCATCAGGAAGTGTTCTGCGAAGGCACGGCGGTTTCGGGTTTGGTTTGGTTTGGTTTCGGGTTTGGTTTGGTTTGGTTCGGGTTTGGTTTGGTATGGCAAAGCACTTGAGGGCTGCCTGAGGGGTGAAATGTCTTCGTGGAGGATCTTTCTAAGGGAAATGGCTCGTATTCACGTTGCACTTGGAGAGGAGACGAAAACCCTCGTGTTAGTCCGTGATTCCAAACCCCAGACCGAACTACCAGTATTCAACGAATCTCAAAGATATTATCCGCTTCGGAAGTTACTTTACTCGATATTCAATTTGATATTCAATATATCAAATATTTCTAACGCATAATATTCATTGCGAGTGGTTTGGCTTCACTAATTTAAATCTACTGTACAGAATTTATTTTACGTTGCTTAGGAATCGATGAGGATTTTTATTTGAAATTAATTTTTAAAAAATCTATTAACTTTTTATTCTGTTTTGCTGTGCTTCTTTCAAGCTTTCATAAATTATTTATTTATTATTATTTTTTTAATTTCATGCATTGACAATTCTGACAATCTCGACTGTGTATCTCTAAATGAATAATTATGCATCATTCGTATTTTTTTAAAGCTTACTAAATTAGCCTTTTCTTTATCATAATAAAAAAATCGCTTTTATCATTTACCGTCCATTTTGTCATTAACATGACTGGAATAATAAATTTAAAATTTCCATTAAAAAAAAAAAAGAACCCTATTGGAATTCCCTCTCTCTGTCTCTTTTTGTGCCCTATATCTATAATCTGAAAGCTAACTCTTCACATTTTCAAATACATAACACGGCTCTTTCATTGGAATTGAATCCGTCAATTAGCGGCAAATTCCCGGACTGTCAGGAAGGTTATCCGGCGACACGGTAAGGGAGGTACCTCCGGTAATTACTACCTTTGTCTCTTCTTCAGCTAAGAGGTACGGTATAATAGACACCGGGTGAATAGAAAAGGAGAAAAAGAGGGAGGAATTTTTTATTTTTTATTCCACTCTTTCTTTTTATTATTATTATCATCATCATCGTCTCGTTCTGTGTTACGGTTGCAGTGAGAGGGGGGGGGGTCTCATCCCGGCACCGGGATTCAATGCAAATGTTTGGTCGGAATTTGTGATTTGGGTCAAGAAGACAAAAGATCGAGGTAGTTTTTGCGACTGTTTTCTGCTTGATAGCAATGGAATGGTTCTTGGCGTTAAAGACGTCACCTCTAACAGGTCTTTTTATTCCTTTTTGCAGTGCCTACAAACATATTTATCGGTGTGTTGGTTGGTGTATTTAATTATGGCAAAGCATACTAGGGCTATATGCCTAAGGAGAGGGATGCCTTCGTGGAGGACTTTCTAAGGGAACTGTCTCGTATACACGTTACACATGGGGAAAACCACGAAAACACCCATGCAGCCAGCCCGTTCGCGGGATTCGAACCTCGGACCGAACTACCAGCGTTCAGCGACTTTACCGCTCGGCCGTTGGTGGGCCCCATATTTATCGAAACCGAAAACATTCCAGCTGTTTTCAGTGTTATTTCTTGAAGACGGAAGCATCTTATACGTATAATTGCTGCTGGATTAATAAGTACTAAAGTAAAAATTATAAGTAAATTTTTAATGTATGTATATAATTCATAAACCAGTAATAGGGTTGGCCTTGCATTTGTTCTTTTTGAAGACCAGTCTGAAGAATAATGGCACAGCATCCTCAACGTACACGGGGGGGGGGAGAGAAATAAGACAGTTCTATATCTTCCCTTCTACTTAGCCGATTGACGAAATTCCAATTGCATTTTTCATGTCTCGAAAGCTCGACTAAGGATTTATATTGGATTTATATATAGCATTGTTCTAATATAGATATTTTGACACAAAATCCGACTTTTTCTGAAATAACATGCCAATTTGTTTCGATTCTACGACTCTGCCAAACTACCAAGTTTTGTGAAAATCACCCGAGTAGTTTTTAAAAAATTGGCTCTCAAAGTTTTAGCTCCACCATGTTTCTTGAATTTGATATATATTCATTCATATCTCTTTTTTTACTTCCTTGTACGAAGTAAAAAGGAAGTATTATAATCGCGAAAAGTTTCAGGCAGCATATTTCAACGAAAATATCCATTTTGACCGCTATCGAATGCAATTTAACGATGTTTCTGCGTGATATCTGTACGTAAAAACAGAATAAAATATTCTTTTCCTCCAAAAATTTTATAAAACTGCTTTAAAATGAATTTTGAAGAGAATGTTTCGTGGCGTCTGTACGAACGTATGTACTTACGTATCTCGCATAACTCAAAAACGAGTAACATCAGAGCGTTGAAATTTTGTATATAGGACTGCTATAGCAGTAGATGTGCACCTCGTATTTTGGTTACAATTGGCCGCACCAGACGTATATAAATATATTTATATATATATCCACTCTGTTACCCGGCTCAGTGATCTCAGTATCTTTACTGTTATATGTTTGTAAATTGTACATTTTTTGCTTTAAAAATGATTGAATTATGTTGTTTTTATCTTCCGGTTAAGGTTTTTATGCCTTTAGTAAATCTGTATGCAATATTTTTAGAATTATCAACAATTTTAACGTTTTTTAAGTGCCGATAAGCCTTTATGGCGGCCATTCATTGTTTACATTTGAAACAGCAGACTAGTGGATTTGTTGCCAATCTAGAGAAACTTAGCTTCACAACAACAAAGATAACGCCTTCATTCATTATTTGCAATTAAATCATGCTTTCTGGAACTTTTTCGAGGAAATAAGTGTTTAAGATTTACTTCATAATTTTTAATACAGATATTTTGAATTTTTATGTATTTTTGCCTTGTCGCGAAGTGAGAACTGAATTAATTGTATGAGAAATACTCAATCGTCAGTGAAAAAGTGTTTCTTTTTTGTTTTGTTTGCTTAATTTCTTTTATACATCGTTTTTGCTTTATTATGGTATTTGAATAGAACATGTAGCAACGATTAGATAATTCTTCAAATGATATAAATTTTGTGCATTCTGAGTTATAATATGATTGAAATATAATACTGTTAAGTGAATCTAGCGCCAGAATGTCGCTATGGTAAACAAATACTAGAGTGAATTTTAAAGAATGCATTTATTCTATTGTGATTTATGCGCTGTCGGCGAAGTGGATTTAATTGTATCCAATAAGTTTAAATGAAATGCAAGAAAAAATGCGTATAATTTAATATTCCGTACAAGGAAGTCATGTGGTGTACACATCAGATTTTTTTAATTAAACTTACTTGATTATTAAACTTACTTGATTCTTCCTTTCATGCTTTGAAATTTAGGTTCATTCCAAATAAAACTCGGCAATTGTTTATGATTTATTTTTAAAATTTGTATTTTTAAATAATTTTTATAAATTTTTCGGAAAAAAATTTGATTTATAACTTGTGAAACTTTTGCCATCATCACAAAGTAGATGTATTTCTAAGTATACCTGCAAAAAATTAGTTTCTTATTCAAAATTTCGTAAGATATACGTGAATTGACATTTTGGCATGTTTTGAAATTTGGCGAAATTATTATAAGCGATAATAACGAAAATGTGGTGTTCGCACTATGTTAAAATTATTTGAAAGTCTGAACGATGACTATGCAAGGTATTTTCTGCGTACTTCCAGCATGCTTTCGTAGTGTAACGATAGCACATTCGATGCGTATTCGAGTGGTCCAGATTCAAGTCCCGCCGTGGGCATGGCTCATTTTTCACGTCTCTTCCTTCCAAAAAAAAAAAAAAAATTGAAAATATTCCTTAGGAAAGACATTCAAATGGTCTCATTGTGATAAATGAAAGCATATGTAAGTTTCTTTCTCTCTCTCTCTCTCTTTTTTTTTTTTTTTTTTTTTTCAATGTAAAAGTGAAAGAATAAGAGAAACATAACCAAAAATGGATTTTTAAGCTGTGTGTACTAGGGGCAATTTTCAGTAGAAGATTCTTATAAAAATAATTTTCTCGTATTTGAGTTAAATACGTTTGTGAAAACTGCCTGTATTTTGAAAAAAAGGGGGGGGGAGAGAATTTTAGGTTATGCCCAAAATATTTTATATTTTAGGTTACGCCCCAAATGGGTGTTTTTTTCCCCTTAACGTTTTGTGTTTTATCTTTATTTATTAATTATCATGTTCTTGGCACTTAAACCATAAAATTCAGTTCAACAGCAATATCGAAAAATAATTTTTAAATAAATAAGCATATCTTTAGAATATCTGATACACAGTTCCGCGCGCTGGAAATAAAAAGGTAAAGTGTTGCGATTCATCGCTTTGAAATCGTTGGGTTTGTTAATCAAAAATTCTTTAATGCCTGACAACATGTGAAATAAATAATAAAACAAATTCCAAATGCCAAATTACTGCTTCCAGATGCTCATATTCGGGTAGAAACGTACCTTATTTAAAATGCGATGGCTGTAGATACTGTTGTTTTATTACAATGCGAGAAACATACATACATTTATGCAGATTCTTCACTATTTAATTTTTTAAAATATAATACCGGGCTCTAATATTTTGTGGCAACAGTTTGGAAAGTGAATCAACGTAAAATGCCCTTTGGGCTAAAAATTCTTTGCTTAATAGAAGAGAGATTTAAAGATAAAAGAGTTATTAGTTAGAAGGATGCTAGCAAAAGCTACCGTTCTTGGGTATTAAACTGTCTTTGGTTTCACAAATGCGAGTTTTTATTTTCTGGTCACTCCCCCTTTCTTTCTATCTCTCTTTTTTTAATAACGCGAACGCACTAAAAACGTCTGTGACAAATTAATGATTTCGCATTTATTTTTTCCTTTTTTCTTTTTTGGGGATGAGGCTTGTTTAACGTACAGTCATTTTCAAAAGCCTCATGTCAGTGAAGATACAAAAGACCAGTTAATTAATGAAAACAATAATTGTCATGTTCGTGTTTTGCTGCATATTACCGTTCTTATAACAGTTTATCAAGACATCCTCAAAGCAGTAAGATTCATTCCCCCAGTTTACTATACGACTGACTCCAAATGGGTGATCAGCGGGGCCTGGAAATGTCAGTCAGTCAGTCAGTCAGTCAATTACGAATCTAAGTTCTTCATTAGCATCGTTGTAACTGTGGCAATTTGCTTTCCTTTCGTTGTCAGCTGTTAACCGTATCTCCCAGACGACAAGAGGGTAATTTTCTTTGAGAAAATAGCTTCATGTTAGACATTGGATAAATTCGTATGCGTACCTTATTCGTAGATTTTCAGTGTTAATCACATTTAGTTTCGTATGAAATTTTTAACATTAATTAACGACGCAAATTAATAAATAACTGTTCCGATTAATTAAAATTTTACAAAGAAAAATAAATAAAAAAAGAGTTTTATATTACGCCCAAAAGGGCGTTTCATAACTTTTTTTTTTTTTTTGTTGTTGTTGTTGTTTACCTTTACATATTAAAATATCATGTTCTTAGAATTTCAACCATAAAATTCAATTCAACAGAAATATCACATAATATTTAAGGGGACTCATACACCTTAAAACCCATAAGATCTTCGAATATGTGACTGTTGCAAGAATTGAGATAACTTACTTATTTTAAAAGCAATTACTTCCAACCTTTTACGACTGACTACATAATATAGCTGCTTTCTGAAATAGTAATCAGAAAGTTTGTGTTGCCACAAATATTTTTATAATTTAATCCGCTCTGTGACAAAATTTTTCGTCATGTTTCCGCCTTGCGCCCACAGTTTAAAACATTATGTTGCATAATTTAATTTCATATTTAATATGTAGCTTTTATAACATTTGAAAACTATTGTGAACCGAAAATTCTAAGAATTTCACGTTAAATGTTTATTTTATTTGGCGTTGAGTTTATAAAATGTATATTATTAAAAAAATCTGTAATGTTTTCATGAATAAAATTTTTTAATATTAAAATATTCATCATGTTTTTGGTTTAGTTAGAAGACAGTGCCCATATAAAGAATTCCATCAAATTTGAAGTGCGTACCATTAGCTATTTTTAAAATTAGCATTAGCGCGCATTATTAGCGCGCAAGTTGGAAACATGACGAAACATTTTGTCCCAAAGCGGATTAAATTACAAAAATATTTGTGGCAACATAAACTTTCCGGTTACTGGTTCCTAAAGCGGCTATATTACTATGTAGTCAGCTGTGAAAAGATGGAAGTAATTGCTTTTAAAATAAATAAAATATCCCAATTCTTGCAACAGTCACATATTCGAAGATCATAAGGGGTTTAAGGTGTATAAGCCCCGTTAAAAGCAGAATATCTTTAGAATTTCTGATACACGATCTCGTTTTTTTCGTACAGTGTTGCCATTGCTTGCTGTAAAATCTCCGAGTTTCTTAATCAAAAACTCATAAATGCTTTACAAAATATAAAATAGATAATATCACAAATTCCAAATTCTGCCTTCCAGATGTCCGAATTCGGGTGGAGACGTACGTTATTGAAAATTCGATGGCTCTAGGTACCGTTGTTTTATATTTCAATGCGAGAAACAAACATACATTTATGCAGATTCTTCATTATTTTAATTTCTTTAAGTAATAACACAGGACGATAATATTTGGTTGTAATTTGAAAACTGATTCAGATTGCTCTTGGACCCACTCCGGTTTGCACACTTTATTATTTAGGCATTGCTTTCTCCTCACTTACGTTATAAGGTATTTCTCCCGCTTTCCAGCGTGCCTTCGTGGTGTAACGGTAGCACGCTCGGTCGGTATTCCAGAGGTCCGTGGTTCGATTCCCGGCGAAGGCGTTGCTAATTTTTCATCTCTCCGGCTTTTCCAGTGAACCTAATGTCTCTACAGTGGCGCCCGAACTAAAAGGGTGTTGGATGAGGATTCTCCACGCCCAGGATTTGGCGACTGGGTCCCCTAAAAACCCCATTCGCCCTTTAAAAAGGTGGAGTATATAAAGTATTTCTTTCACTTCTCTAGCGTGCCTTCGTGGTGTAACGGTAGCACGCTGGGCCGGTATTCCAGAGGTTTGTGGTTCGATTCCCGGCGAAGGCGTTGCTAATTTTTTCTCTCTCTGGCTTCCAAAAAATCCTAATGACTCTACAACGTCACATAAAATTCAAGAGCAAAATAAAAAAAATAAAGCTTATTTTTTGGAGTACCCGATAGAGTATTAGGAACTGCCATGCATTTTTTTTTTTTTTTCGTATTCCTAATGGTATTTCTTTGAAAACTATTCACTCGAGCGACCAGCCTTAAAAGAGTTATCATAAAAAAGAGATCGAGAGATATCATAAAAGAATATGCAATGATTTTGAACGAGTTCAGCTAATGTCATTTCATAAAAATAGTTAATGTTTCTAATTAGACATCTCGTGTTTTAATTGCATATTTATTTAAAACAATATCAGATCAAACAGTTTTAAGAACTTCGTTTATTGCTTTTCAATCACTTAGCTTCCTACTCAGTAAGATTTAAGTGCGAAGAACATTATATTTAATACATAAAGGTAATACACAAAACGTTAAAAAAACGACCCTTTGGACGTAATTTAAAATCTGAAACTATTCAGATTTTTTTAAAAAATTATTTATAATTTTTTTATTGAAATCGTAACCCTTATTGTGCTGCGGTTTTTATATTATAAGTAGGTGACTGAGTTAGTTAGGGATAGTGAGTGATTTTCTAACACTGTTTCTTTGTAGCGTTACTAAAACTCTGCCAATCCCTTACGCGTACCGTGCGAGGACTTGTTTCTACACGCTGATATTAAACTATGTTCCTCATCTGCTGATATTCAGTGCTACATTCCAGTCTTTTGCGTTCAGAGTAAATTACAAAACTATGAATAAATTTCGGAGCGGAAGGTGATGTCGGCATTTACTTTAATTCCATTTTCTCGATCCTTCCGTGCTGTAAGCATTCTTTTTTTTTGTCCTTACTTTTAACTCGAACGGGTTTAAAAAGCGATTTATTCTTTATAAGCATTGAACGAAGAGAGAAAGTTTTGACATAGCGTATTTCGAATAACGCTTATTACGGTGCTTTATTCATCGCCGTTGCAACAACGTCGAACCACTTTTGCAATACCTAGGCGGAAGCTCAGGAGAAGAGAAGAGAGAAGAAAGTCGTAATAAAATGAAGGATCGATGAAAAGTCGTAACGAGTTTTAAATTGTCATTTACTCGAAGCCTAGCAACGGGGAGCTTTGAAATTTACATTTGCGATGTTATTCAAATTTATCCTCTTTTGCGTTAGCTGAATTGAGAACGTGGAATGAAGAAAAATTCGCTTCTCTTTGAGGGGGGGGCGGAAAGGAAGTGGGTTCGAGAAGGTACCATTATTAAAAGCTTTCGCAACACGTGAAAAACGAATGTTTTTGGAATCCGGATGCATTACCTGCGGATTGTATTTGTAAGAGTGACAAAAGATTGCAGGAATTTTTTGTTTTGGTATTTTTCTCCATTTAAATAATGAAAAATACCCCCTCATCCCCCCTACTTGGAAGGGTGGGTATTTTGCAGCTTTCGTAGGTAAAATGCCAACTGAATTCCATAACTGCCGTTGTTGGAACAATTTTTTTTTTCTAGAAAAAATAAGAAGAGGCAAGCATCTGAGATTTGAAAGCTTTCTTAATCTTCAATCTAACTCCATGAAATATTACAAAGTATTTCGGGCATTTATTTCTTTCAGAACTGCATTTAATCTAAGAGCCAGTTACTCTCCTGTCTTCTATTTCTCAAAACCACGGGGTAACAGTGAATTGGAAGCAGTCATCTCTGAACTCTGGAGGAAAATATACCGTATATTCCTGCATATAACGCGCACCTATATTTTCCAGCTACATTTTTTAAATTTTAGATATATTCTTAATATAACGCGTACCCTTTTCTTTACGAAGAAGCCTGAAATACGCATGTGCGAGAAGTATTTTTTTGGACATGTTATCTGAGATTGTATTTGCAATTTTAAGGGGACTCATACACCTTAAAACCCATAAGATGTTCGAATAGGTGACTGTTACAAGAATTGGGATAACTTATTTATTTTAAAAGCAATTACTACCAACGTTTTACAGCTGACTACATAATATAGCTGCTTTCTGAAATAGTCATCAGAAAGTTTGTGTTGCCACAAATATGTTTATAATTTAATCCGCTTTGTGACAACATTTTTCGTCATGTTTCCAACTTGTGCGCACAGTTTAAAACATTCTGTTTCATAATTTAATTCCATATCTAATATGTAGCTTTTATAACATCTGGAAACTACTGTGAACCTAATATTCTAAAAATTTCATGTTAAATTTTTATTTTATTTTCAGTTGAGTTTATAAAATGTATTTTATTAACAAAATTTGTAATGTTTTCGTCCATAAAATTTCTCAATATTAAAATATTCACCAGATTGTTGGTTCAGTTAGAAAATAGTGCCCATATAAAGAATTCCATCCAATTTCAAGTATGTACCATTAACCGTTTTTAAAATATCATGCGCGCAAGGTGGAAACATGGCGAAATATTTTGTCACAAAGAGGATTAAATTACAAAAATATTTGTGGCAACACAAACTTTCTGATTACTAGTTTCCAAAGCAGCTATATTATGTAGTCAGCTGTAAAATGTTGGAAGTAATTGCTTTTAAAATAAATAAAATATCCCAGTTCTTGCAACAGTCACATTTTCGAAGATCATGAGGGGTTTAAGGTGTATGAGTCCCCTTAAAATAATACGTAAAATGAGTAAATATTTCTGTTGCAAGAAGGAGCCTTTTACATTTTTTCTTCTGTTTTTTAAAGCAACGAGAAAATATTACGCACTATCTATGTCGTGTGCGTGTCAGCAAGTATTCCTTCTGTGCGAATATATTGGTTTATATAGTTCGAATATTCGGAATTCTTGCGATAAAGAATTATAAGCAGTGATAAATTTCCTATCTTTTGCAGAAACTCTTTCTGCAGATTTCTCTTCTTCGTTCATTGGACTTCGTTCATTGGACAACTATTTTGTTTGCTGTTAGTGCGGACATAGCTCCGTTTAAACTTGCCCTTATCAGCATTAAGTTTTAAAAATTTCCGTCTTACTCAGTTGAAACGGAATCTGCATCCTATTTAAGTCCATTAACTTCATAAATGTGACAGTGCTGATAGTTAGTGTCACGAGATGTTTGTGGTATTTGTAGGAAGTTCCTCTTCTAAGAAATACTTAACATAATAATTAAATGCAACATGATTCATGTTTGTATTTAAGGAAGCAGACCACCTTACGTAACTGACAGCTTTAATTAAGAACATATTTCATTTCAGAGAGCGTGAAAGGTTATCAGGAAGCAAACCTTTCTCAGGTTTATTTCAGTTTAACTTGCTGAGTGAATTTCTCTTTTAAAATTTTGCATAAAGTAAAGGCTGAATTAAAGCCTTCTTTTGCAAAACCAGAATCTTCTAATTTTAAAACCAGGTTTAATCTAGATTTATAATATATTTTGTGTATCAGTAAGTCACGGCCTACCACGTGTATGAAATTTGAAATTTTAATACATATTCAAAGTAAAATGCTCTAGTTGACGGTAATATTTGTGATTAACTGAAATATGAAATCCTCTTAGTGGTAAAAATTTCATACTCTTATATTCAAAATGTTCGTGTTCTTCGAAGTAATATTTATACCATTGGTTTTCAAATTGTGATAGGGGGGACGCTGGGATTTCATGAATTCTTTTAGAGGTTTGTAAGCTCAAATTCGTAGGAACTTTTGAACTTTCAAAATATGATATCCACTTAATGGTAAAAATTTCATTATCCTCTGTTCAAAACTTGTAGGAAAATTAGGTTATTTCGAAGCAGAAGACATGAAAAATGAGCAATCCTCTCGCCGGGATTCGAATATGGGACCTCCCGAATACGCGCCGAGTGTGCTGACCATTAGGCCACGAAGCCACGCTAAGAAGGAGGGAGAAATACCTTATGTACTTCCCCTTTTAAAGGGCGACTGGGGATTAGGGGACCCAGTCACCAATTCCTGGTGGTGGAGAATCATCTTCCACCACCCTTTTTAGTTTGGGCGCCACTGTAGAGACTTATGTTATTTCAAAGCAAGAGATATGAAAAATGAACTGTGCCCTCACCGGGATTCGAACTTCGGACCTCTCGAATACGCGCCTAGTGTGTTGACCATTACACCGCGAAGGCGTGCTAAGAAGGCGGGAGAAAAACCTTCTTTGAAACGTTCGTTGGCAGTTATTGAGCACTCAAAATACACTGTGAGCCGAAAGTGTTTTCGAGAGTTTGGTAATAGAGGTAGAGGGGTGAAAGGCCTTCCAACCTTTCTCTAGGGAGGGTTCACAAAATTCAGGCGGAAGCTTAACACTTAACTAGGCTGAGCGAAACTGAGTCACGTGTTGTAAAGAGGTGCTGATCTTGCTTCAAAGTGCGCCTGCTTCGGATGATATCTTTTAATTATTCTAACATAGTTTCTGTTCTTTTTACTTCCTTGTACGAAGTAAAAAGGAAGTATTGTAATCGCGAAAAGTTTCAGGTAGCATATTTCAACGAAAATATCCATTTTGACCGCTATCGAATGCAATTTAACGAAGTTTTTGCGTGATATCTGTACGTAAGGACAGAATAAAATACTCTTTTCCTCCAAAAAAATTATAAAACTGCTTTAAAATCAATTCTGAAGAGAATTTTTCGTGGCGTCTGTACGAACGTATGTACGTACGTTTCTCGCATAACTCAAAAACGAGTAGCCTCATGACGTTGAAATTTTGTATATAGGACTGCTATAACATATAGATGTGCACCTCGTATTTTGGTTGTAATCGGCCGCACCAAACGTATATAAATATATTTATATATATATCTACTCTGTTACCCGGCTCAGTGATCTCAGTTTCTTTACTCTTATATGTTTGTAAATTCTAGATTGTTTGCTTTAAAAATGATTGAATTATGTTGTTTTTATCTTCCGGTTAAGGTTTTTATGCCTTTACTAAATCTGTATGCAATATTTTTAGAATTATCAACAATTTTAAAGTTGTCTAAGTGCGGCTAAGCCTTTTTTTTAATGGCGGCCATTGATGTTAACATTTGAAACAGGAGACTAGTGGATTTGTTGCCAATCTAGAGAAACTTAGCTTCGCAACAACAAATGAAACTTCGCATTCATTTATTATTGCCAATTAAATCATGCTTAATTCTTTCTGGAATTTTTTCGAGGAAATAAGTGTTTAAGATTTACTTCGTAATTTTTAATACAGATATTTTGTGTTTTTATGTATTTTTGCCTTCTCGCGAAGTGAGAACTGAATTAATTGAATGAGAAATACTCAATCGTCTGTGAAAAACTGTTTCCTTTTTGTTTTGTTTGCTTAATTTCTTTTATACATCATTCTAGCTTTATTATAGTATTTGAAAAGAACATGTGGCAACGATTAGATAATTCTATTCTTTAAATGATAAAAAATTTGTGCATTATGAGTTATAATATGAACGAAATATATAAGTTAACTGTTATATAATTACTGGATTATATAAGAGCTAACTTAGTTTTCGTTATATAATTATTATATAAGTTAACTGTTACATAATTATTAATACTGTTAAGTGAATCTAGCGCCAGAGTGTCTCTATGGTAAACAAATACTAGAGTGAATTTTAAAGAATGCATTTATTCTATTGTGATTTATGCGCTGTCGGCGAAGTAGATTTAATTCAATCCAATAAGTTTAAATGAACTGACAGAAAAAATGCGTATAATTTAATATTCCGTACAAGGAAGTCATGTGGTGTACACATCAGATTTTTTCTGAAAGTGATCGTCCAGGGGTTTGAGTTAAAACATGTATTTCAAAAACTTAACTCTTTGAGTATTCTCTAAAGTAAGACTGGAAGAACTGAGAGAAAAAGCACTAAGATTCCAGCTGAAATCTCAAATCGTTTTCAGGATTTGAAAGATCTGAATGTTGGATTCTTTTCAAAGAGCCTTCAAAAAACTCGCCAGAAATCAGTGTTAAAAAACGAAGATCTGTAGTTGATATCATGATAGTAAATACAAACTTTCAATCTTAATTTAGTAATAATAGTTATGAGAATCATCATCATAATAATAATACATTAGACGCCGTTTAGTGTGATCAACGTTACTTTTATCATGCGGATATTATTATCGAATTGCCGAGGTCCTTTCCCTTTAGACTCAAAGATGAAAAATTTATCGCTTTTTTTATCAACAGTTTGGTTAATATGATCAAAATATTGTAAAGTCATCAGATAAATTCATATTTGATGATAAAATTTGCTAATTGACGGAGAAATGTCGCCAAGTAAAATATTTAGTTGCCAACCATCTTGGCTTGGATTTCAGTCATTCATCATTTTAATCTTAATACGGGAAAAAAAAAACACCTAGTCTGACGTTAATTTTTTAGTAATTCTAACAATATTTAATGCGATCAGATAGAGGCTTTCCTTCTTCTTCAGGGGTAAAAAAATGTTCAGATTTTTTTCATTCCCTGAAATAAAAAATTCTTCGAAAACATCTACTTCAGACTAAAGTTGATTTTTTTTGCCTAAATTAAAATTTTATGCTGGTAAATTTTCTTCTAATGGACATGCCCTTTGAGTATTAAGATTAGGGGTCGGCCAAATGATTCCCAGAAACGTTATGAACAGTTTATAAATTAACTTTTAGGTTAAAGATGTTATGAGTAGTTCATAAAACAGACTTTTGAATTTTGTTACTTAGTTCATAAAACAGACTTTTGAATTTTGTTACTTAGTTCATAAAACAGACTTTTGAATTTTGTTACTTAGTTCATAAAACAGACTTTTGAATTTTGTTACTTAGTTCATAAAACAGACTTTTGAATTTTGTTACTTAGTTCATAAAACAGACTTTTGAATTTTGTTACTTAAGATGCTATTTTTGTTTCTGGTTGTATTTAAATTAAACTGATCAAATTCCATTGCTGTTATGAAGGATATGTTTTCCTCAACGTTTAATGTTACCAAATAGCGGTTGACAAACGTGAACACATTAAGCGGGGTCTGCTGGTAAAATAATTCTCAGTAGTAAACCATTATCAGAAATAATTGTACGCAACATAACTGTATTTCAATGCATTCAGATATCAGCATGTCGCCCGAACGCTAGCGTCCATTTTCTACCTGGTGCTTTTGTCCATCACGTTGGTGTATGTCTCATTGGTTTCGGGAGTTGTTAAACGACATGCCAATTATTTTTTTCAAGCGATTAGTTCTCTTATTAGAATGATTATCTTATTTGACTTTTCCTGTCCTTTATTTAGCGTCAATGTTTAGCTATTGATGATCGCAATAGCAGTTCTGTCTTAAGAGGAAACTGCGCACGGTGGGTGAAACCGCACAGAGACCCCCAAGATAGAAGTAGTCACTTCGCTTAAGTGGGTTACTGTTAACGCTGTAGTATTTTACTCTGCTAGGGGGATGTTGGAAATCCTTTCTAACATAAATTTATATACACCGGTGTTTCAGATGTGTGAGGCAGAAATTATGGCCTCTGTGTATGTGTTAACCAATTACGCCACAAGAGACCACACGGGGAGGTGCGATACTTTTATGCATTTTACCATATTTAAAAGATCCTGGGGGGGCAGGATGAGACTCATTTACCAAATTTAGGTGGTGACGGATTTTCTTCTTTCGCGTTTTAATTCGTGCCTTACTGTTGAGCCTATTCAATCGAATAATACTATTCCATTTATCCTATGATATTACTGGAATATACTAACCACTCACACTACGAGATGCCGCGCGCGGGAGAATGCGACGATTCCTTATAAATTTTAAGCATTTATTATTTCACGGCCTTTTCAAATAATGTAGCGAAAGGAACGAAATTCAATGAGTTACAGACACTTGCTTAAAGAGCATATATGATCTTAGCTATAAGAGGAAAAAAAAATAGTAAAAAATAACAAAGTAAAGCATTTACGTACCTTTCTAGAACAACAACATCTGTTCTTCCCAAGTCTTCAGCTTTTTGTCCAAGATCGTTAACACTTCTTCGGAACAAAAAGGAGAGAAGGGGGAAAAAGTAAAATAAAACAAACTGTTATGTACTACCAGTTCTTATCCTAAACCTGTGCTTTAAGCGAAGGAAGGAAGGAAGGAGATTGGAGGGGGGTAGGGAAAAAAATCTGTTTTCTAACCCCTATCCTTCCAAACTTCCCCTTTCCTAACCCCGAGAATGGATGCTATTAAAAATTCATCAATTAAGTTCTGAACGCCTCCCATTTCTACATTTTTCTTCTTTGCCCTGAGAGTCTGTATTTTTTTATTTCTTGATATATTTAAAAAGTTATTCCCCCAAAGGCATTAAATTTAATTTTCTTGCCTCCAGTGGGGGAACGATTACAAAATTTCGATTTTTCTGCCAGGGCATATTATGGAAGGTTTTTCTATATAAAACGCTATCCTCAAAATATCATGTACTTCAAAGAGCATTGTTACGTTTACGAGTAATATCTTTTATGCTGTAGAGCCGTGGTCTTTAATTGACAGCCTGCCTTGTAAAAAGAATACTTCAAATTTAACACCTGAAAGAGGAAATTATCATTACAATTTATTAAAAATTTTAAAATCATTCATTAAAAGTTTATTATTTATTAAACTTCATCTTTTCAACGTTATCATTTATTAAAAAAATTCAGTTTCCAAATCCTTGTGATGAATAATCATAATCATCCACCACTTTTTAGTGCATGCTCCACTAGTTATTAGTCATTAGGATACTTTGATGCTGGAGGCATAAAAAGTTTTCATTCAGTGTTCCACGAATTGTTCTACATTGAGCCATATGCTTCAGAAAAAGCTGGTGAACCTTTTGCTTGTTAGGTTTAAAGATTTTACTGGTATGAGAGCATTGATAAGCTGTGTTAATATACCGACTTTAGAAAAAACATTAACAAACGAAAGAAATATAGAATGAAAGAAAGATGTATCAAATTAAATAGTGATAAAACTGTGTCTTTCAGTCATTCCGTTTGTAAGAATTCAGGCTAGAAATTCTGCGCATGTATTTTATGTATAATAATAGGTGGCATATTTCCTCCGTATTTTCCTACCTTTTTTTTTACTAATATTATTATCAAAAAGTCGAGAAGAACAAATTATGATAATACTTTAATTTCCGAAAGACTCAGCTACAGCAGGTACATAACAACTGTATATTAGTTATAGGTAAACTACAGGTAATGTTTGATATTATTTCTTTAAAAGAAACCTATATTCCAATAAGAATGCATAAGATATCTTCATTTCTACTTCCTTGTAACTTAAATCTCGCACGTCCTTAGTGTTGTCTGTGCTACTCCGTAAGCCTCAAATCATGCAAAAAAAAAATTAGAGAAGTTGAATGGGCAGCTGATTTGGAGAACTCGTAAACTGAATATCAGTTCGTGTTTGCTTCCCTGTGATGGGTCGGTTTTTTTATTCAGCTGGCTGCATAAGACGACAGCTATAAGAGAAAGGTTCGGCGTGTCCTTCAGAGGTAATTTGTCTTTGATAGTAAAGCGAAAACATTCACTACGTGAACGAGTCCATTTTAAAATTTAGGGCAGCTCGTTCTCTGAACGCTTTGAAAAATGGGCAAAATTGCGCGAATTATTTTTTTAAATTTTGCCTGACTCTAAAAAGCTAAGGGAGAGGAGTAAATACGCGAGGAATTATAGTGTGTGGTGTAATTAATGAATGATGCGTTGGCGCATTTGTTCTTGCTTGTGTATGGTCAACTAAATATTAACTAAGTCATAAAATGTACATGAGAATTTTGAAACTTAGTCATTTAATTTATAAGGCATTTCACCCGCCTCCTTGGCATGCCTTTGTGGTGTAGTGGTCTGCACGCTGGGCACGTATTCCAGAGGTCCGCGGTTCGATTCCCGGCGAAGGCGGTGCATATTTTTCATCTTTCATGTTTCCAAAAAGCTTCCAAAAATATCCTGATGTCTCTACTATGGCACCTGAACTAAAGGGGGGGTGGATGATGACTCTCCCCACCCAGGATTTGGCGATTGGGTCCCCTAGAAACCCCAGTTCCCCTTTAAAAGGGGGAGTATATAAGGTATTTCTCCCACCTTGGCATGCCTTCGTGGTGTGGTGGTCTGCGCGCTGGGCGTGTATTCCAGAGATCCGTGTTCGATTCCCGGCGAAAGCGTTGCATATTTTTCATCTTGTCTGCTTCCAAAAAATACACAATGTCTCTACAAATTTAGCTAAGATAGTATTTGGTCAAAGATAAAAAAAATCAAATTTGCTTTGAAATATAATATTCTCATATGTATTCTAGACAATTTTGCAAATCTATTGATCATTTTCTAAAATCTTCGTTATATTTATTATGATATAAACAAGATGACACAGAAAGCCTGAAAGACATAATTTGGACATCATGACGTATACTTTTTATTTTACTAAAACTTCAGAATGAAATCGAACTTTAGTTGAATTTCCGAGGGGGCGGGCGGATTAGCACATCCGTTCGAGAAGACGGAAAAGCTTTAGATGATCAATGTTTGATGGAAAATTTATCGGAATTAAATTGCAAAAAACCTTTGCTAGTTATTTTTCTCTTAGTGCTATGATAAAGGTGAATACAAAATTCGTCTGTGCCTCTAAATAATCTAGAAAAATTTATATGATGCTCCATTTAAGGTATGGCTGACAGATCCTCCTTATGTCGATGATGTATATACGCTATTTTTTTCCCTAACCCTTTGACACATTCATTAACCAACGGGTAATCTCCTTTTTATGGTGTCACTGTCGTGTCTTGTTTATTGACTAGCCTTTGCTATAAAAAAATATAAGTAGGAGGAGTTTTAAGATAATTAATGAGTGATATAATGGGAGGATAACGGGTATTAAACTGAAAACAATGCACTATAGTTGTGTGATAGCTCGATGTAAATATTCTCTGCATACCATTGTAAATTCATAAAAAAAAAAGACAATTAGTGATCCGTCTATCGATAGGGTGAATGTTTTCATAGCATATGAGTTTTCCTAATGTATCGTCATACTTCATAATTGCAGGCAGATAAAATTTAAAGACGCAAAGTTGAATGCAAGAAATGTGTATAAAATGTTTGTGTTTAAGAGTGTTATTATCTCCCTCCTTTCTACATGCCTTCGGAGTGTAACGGTAGCAGTAGCACACTCGGCGCGTTTTCGAGAGGTCCAGGTTCGAGCCCCGGCGAGGACATTGCTCATTTTTCATGTTTCCTACTTCAAAAATCCGAATGATTTTACAATGGCGCCCGAACTAAAAGGTAGTGGCTGATCATTCTTCACCATTTGGTAATTGGTCCCTTAATCCTCAGTCGAAAATACGCTTAACTTCCAATTATCCGCCTCAATTTTTATTTTTTAAATTATCCGTGCATTGTCTCCGTGCATCCGGGCATTGTATCTGTGCATTTACATTGCACTTAAAGCATTTAACGTGTCTGATGATTACGGATCAGTGGCTAGTATGCGTGCCGGAATTTTGGGCAATTATTTATCCGTCGTCTTCTAAAAAAAATGTTCAAATTTTACTTAAAGAAGATGAAAACCTGAAATTCATGTTATGTTTGTGTACATAATATGATTATCAGTGCGTCGTCGCGTACAAATGTTTCACATTTGACTTCCAAAAGCTAAAAAATTTGATTTGTATGAAGCTCATGGATCAGTATCTGGTATCCATACCCAAATTATCTTGCAGATTATCCGTAAATATCATAAGGTCCTACAAACCAGGTGGACGGGCTGTGCCCCATTTGTCACCCAAATTATCTTTTTTGCAGATTATCTGTGCATCGTTGATTGGAAAAGAATCTCGTGTTATGTGTTCAAATTATCTGTGTATCGTAACGTGAAAAAATTTCAGATTGTATTTTAAGAAAGTATGTTCGTATCACAATTACACTTTTAGCCCAAAGGGCGTTAGCCCTATTTATTTCGTTTTAGCATTTTGGGTTGAAAACGTTAAATGTCCGTTTCACTTTTTAGATTGTTGCCACCAAATATTATCGCCATGTATTATATTTAAAGAAATTAAATAATGAAGAATCTGCATAAACGTATGTACGTTTCTCGATCTGTGATAATCTGTGAATCTCGTTCTGTGTATGTTTCTCGTTCTTGTTCTCTCTTGTGTAACACGAGAGAAAAACAATTAAAGGCAGATTTTATTTTTGGAATAGTGTTGTAGATATCATCATATTCAATGTCTACCTATGATTAAATCATTTCGTAGGTAAATTTTTTTCATTTCGTAGGTAAATTATTTGAATGTTACTTTTTTTATACGATGCAAAATTTCTGTGACTTTTTAGGTAGTTTTTTATTTTCTTGCAAGAAATAAAGGAAGTACTGTAATCACGAAAATTTTCGAATATCTTATTTCAGCGAAAATATCAATTTTGACAGTTCCCGAAACCATTTGTGCGATTTCTGTTTTAGACGTCTGTACGTACGGACAGATTGTAGGATTTCCTTTTTCCCTAATAGATTGTAAAGTTGGTTCGAAAGGAATTTTTTTGACATCTGTACGTATGTGTGTATATGTATGTATGTATCTCCTATAAATCAAAAAGGAATAGTTGTAGAACGTTGATATTTCGTGCATGGGACTGCTGTGACATCTAGTTATGCAACTCCCTTTTTATTGCAATCGGCAGTGCCAAACACACACACATATATATATGCGATGTACCAGCTTTTCTCGTAGCTTAAATTATCACACGATAAGTTTTAAAAAACAGGATCCATTTGTTATATTTCAGGAGAAAATAGCAGTTACAAGATCAGATATCTGGAGTAAATAAAAAAGAATTACTAATAACTTTTTTTATGAAGTTTACTGCATCGTGACATTAAAGAAAAGCCCCGATATTCTTTTGCGAGTCCTTTTATAGCCTCTGGAAAGGCGGAGCTTCCAAGAAATGACGTCAGCCTCGTCAGCCAATCCAGTTCGCTTTAAATATTTCCAGTACATTCTATAACTGTACGTGTAGAAAAGGCGGGAAAAACAACACTACGGGGTGGATTTAATTCCACGTACTTTCAAATAAGAGAACATCGCCATTAAAAATGAAAAGAACATACAGTTAGAATTTTAAGTGTATTCTTGATTATGGAATTTTATTATTACAAATATATATATATATATACCCACGCCCTTACCCGTGCTTTACTTTCGCAGTCGTTGTTCGTAATCAATTACAGAACTGTTTTAAATGATGAAAATGTTCATGTTTTGGCGATGTCAAATAAATAAATTAAAAAAAAAAAAAAAAAAATCTGAAATGTTTCAGATTTTAAATTACGTCCAAAGGGGCGTTTTTTTAACGTTTTGAGTGTTACCTTTATTTATTAAATATCATGTTCTTTGCACTTAAACCATAAGATCCAGTGCAACAGCAATATCGCAAAATAGTTTTAAAACGAGCATATCTTTAGAATTTCCGATATACACAGTCTCGCGAGCTGGAGATAAAAGTATATTTTTTCTATATAACGTTGCCATTTCTCGCTTTTAAAGCATTGAGTTTGTAAATCAAAAATTCGTTGAAGTTTTACAAAATATAAAATCTATAATAAAACAAATTCCAAATTTGGGATTTCAGATGCCCATATTCGCAGTAGGATTTCGTCATTCAAAATTCGATGCCTCTATGTACCATTGTTTTATCACAATGCGAGAAATAGACAATCATTTATGCAGATTTTTCATTATTTAATTTCTTCAAATATAATGCAGGACTCTAACATTTTGTGGCAACAGTGTGAAAAGTGAACCGACGTTTATGAGTCCGACGCAAAATCGCAAAACGAAAACAATAGTCCTTCAGGGACAAAGCCCCTTTGGACTAAAAAAAAATTCGGGAAATATCGAAATCCAACTTTTAATGTGGTATTTCGGTTTCTGGGAAAGTTTTATACTCGTTATGAAAAAATAAAAATATAAGAAGTTTGATGAAAATCGACCAAGCTATTTAATTTCATAATTTACAGTTTTTGATGTCTTTTTCAACTTGCTTCTATTGGATTGCTTAATTACGCTATAATAATTCGAGGAAATAAGTTTAAATGATGTGTGGCATAAAATGTGTGTAATTTAATAGGCCATACAAGGAAGTCATGTGATGTCCAGATCAGATTTTGTTTTATTCTTAACTATGTAAGTAAAACAAATTTAACTTAAAGTATTAAATTTTTAATAAATTCCTGTAACTTATATTTATTAGGTATCACATAGAGGCTTTTCTGAAAATTGTAAATGAATTAAAATTACGGGTTTCGCAGTCAACACTGTGTGAAAGTAATGTTCATGTGAAATGGAGGTATTAAGTTGTTCTTATACTTTTCGTTTTTAATAATCAGTTTATCTTAATTATATTGAATGATTTATTTTATTAGCCCAGAAAGGCTATTAATTTTGTTTTGGCATTTTGCGTCGATTCACTATAAATTTCGCATCACTTTTGAAATTGTTGCCACCAAATATTAGAGCCCTGCATTATACTTAAAGAAATTAAACAACGAAAAATCTGTATGACTGTATGTCTGCTTGGAAAAACAACAGTGCCTAGAGACATGAAATTCTGAATAACGTAGTCCTCCACTCGAATATGGGCATCTGGAAGCCGAAATTTGGAATTTGTTTTATTGTCTATTTCATATTTTGTTAAGCACTAAAGAATTTTGCATTAACAACTCATCGATTTCAAAGCGAGCAATGGCAACACTGTAAAGGGAGGGGAAACATTTTTATATCTGACACGCGAGGCCGTATATACGAAATTCTAAAGATATGCTGTTTTAAATATTTTGTGATATTGCTGTTGAATTGAATTTAATAGTTTAAGTGCGAAGAACGTTAACAAAGCTTCTTTGGGCTTAATATAAAATCTGAAAGCTTTCAGATTTAAGTTTTTTTTTTCTTTTTTTTTTTTTAGTCCAAAGGGATTTGAATCCCGAAGGACTATTAGTTTCGTTTTGGCATTTTGTGTCGGACGGATAAATGTCGGTTCACTTTTCAAACTGTTGCCATAAAATGTTAGAGTCCTGCATTATATTTGAAGAAATTAAATAATGAAAATCTGCGTAAATGTATGTATATTTCTCACATTGTCATAAAATAACGGTACATAGAGTCATCGAATTTTGAATAACGTAATCCTCCAACGAATATGAGCATGTGGAAGATCAAATTTGAAATTTGAAATTTGTTTTATGATCGATTTCCTATTTTTTAAAAATTTGACGAATTTTTGATTAACAAACTCAAGGATTTCAAAGCGAGCAATGGCAACGTTGTGCAGAAAAAACATTTTTATCTCCAGCGCGTGAGTCTCTGTATCGGAAATTCTAAAGATATGCTCTTTTTAAAACTATTTTGCGATATTGCTGTTGCACTGGATCTTATGGTTTAAGTGCGAGGAACATGATATTTAATAAAGAAAGGTAACACACAAAATGTTAAAAAACGCCCCTTTGGACGTAATTTAAAATCTGAAACATTTCAGATTTTTTTTTTTTTTTTTAATCTAATGATCTAAAAAATGTAGAATTTTCAGAACTTCTGATATTCCGCAGATGCCAAGCAAAGCCTAAGATGCTATGTTTGCAACAGGAATGCCTTTTAAGCCAGTTAATATGTACTACATGTGAATAGATGCGATTTTTATAAATATAGCTTAAGTTACTTGATATGCTTATAACAAAAATAACATGTTTTATTTAAATAATTGGCTTAAATAGATTTTGGCTTGAGTGTGCTTTGCAATGCTTATAATAGGATATTTGTCAGTTTTGTAGAGATAATTTGTTTCGGCTGATTTATGTGATGTCCATAAGGCAGGATATTTGCGACATTCCTAGAAGAAATTTACCCCTTTCTCGGAGCTCTAACAATTATTCATATCTTAAAAAGGCGCTAGCAATAAATAACAAACCTTAATTACGACGTGCTATACTGGAAATATATGTTTTTATTTTAACCATCACGGCATTCATCCGCGTTCTGTTCCACGGAGATTAAATATTCTATAAAAACCGCTTGTCGGGAAGAGAAGGGCATAGGGGAAAGGGGCTATAAAAAAAGTTAACGAGTTCTAAAATGAATTGATGGAAAGTCTTTCGGCAAACGCGTGTTTTCCATGAGAACCCATGAATAATGGGCCTATACAAGACGCCTATACAACATCTAATTGATATAATCAAGGCATATAAATGCGTCATCGAAGGCGAGAAAAATCGCTTTTAATAACAGGCCTTGCTCCCTGCATCCGTCGTATAATCACCGGTAACAAGTCGGAACTAAAAACCGTTTTACAAAATAAATTTAATAAAGTTTCGCCATTAAAAGCGTAGGGAAAAACAATTCTTTTCGCCAGGCGAAAACAATAATAATAACAATGAAGAAACAACAGCAAAAAAATATCGCTTTCGGAGGGAAAAAATATTAACGAAAAAAGAAATCATCATGCTACTACTGCTTCAGAGGGGCGGGTGTATTTTCCAAAATTACATCATACCCCGCCTTCTGCCGTAACGTAACCTATACTTCGTTTGCGTTCGGAGGGGGGGGGTGATCGCTCAACTCATTGAAGGACGTTTTGAACAAAGTTTAAACTTCTTCCCCTTCAGTGCACCGTTGTTAATATTTCAGCCTTTTCCAGAAGGTGCCATTTCCTTGTTCCCCCCCCCCTCCAGCACCCCACCATCTCACTGCATTACTTACTGGCCTGCCCCCCTACAAGGAAACAGCGAACGTCGAACAATCAATCTTCCATTAAGGTATTGTTTCGCTTGGCTGCCCCCCAAACCCGTGCACCCCCCATCCGACCCTCGTCGTTTCTCTCCCTTTCTCTATGCACTCTTCGTAGACCCCTAGATTAATTGATTTGCCTTTTTGTTTTCACTTGAAGAATTTTAGCGCCGTCTTTCCGCTAAATTATTGTTATTTGAGCTCGCAGAGAACCTGGCGTGAGTTTTCCAGTGACCTGGCCCCCCCCTCCCACGCAGTTTTATCGTAACCGTAACGTTAAATCACACCGTTTCTTAAAAATAAGGTCGTGCCCTCCCCCCTGTGCTACCGGTTCATTATAAAGCCAACTTCTCTTACCCCTATGCCCTCCCTCTTACAAAAGTCTTGTGGAGTAAGATATTAATTACAGAAAAGAAAGCTAAGCGGAATTAAGACAAATTAGTGATCGCTTGATCTAGAAGCAGTTTTAACTTTAATGGCACGTGTTTTTGTTGTTTTTTTAGCTTTCACTTTTTATTTTATTACATCTTGACTGCCTTGTAGTTGTGTTATTTCTTGTCCTTTTTTTTTTTCCTTGGTAAAAATGTCTTTTTATATTTTAGTTTTATCGAAAAAAAGTTACCCTGTATTTAACTGTAATTGCAAACATCAGAGAAAAGTATCTTCCAATTTTTTTTTTCTGCTTTTTATTTTTTGCTTTTGAGTTTTATGGTTGTTTATTATATACTGTAGCTATTTTTACTCATTTTCCTCTGCGATGATTGTCGAATTCGTACTTTTTTTTTTTTTTTTTTTTTTTGTCTTTTTGTCTTTTTTTCGTTTAGTTTTAAATGAGTGTAGTAATTTTTTTTCCTTTATTTTTCAAAGAAGACTTCTACTTTACTTTACTGTTTTACTCAAATGGTGATTTTCTGATAAAATAAAAGGTGGTTTTTATAAGATTTCTTTAACAATCTAAGATATCGATAAGCAGGTTTTAATAATCGAAAAAATTGACTGAAACATTAAATTCTGATATATATATACACTTTGTTTTATTAAAAATATGGTATCTGTGATAACAGACGCAGAAACTCGGGTGTTTTGAGATTTTTTTTCATCTTCGTACTTCTTGTAATTTTACATCGTTACACTTTTAAAGGGTGAATTTGCGTTTTGTAAAATAATTTATAAGTTTCTTTTTTCAGTCTTTTATTTCTGTTGTTTTAAAACATATAGTATTTATTCTTTTCTAACTGAAGTGTATTGTTTTTGAGTGTGCGATATTTTTCTTTGCTTGAATTATCTTTTTTTTTTTTTTTTTAGTTATACAATCCTTGTTAAACATGTGTTAATGTTTTAATGTGATACATAATTAGTTAGTATGTTTCCAGTTTTATTAATATCGACCCATATGTGTTTTATTTTATATTATACTCAGACTGAGAGACAAAACTTTTATTAAAATAATTTGTTTTTACTTTATCTCATATCTGTATGTTCATTGTTCGTTTGAGTTATTAAATGTAGTCCTAAACTTGCTGTATGAGTTAAAAGAATGTACTTATAAGCACTTTTGTTTCCATATTCTCTTTGCATATTTCTCCCTAAGAAATTTATCGTCCGATAACCGGATGGAAAAATTATGGGAGTAATTTAATATGCAGAGGATGCGGTTACAGTAAGAATATAAGAAATTAAAAGTAGTTATGGTTATGCTACAGGTAAGGATAACAGTATTATTTCTTTAAATGAAACCTGCGTTAGTAACATGCTATTAAAAATACGTAATAATATTAAAATATTATCAATTAAGAAACCTAGTAATATTGACAATTGCAGTATTTAATAAGATATCTACATTTTAACTTCCCTGTAACTAAATTTTCGTTCGTTTTTGTTGTTGTCCATAGGCCTCAAATCATCTTATACATAATTAGCGACTAGATTAGAATGCGCAACTGACTCGGCAAAATAATACTTAATATTATTAAGATACCCCTTAAGTTAATGATAATATACTAAAATTACGTTTTTTAGAAATTAGCGTGATTTTTTTTTTTTTTTTTTTCTTTATTCGTGGCGCTGTAAAATATTTTCAGATTTCATTTGGAGGGATTCTGTAATACTTGAGTCTAAAATTTAAACCAGTAAAGGGTGTTATAAGGCAGTTTCCGAATTACCTCTAAGGTAAAACGAAAGCGTTACTGTAGATATTTAAAACCATTTGACATTTTCCCTCTTCTCTTTCATCGATATTAAAGTTTTCTCGTGTAATTATCTCAAAATATCCAGGTATGTTTGCGTTTTCTCTGTAAAATTCCCTTAATGCGCTTTTTTTTTTTTTTTTTTTTTTAAATCTCCTAGCTTATAGTTCTGTTAAATTGAGGGTTAACGCTAGAAAAATCAGATACTAAAACGGATATCAAAACTTTGAAACCAGATTTGTAATTTTAAATAATCTTGTACTGAGTTAGGCCCATTTTCAAATTTTACTTACATATGCGATCCCAGTAGAAAAGGAAGAAAATTCAAGGTAAATTAATATTTAAAGTTTCATTTGAGCAATGCATTGCGTAAAGATGATTATAAATATATTTCTACAATATAAAAGAATCAATTAAAATTTCTTAGATATAAATTTAGCAAATCAATAAAAATAATTTGTTTTCCACTTTCCGTTACCTTGAAATTATTTTACCACAATTAGATTGGCACAGCTAGTTTACCCCTTTGGGCAGATTTAGTCCAAAGGGGGCAGTACATATTCAGAGCAGTCAAGCTTAGCTTGACTAATTTTTCTGTGTCACTCAATGTGTATTGCCTCTTTTAGGCAGGTTTACAAACTAATTGTGGGTAAAATAATCTCAAATAACGGACGTGACATGAAGTGGAAGGCAAATTATTTTTATTGATTTGCTAAAGAAAAAAACTTCTGTAATTAATTTGATCGTGATTATAACACACTAATAGTTCATATTTAAAATAATTAAACTTCTTTATTTTAAAAAAATAAATTAGATTGCGAAACAAAGAGGTTGAATAATATGAAACTTGGAAAGGGGCAGGCATTTTTGCCTACGATCACTTTTTTAAGATATATATCTAAAAACTTTCAATTGATTTTTTATATTTTAAATGGTAGAAATATATTTATAGTCATCTCTGTGCCATGCATTGCTCAAATTAAACTTTAAATCTTAATTTATCTCGAATTTTCTTTCTTTTCTTCTGGGGCAGCGTATGTAAGCAGAATTTGATTTTTTTTTAATAAAGCTCAAAGAAAATTAACAAATAGAGGGGGACATAAATGCCTTTTCCACTTTTTCAACAAGCTTACTTTTTATTTAGGTGTGTTCCCAGTGTGAGAACAGACAAAAAGTTCTACATTTTTCTTTTCTCTTAAATTGAATTCTCGGAGGAAGAAGAAATAAAATATTTTTTACAACCTTGGGACGCGAAGAAAACTGTAAATTTTCCACGAAAATAACAGACTGTGGATTTATCTGCACCATCCAAGAAGTTTCCAATCACCCGCCCTCAACTCCGTCATCGTCGACAAAAAGCGCAACAAAGTCGTTGTTTGTCGCGAAAAGCGGGCGATTGAACCCTAGAGAATAACAATCAACCGGCAGCCAGGGAGATAGATGTTGCTTTCTTTTTCAATGCCCGGGTAAAGTGCCCGTCAATTGAAACATTTCGGGCAGGGAGGACAAAGGACTGCTCCAGGTTGACCGTCCCTCAGGGATCCATCCATAGTGTGCAAGGCGGACTTGTCCAAACAGCACCGCGGTTTCTGGGAATGAGTCCGCTGGGGAATCGGGAAATCACCTGTCTGGAAAAGAAAACGCAATTCGCATTCCTTGATGTCCCTTCGTATATCAAACGGATTCGCTTACTCTCCTGACATAGGAAGCAGCGCAAACAAGAAAATGGAAAAAGTCGGCAATGGACACAGAAAAAGCGAAAAAAAATTTCGAATTGAAATTCTTGTTTATAAATAGTAATGCTGTCAATCTGGAAGTGTGTCTTATCAAAATCTTAAGCTATAATTTGATAAGTTTAAGACAAAGCATAGAAACATTCAGTATCTACAAATTACTATAACGTATGAAATCTATGAGTATAGGCTAAAATAATTTAAGCCCTGAAGTTGTGTATATATGTTTTGGATTTAATATGAACAAATTTTCCCGTTTTTTATAATTTTTCTTCTTTAAAATGAACACTTTTTTTTTCCAATTTTGTAATTTTCTTTAATTTGCGTCTTAACACTTTGTTTTGTTTCACGGAGGAAATAGGTTTGAAATATAGATGTAGTCGTACCTTAAATTATCAGACGATAAGTTTAAAAAACAGGATCCATTTATTATTGGTGAGGAGAAATAGCAGTTACAAAAATCATATTTCCGGAGTAAATAAAAAATAATTACTAATAACTTTTTGTATGAAGTTTACTGCATCGTTACATTAAAGAAAAGACCCCGATATTCCTTTGCGAGTCCTTTTATAGCCTCTGGAAAGGCGGAGCTTCCAAGAAATGATGTCAGCCTCGTCAGCCATTCCAGTTCGCTTTAAATATCTCCAGAACATTCTATAACTGTACGTGCAGAAAAGGCGGGAAAAACAACTTGACTACGGGGCTGCGGATTTAATTCCACGTACTTTCAAATAAGAGACCGTCGCCATTAAGAATGAAAAGAACATACAGTTAGAATTTTAAGTGTATTTTTGACTATGGAATTTCATTATTACATATATATAAAACAGTATCACAATTAAAAAAAGTATCCTAATATTATTTCCTCGCAGTATGCTGCTGAAAAATTAATCAATCATAGACAAAAAAAAAAAAAAAAAAAAAAAAAAAAAAAAAAAGAGGAAGAAATTTTGAACCTAGTTCACAAAGACATAAAAGGAACAAAATCAAAACCAGCAAAACCCAAAATTTCCCAATTAGGGGGAAAAAAAAAATAATAATAAAATAAATTTGAAAGGTTTCAGATTTTAAATTACGCCCAAAGGGGCGTTTTTTTAACGTTTTATGTGTTATCTTAATTTATTAAATATCATGTTCTTTGCACTTAAAGCATAAAATTCAGTTCAATAGCAATGTCACAAAATAATTCTAAAATGAGCGTATCTTTAGAAATTCCGATACAGAGTTCCGTGCGCTGGAGATAAAAAGGTTTTCTTCCCCGTAGAGTGTTGCCATCGCTCGCTTTTAAATCGTTGGCTTGTTAATCAAAAATTCGTTAAAATTTTAAAAAATATGAAATCGATAATAAAACAAATTCCAAATTTCAAATGTGGTCTTCCACATGCCCATATTCATAGGCGGATGACGTCATTCAAAATTCGATGGCTCTATGTACCGTTGTTTTATCCCAATGCGAGAAATATACATTCATTTATGCAGATTTTTCATTATTTAATTTCTTCAAATATAATGCAGGATTCTAAAATTTGGTGGCAACAGTTTGAAAAGTGAAACGGACATTTATAGTGATTCAACGCAAAATGAAAACGATAGTCCTTCAGGGACAAAAAGCCCCTTTGGACTAAAAAAAACGCCAACTAATTGTTTTAAAACCATAAGAATTTCCGAACATAATCAAAATATATAAAAAAATAGGGACAGGAATATAATCAAGAGGGAGGTGGATCAAATTTATTTCAACACCTTCCTCTAGGAAAACCATTACGTTTCTTTTCATCCAAAATTAGCTGATTAACCGTCTTAAATTATTTACTTATAATAGTTCATCCCAAAATTCTGAACGCCTTCAGGAGATAACAGTTTTAAGGTGGTTCATCAGCTAAAGTTTATTGTATTATTAATATTACAATTATGCATTATTTCTTTTCTATTAATAGAGCTTCTTCCTAAAATACTTTCTTAAATATGACATGAATTTTTGGCTTCTGAGGCATGTTTTAAATCGAAAAATATAAGTCAATTTATAATTAATGCTCTATTCGGTTCATTTTAAATTAGAGAATTATTAGAAATTAGCGAAATACCTTAAATAGTACTTAACGTTCTCTGAACATTTCTGAAAGGGAATAAAATAAGGATTTTATTTTTAATTAATCCAAATAAGTAAAATGTGTAAGCCCAAAGTGATTATTTTATTAAAACGATGAGTTTAAAATGAGCAACAGTAAAGCCTCTCCTCTAAAAAATTTTAAAAGGGTACATGTTACAATAATATATGGATGTGAAAAAAATTTATTTTATTTAAAACATTTCGGCGTTTGGAACATAAATAAAAGTAGCGAATACTCTATCAAGGGTATCGAAAGACGTTTACAATTCAGGTACCGTAAGGTATTTTTCATTCTTTAAGCGTAACATTTTTGTTAAAATCTATATTTTTGTAGTTCAACAGCTTAGAATTTTAGAAAACAAATTCATAATCAAAATCGCTGTTAGTTATCGAAAAATAACCAAGATGTGATTTTTGCATAAATGTCACTAAACTATACAAATTGTTATTATCCATCACACTATGAATGTTTATTTCATGCAAAAGTGTCCCTTTTTCGATTTGTATGGAACTTTCGTGTGTCGAAATACTATCAGAACACTGTCAAGCGAACTTCTGAATGTAAACAAAGAACACCCCATCTGGTGACCGAAGCTTCGAAGCAGTGCTTCACTTCTAACTCCAGTTGGCCACTCCTTCCTTTCTTACCTCCATGGGCGGTACAGTGGATAAGGGAGCCTGACTGCGATACCGAAGGGTCCGGCTTTGAAGCTGGGAGAAGGCGTCGATGTAAAACTGCCTGTCTCTTCATAGGACATAGGAGGTAACGGTGGCCGCCGCCTATTAGTTGCCTCCATAGACCTGTTATATACTAGACGGAGTATCGCCATTCAAAACCGGGTGAGAAAGCGGCACATGAATGAGCTGCAGGAGTTTGGGTATGAAATGGAACTGAACCCAGACTTTGGCGTACTATCGCCATGGCTGGCGATTTTTTTCCCCTCTTTTCTCTCAGTTCTAAATGCGAACTTGGAAAGATGTCATTTCGCAGAAGGTGCCGTTGAATTTGCAGAAGAGGTTAGATCGATAAACACCAGCCAAAATTAATAATTTCCCTAAAATTGGACACTTTATTTTAAAATTTAAGCCAGACAAATAGTCATACTAGCTTAGCAGCACAAAGGTAGACAAAGAGAAAAAAGACAAAAACAGAAGAGACGAAGCAGTGTACAATAAATACAACATATCGGAAAAATGGTAATAGGAATAAATAAAGTACAAATAAAATAAATATAAAAAAGAGTTTTTTCATTTAAAAATAAATAAATAAATAAAAAGTGATTTAGGCAAAGTATGTAATACATACTAAAGATAGTGGATGAAAAATAAAATAATTAAAAATTTTAAAATAAATAAAATTTATATATATATATATATATATGTGTGTGTGTGTGTGTGTGTGTATATATATACTTATTGTAATGCATAAACAAGGAGCAAAGATAATTTAAGAAATGATTTTGAGTGAAAAAGAGATTAAAGTGAAACAGGAAGATTATAAGCCTAAAAGGAAAAAAAATTAATAAATAAAATAAATAAATAAAAAAGAAGGTTTTTTAGTACTTAGAACAGAATAAAAAATATAAAAAAATAGATAACATAAGAAAAATGAGAGAAAACAGAAAATAATATAAAAAGGAAATTTAATATTTATACGAAAAGGAAATTTAATGTTAATACAGTGTATTACAGAGAACTACAGAGTAGGCAAGTCAAAGTGAGAAAGATATTAAATTAAATGAACTAAAAATGAATGTCAATATAGCAGATATAAGTTAAAAGGAAGAGAGAGAGAGGTAAATAATTAAATTATGAAACAAAAAAAAGTGGTAAATTAAGACTTCCTTTTACTAGCAAAAAAAAAAAAAAAAAAAAATATATATATATATATATATATATATATAATGCACGTTGCACAATGTAGTTGCACTTATTTTAAATAATTTTAGAAGGTAAAATTTAAATAATGTTCATTATTTTTAAAAAGAAAATTAAAACTATTAAAGTTTTGAAATTTAACTACTATATAATTACTATTTTCTTAATACTTAACAAATACTTAATATTTGAATAAATGCCAGAAACATGATATAAGAAAGAAAATACGTGATTGAAAGTAAACATATTTGTTATATTTGGATGCAAGAAAAGAGGATAAAATAAAGTCATTCATGTCCCCCCTCAAAAAAAAAAAAAAAAAAAAAAAACATAATTTTATGCAGTTCTTACACAGTGTTACACGAACATTACCAAGTATTAAATACATACGAGTACATTACTACTTCCCACATGTCCGCATAAGCAAATGCATACAAAGAATATTTAAACAAAGCAAAAGCAGTCTGTTGGCGTATAAAAAATGTCACCAAAGCAGAATACTAATTAAAATTATATTATATTACTAAAATTTTAACATTTTTTTTCAGAACACAGTTATTAGAAACATACATATATATTAAGATACTTCTATTTAAATGTTATTTCAAGTATGCATATATTATATAAAATTAGAAATCTATTTTTTATTAGAAAACGGCAAGTTGAGTGGATAAAAAAACCTCTGCATTTTATAAAATTATGTTTTAAAACATTAGAAAAAGTTCTTCTGTGAAAAGTTACTCCTCCACCTTTCACGTATCTGGAATTACATGCATATGCGGAGCACGAAAGTACCATTTTTGAAGTCCGAAACAATGCGCGTACACGCAAAACACTTGCTTCTCACAAATTATCCATACAACTGTAATGGTAAGGAAGATTCGCGGGAAATAGGATGTGGGAAATGTACCAAATGTCACGTGGTTCGCATTCCTGTTCCCCTTCAGGGTTGTCGTTTCTCTCTCTAGTTAGTACATTACAGCTCTATGGTTGCCTCCACAATAAAATGGCCACCACTTCTGGCCTTAGGAGTGGCCAACACCGTTAGTGCCCGCCATTGGGGGCGGGGAGAAAAACTACTTAAACAGCAAAAAAGAATAAAGTAGTAACAGATTTAGATCAATAAACATACTGAATAAATAATGCAGTAAAAGATTCCCTGCTCTTTGTTCTAAGAGAGAAAGCTGTTAATGTTGGTTGTCGTTGATTTTTGCAAAATCAAACTGAAATTGGATAATAATGTGTACAAGTTCTTCTTTATCATTACACAAACAAAAAGCATCAGTTAATGAATAAAGTGGTAAAGTTGGATGTCCGGAAATCAGTCCTCTGATTGATAGGCAAATTACGTTATTAATAATTAAATATTATCAAATAAATACCGTGTAAATGGTTAGGAAAATTATAGCTAATTTTTTATATTAATGTGTATGAAGTATTAAAAAATTTCAGCTAACCTTTTTTTGGGTAAGTTTCTGGATAAAAATTGGCTGATTTATCAAAAGAGTTAACCTAAAGCCACTCAGTAATTCTATCCCACCTGAATCCTTTTTCTGGAAATAGAAATCTGCCAGTAAGCTCCAATGTAATAAAAGTAAGAACGAAAAGGGAAAAAGGAAGAAGAAAAAAATGAAAAGTCCCCCGATAAATTGCCCCATTACGCTACACGATGTAGGTACACAGGGAAAAGAACGAAAACTAAAGGGAAAAGACCTTTTCAACGACATCCGCAAGTTGAAACTTTTCCATTTCCCGATGCAAACGTTACAATGGATAGCCCATCCGCCAGATAAGCTCTGATGGTCGCACATGTACAAACCTGGATGCGATTGGTGAGGGGAAAGGGTGGGTCTATATGATCCCCTGTATCTCGACCCCCATACCACGCGCTATCAAAGTCGGAACCGTAACTGCCGTGGCCGCCGTGCGCATTGAATCGCTATCCAGGAAAACGGTTTTCAATAGAGAAGACAGGGTCTTCCCGGAGAAATCTCTTTTCCTTCTTCTTCTTTTTTTTTCCCCCTGATGCCATTGATGAGGTTTGGTGCAGGGGAAGCGAATGGGCATCGGGGTTGAAATGACGCACAGAGGGGTCATCAGGACGCCTTTTTTGGTCCCATGACCTCCAAATCTGGACATCTCTCTTCTATTTCTTTTTTCTTGCGGACCAGCGGTGGACGTATTAAGATCGTATCGGGTTTATATGCCGGGAAATCCGTTAATGGGCCGTCTTGGCAATAAGAAGCATAAGCGATGCCAGCAGTGAAAAAGAAGGAACGAGGAAGAATTAAACAGGATGGTGGATTTTTTTCTTCCCTTTATCCGAATTGGAAGCTAGATAGACAGACACATGACGGTACGATCTGTATTGGATCAGAGGACCGATAGTGGATTCACTCGATACTGTAATAGGTTAATAATCTCTACGTTATCGTTCGTGGATAATTTACGAATTAGCTGCATGATAAAGATAGTTAATGTTCTTACTTTATTTACAAGGCTTCGTAAATAAAGTTTCTTACTTTATTTACAAGGCTTCGTAAATAAAGTAAGTCAAAAATACCTTAATATCATTCCTGCTTCTGTTTGTTACTTCTGTAGGAAATTGTAGGGAACATTTAGATTTTAATGATAAATCAGCTGTGCCTTCATCGGAATTTGAACTATGTATCTTCTACTGCTCAGGGGCGTAGCTAGAGTTTCCAGTGCCCGGGGCAACTGAAGAATTTGCTCCCCTTTCTGTGTGCCAAGGATGGAAAACATTTCATTAAAAAATTTCGTAGCATCAATTTGGCGCCCCTTGGATGCTGCGCCCGGGGACAGATGTCCCCCCTTGCCCCACCCTAGCTACGCCACTGCTACTGCTAGTTAGATGTACTAACCACTTACACCGCAAAAGCTTGCTTGAAGTAATGCAATGATTCCTTACGTTCTCCCTGACTTAAAAGATGACTGAATTAGAGGCACGAGGCCTTCTCCATCAAATACCAGCTGTGACGAATTACCATTCATACATTTTATTTCAGGCACCACTGTACAGATTATTTAGATTTTACGTAGATGGGAAACAAATAAAATAGCTGTACCTTAATCGGGATTCGAACCATGGATCTTTTAGTTTCTACTTGTACATGTTAAGGAGAGTTGGAACCCCAAAATCTTCAAAAAATTGTGATTTCGGATTTTTGCATTTTCAAATTCTCTACACATTTATCTTTCTAAAAATACCATTCTTCAATCTCTATGAAAATTAGAACTGTAAAAAAAATTTAGTTATTTGTCATCGACTGCTTTGATCAATGAGGATTTTTACATAAAAACGCGTTTTTCTCTAAACGTAATTTTTTTATACTCGATGTACCTTTTCTCAGGAATTACTGCTCACAGGTATCTGAAATTTTTATGGCTTATTTATTAGGTTCCCTAATATTTACTAAAATGAGCTTTCTGTAATAAACTTAGGAAAAAAAAAATTAAAAATTTTTTTGTGTGAGAAAAGTGCTAAATTTTACTATGCCTAACAAAATATCCTGTAATTTACTCTAAAATTCAAAATGTGTCAAAAGCTCATTTCAGTATAATCAGATAGGTATACTTTAATTACGGAAAAAATTTCAAGCTTGTACCTACAGCAGATTTTGAGAAAAGGTACATCGAAAATGGCCAATTTGACATTGTCGGTGTAGGGGTTTCTGATACCCCTTAATCATTTGTACGACGAAAACAGCTGCGGGGAAATGTAACAGTTATTCGTAAGTTTGTTAAAAATAATCTTATTATAGTCCCGTTATATTAGCAGAAAATATGTGATTATTAAAGCCAGAGTTTTTGAATGACAGTCTTTTATCTGTAACTTGTTAATGGGTTTTTCATTTTATTTCTGCCTTACCAAACGTATGTTATTTTCAAATCTGAAGGAAATCTATTACATTTCACAGTTACCACTATCTTGCTTCGAAACTAATGGATAATTTTTGGTGTATTTAATTATGGCAAAGCACACGAGGGCTATCTGCCTAAGGGGAGGGATGCCTTTCGTGGAGGACTTTCTAAGGGAAACTGGCTCGTATACACGTTACACATGGGGAAAACCACGAAAACGCCCATGCAGCCAGCCCGTTCGCGGGATTCGAACCTCGGACCGAACTACCAGTGTTCAGCGACTTTACCCCTCGGCCGCTGGTGGGCCCTACTAATGGATAAATTTATCGGAGTATTCGACAAAGTGCAAATCTTTTTCTTATATTTAAAGACCATATTATTTTTCCCAACATCATACTCGTATGATTTCTGTATAAAAATGATCTTTGGTGTTATCAACGAAAAGCACCTATTTATTGCACCACAGTTTTGTTTAATATGTGAGTAGCATCTTTTCATTCCATCAGAAAGTGTTGCAGGCGTTATAAATAGCAGTTTCGAGGTCAGCGCTATATTAGCAGTTGAAATTAGTTAGTATATTTTTATTTATCAACAATTGAATGCTTCTTGAATTGTTTCAATTAAAGTATGCTAGCAATTAATATAACATGATAGAAGCTCTTAAGTATGTCGGAGCCGGGAAATGTGAAAAATCAATTGTCTTTTGCTCGGATGTAAACTATGGATCTTGTAGCTGCTAGCTGGACGGGCTAACCTCGAAATCACGCGAAAACAAAACATAGCCATTAAAGTATTTCTGCAAACTTTGTGTTAAATCTTGTATAATGGGAATCATCTTATTTGGCAGACAACAGCGGAAATGTCTTCTTTCAATACTAGCTATTGTATTAGAGAGAGCGTTAATTATAATTATATAACATTTGCTTTTTTCATCAGGAACAAAGCAGTTTGGATATAACGCATAAAATACCTTTCATCATTAAATTGTTTTAAAAAATAACATTTTTGTGTTCCTTCAAAGAAACATTTAGCGCATGATTTCAGTATCCTGTACTTTTTTACTAGTGTAGATTGTTTGGTTTGTGTAAAAGCACTCTAGGGCTATTTCCCTGAGGGGAAGAGATGCTTTCGTGGAGGACTTACTAAGGAAAATAACATTAAATAAAAATAACATTGTTGTGTTCCTTCAAAGAAATATTTAGCGCATGATTTCAGTATCCTGTACTTTTTTACTAGTGTAGATTGTTTGGTTTGTGGCAAAGCACTCTAGGGCTATTTCCCTGAGGGGAAGAGATGCTTTCGTGGAGGACTTACTAAGGAAAACCGGTTTGGATACCCGTTGCGCAAGGGGAAAACAACGAAAACGCCCATGCAGCCAGCTCGGTTTGCCTGGGCTCGAACCCACGTTGGAACTACCAGTATTCAGCGACTTTACTGCTCGGCGCTGGTGGGTTTTACTTGTGTAGAAGTTTATCTGTAATAGTATGATAATGCTATGTCCTATGAAAATAACTTCTTGCATTGTAAATAATCTCTAATAGTATGGTAATGCTATGTCCTATGTGTTGAAGTATGTTGTAACAGTATGTTTGCGCTATGTCCTATACGTTGTTAGTGCTATGTCCTATTTTTACTGTAATCAGGTCCGCTGTGGAAGGGGCGATGCCAAAATTAACAAGCTCTATAATGAACATAACTTCTTGCGCTGTAAATAATCTGTAACCATATGTTAATGCTATGTCCTATGTGTTGAAGTATGTTGTAACAGTATGATGTTCTATGTCTTATTTGTTGTTAGTAGTATGTCCTATGTATACCGTAATTAGGTCCCCTGTGGAAGGGGCGGTACGCTAGAGAGGTAGTGCGTGGGGGCTATACCATTTTTGTCAATGGCGTTGGCGTGGTGCCCCTATTTTTGTTCCTGCCCTGTCCTGTGTAGCCCTTCACACTCTACTACACCAGCAAGCGAGTAATTGCTCGAGTTTGAAATAAGATGACAAACACCTACGAAACTTCCACCACTTACAGACTATACTTTGCTGAGACTAAAAATTGTATAAAATGGCGCGTTTTCAATACTGGCTGACAAAACGGCTAAAGCTGGAATAACCTGTGGCAGAGCTGGCGATAGGCGTAAACTGCAAGCGAGGCTTCCAAAAGCTCTAACACTAAAGCATTAAGTACTCAAGGCTTAAGTACTCACGCAACTAATTTGCGTACCTGTCGGGACGGACTACAAGAAAAAAAAAAAAGCGCTAGTAATATAATTGGTTAAATAAAGGCGCAAATAATATTAATTCGTTAATTAACATAAAATCGGTACAAATCTTGAGTAACAAAATATTAGTGTTTAATCTTTTGACTCATAATTTGAGCACATTCGATATTTCATATACAAGTGCTTCTACCTTTATGATATCGTGTTTGAAATAAATGGGAAAACGTAAGAACTGGAAACTTGCTGGATGAAAGTATCATTCGTCAACGCGACTTTATTAAAAACGCGATCTTTTTTCGCTTTCGTTCCAGGCTGCAAACGATCATCCAGCGCCCTTCATATCCTATCATCTCGGTGCATACCATCAGCTGAACTACTTGTATTTATTCGCTGATGTATACGGACATGGATAGCCAATACATAACCAATTTCTGCCAGGATCCTATCGCGGTCAAGCCAACAAATACCCCTCGCTAGGCCCGATAAGTGGGGTTGCCCAACGAAGATCTCACGTGCCGATAGAAGGGGGCCTCCTCGTCCATCCTTGTCTCCACTTCTTTGTCCCCAGGATGCCGATAAAGTAAAAAAACAACAATAAAAATAGCCGAGACGGGCCTGTTATAGATGGGAAAGAGGAGCATCCGGGTAATGCATTCATAAAAGACTTCCGATTCAGCGAAATCGATGCTAATTTCTTTGAAATTCCGAGTGAATTAATGCGTAGCGGGGTATGTGGAAAGGGGCTCTGCGAAAGCCAACTTCGGTCAGTCGATCTCCCCTTCTTTTTGCTCTTCAAGATGAATCAGTTTCGATATCGGTTTTTATGATTTTTCTCTTTTTTTTTTTGCCTCCCTCTTTCTTTTGTATCGCGCGTGAATAAAAACTCTTGAGATTCTGCAGGGTACTTGAGACGTTACGAGAGGTGAAGGTGCTTTAGGTAATGCTTTGAGCATACATGGCGGGGTGTTAGCGCCAGTTCTCATAGGATTTCGATAACTAGTGTTGGCTAGGTGGCGCTTTGCCATGGGTGTTTCAGTGAGCATTTCCTCGTTTGATGGGATCTATAATATCTGTAGATATAAAAGTTATTTGCTGTAAATCTAGAATGAGTTTAAGTGCTGGAAGTTAAGAAATAGCATCACAATATTTAATCTGCCAAATATTGCTCAATACAGTTGCAAGAACGTTTATGAACTGGTCCTGTTCTTTCGCTATTGCTTCAGGTGTCCCGTCCACAGCAATGGTTTGACGCATCTGTTTTATGATACCATTCAGATGAAAATTTCTAAGCAATTTGATTTGAATTCTAGATGAGAGAGAGGTATGAAAAGAGAACGTGAATTTCCTAAATTAAGCAAATTTCAAACTTAGATTAATGTTGATCCTATATGAGGAATATTTAGAAAGCTTCTGTGCATGGGCAAATTGAGGCTGTTTGGATTATTAAACACGGCTTGCCTTGTAACAAGCAGAAAGTTTATTATTATTATTATTTGCAATTCAGTCAAACAATTGAAACAATTATAAGGTATTTTCTACCTCCTTTTTCTGCATGCCTTCGTGGTGTAACGGTAGCACACTCGGCGCGCATTAGACAGGTTCGGGGTTCAAGTCCCGGCGAGGGCATTGCTCATTTTTCATGTTTTCTGCTTCAAAATAACGTGATGACTCTTCAGTGGCGACCGAACTAAAAAAGCTGGTGGATGATCATTCTTCACCACCAGGATTTGGCAATTGGGTCCCCTAATCCCCAGTCGCCCTTTAAAAGGGGAAAGTATGTAATACATTTTCTCCATCTTTTCTGCATGCCTTCATTGGTCTAATGGTAGCACACTCGACGTGTATTCAAAAGGTCCAGGATTCGATTACCGGAGAAGGCATTGCTCATTTTTCATGTTTTCTGCTTCAAAATAACGTATTGCCGAGATACGTTAAAAAGCTTTTTGCAGTTATTAATTTAATTCTTTAAATTGCGTTATGTGTATAATAATTTCAGAACAAATTTAAAATGTGCAACTAGTGTTGAAAATAACAAACACGACATAAATGATTTCATACTTTTAAGACAAATACTGGTCGTTAGAGACACAAAGAACTGCATACACGTTTAGAATAAATACCCTGCAGGAAATCAATTACTACGTGGGCGAATCTATTTTAAAATTTAGGAGGGGTCGTTCTCTGAACGCATCGAGGAAAAGGAAAATTGCGCGAATATATTTAATGATTTCAAAATCTGGCTCTAAAAAGCTATGCAGGGTAAATATGAGTGGAAATACATTATGTGATCTAAAAGCTGAAGAAACGTCGATCATTTTTGACATTAATTATTAACATTTAACTAATCGTTAGCGCATAATTAGATATTGACAAGTTCTACGGAAGTTGCAAAAGCATGCAAAGTCAAACTCAGCGAATCAATAAACCTTTACGCATCAAACCTGTTAGTATTATAATCTCCAAATAACGACACGGCTAGTTTTGAGGGGCATATGCACTGGCTTTCGTGATTAAACCTAATCCCTCTACTGTCAATTCACACCTGCGGTTAAATTTCCTTCTCCAAAAACTAACAGAAAGAGGACGACAGCAAAGCACGGCGCTGCTTCACGTCACACCTTGTTACCATTAATACCCCAACTCTACGAGCAACCAAAAGTGCAACCAGGTGGTTAATAGCAGTGATAAATGATCGGTCCGCTTTTGGCGAGGTATCTCTCCCGACAGCCTGTCTCGAAGAGTGAACAGAAACATTACTTATCCTTGCGACAGGTAAAGGAGATGGGTTTAAAAATACTTCTTCTTTGGCGAGGGCCAATGACTCGTGAAAACGATAACGAGACGACACTAGGGTTTGCTTGAGTATATAAAAGGTGTCTGGATAGGATGAAGGAAGGTCGTGGAAAGGAACGAGGTAATTGGTCGTACATTACCATTTCGAATGAGCTTTTTTTTCCTTCCGTTTCCTCTTTTAAAAATCTTCTATCGCTACTTCTGTAACAAAGGAGATGTGTCAGGTTGCAACTAGTCTTTCTTGTTGATATGGAGATGGTAAATTGCAACCGACTCGTTATGGGTTTTGCTAAACTACCTCAAAATTATTGCAAAACATTTCTGGAATTGGATTAATAATAAATTCGCAGCTGCAGCTGTTAATTCCTGTATAATTTATATAGAGGATGATTCTAAATTATTTTTACAAGAGGGGTGATAGTACTCATGCAGATGAGGAAATAATTGCCATAGAACGTAGGGTCGCATTCCACGTTGAGAAGCAGAGAAGATGAATATTAGAATTCCAACATGAACTTACAACAGTGTTGGGAGAGCGAACGAACGAGACCAAAAGTTGCGCAATCAGTTTAGTGGAAAAAATCACAGAGTGCCCAAAACGGATAAAACCGAAAACTTGGCGTTCGAGTGTTAATTCGAACTCAGACTTTGATGGCAAACACTCAAATGCACATCTTTGTTTCGCAAGGTCTCAACCTCGCAAACGATTGCAACAACTTAATTATCTAATTAAGGGCTGGATATTATCAGCTAACTCCAACTTTCGCTGTATGCCGAGATTAGAATGAAAAGTTCCAGCTGTCAGAACTTCGTGTTGCATAGAAGGGCGCTTCAAGTGGAATGAGCGCAGCACAGTATGTCCAGGAGAACATGGCGAAGTCCAGAAGAAGATGGCGAAGTCCAGGAGAAGATGGCGAAGTCCAGGAGAAGATGGCGAAGGGGAAAATCTGCTGCCTTGATAGTATCAAACCTACCTTGAATTGGAGTTAGTTGATAATATTCAGCCCTTGATTAGATAATTAACTTGTTGCAATCGTTTGCAAGGTTGAGACCTTGCGAAACAAAGATGTGGATTTGAGTGTTTGCCATCAAAGTCTGAGCTTGAACTAACACTGGAAGGCCAAGTTTTCGGTTTTATCCGTGTTGTGCACTCTCTGTGAGTTTTTCACTAAACTGATTGTGCAACTTTTGGTCTCGTTCATTCCCTTTCCCAACACTGTTGTAAGTTCTGGTTGGAATTACAATATTCCTCTTTTCTGCCTCTCAAAGTGGAATGCGACCCTATATTATATGGCAAATATTGCTCACATGGATAAGTACTATCACTCTTCTTAATTTGTAAAAACAATTTAGAATCGCCTTGTATTTCTTTCTACTGAAAATGTTTCTTAATTTGTGCAAAGGTGTTGCGTACATCCACATGTGCTATCAGCAAGCTTTTGCTTGTTCTTTTTTACATGTTTCAGTTCATCTTTAGATGCTTTAATTTCCAGTCGCCTCAAGAATTTTTATGTAGATATTATGCAAAACGTTAAAATCACGAAGGGTTAATTACCCTGTATTGCTGAAAATAAAGATATACAGATTTAAACTTGTTGGCCCCTAAGTATCGAATTATCTAGCGACGCTATCAAGGGCACGTAATATGGCCGAGCATAAAAACAGCGTAGAGAGACGTAGCCAAATGACAAACGCGTGCTATTCGGAAATTATGATTCTCTCTAAGTCAGTGGAACTTCGACTTAAATACTACTCCTTCTCATTTACATTTAACTAAAAATTCATTCTGGTAAGGAATTGAAAGCTGAAGCTAGGAGAGATAGGGAAGGTGTATAAATTTAAAAATAACTGTTATAAACTTAGGATAAACTATACATAGTAAAAGATTCTAATATGTACACCACATGACTTCCTTGTATTGGAATATTAAATTGGAATATTAAATTATACGCATTTTTTCTTGCATTTCATTTAAACTTATTGGATTGAATTAAATCTACTTCGCCGACAGCGCATAAACCACAATACAATGAATGCATTCTTTAAAATTCACTCTAGTATTTGTTTACCATAGCGACACTCTGGCGCTAGATTCACTTAACAGTATTAATAATTATATTAACAGTTAACTTATATAATAATTATATAAGGAAAACTAACTGTTATATAATCCAATAATTATATAACAGTTAACGTATATATTTCGTTCATATTATAACTCATAATGCACAAAATTTATATCATTTAAAGAATAGAATTATCTAATCGTTGCCACATGTTCTATTCAAATACTATAATAAAGCTAGAATGATGTATAAAAGAAATTAAGCAAACAAAACAAAAAAGAAACAGTTTTTCACAGACGATTGAGTATTTCTCATTTAATTAATTCAGCTCTCACTTCGCGAGAAGTCAAAAATACATAAAAACTCAAAATATCTCTATTAAAATTTACGAAGTAAATCTTAAACCCTTATTTTCTCGAAAAAATTCAAGAAAGGATTAAGCATGATTTAATTGGCAATAATAAATGAATGCGTCATCTTTTGTTGCGAAGCTAAGTTTCTCTAGATTGGCAACAAATCTACTAGTCTCCTGTTTCAAATGTAAACATCAATGGCCGCCATTAAAACAGGCTTAGCGGCAATTAAACAAATTTAAAATTGCTGAAAATTCTAAAAATATTGCACACAGATTTAGTAAAGGCATAAAATCCTTAACCGGAAGATAAAAACAACATAATTCAATCATTTTTAAAGCAAAAAATGTACAATTTACAAACATATAAGAGTAAAGAAATTGAGATCACTGAGCCGGGATATATATATAAATATATTTATATACGTTTGGTGCGGCCGATTGCAACCAAAATACGAGGTGCACATCTACATGTTATAGCAGTCCTATATACAAAATTTCAACGTTCTGAGGCTACTCGTTTTTGAGTTATGCGAGATACGTACGTACGCACGTACGTACATACGTTCGTACAGACGCCACCAAAAATTCTTTTCAGAATTAATTTTAAAGCAGTTTTATAATTGTTTTGAAGGAAAAGAGTATTTTATTCTGTTCTTACGTACAGATATCACGGAAAAGCATCGTTAAATTGCATTCGATAGCGGTCAAAACGGATATTTTCGTTGAAATATGCTGCCTGAAACTTTTCGCGATTGCAATACTTCCTTTTTACTTCGTACAAGGAAGTAAAAAAAATGGTTAAATGAAAAGAAAACTAATGAAAGTGCTTCATATGAATTACAGTTAAACTTCGATTCAACTTATAACGAACACCCGGATAGAACGAATGAACGTTTTGTTCCCATACTTATGTGTATAGGACGGGTGTGTATGTTTATAGGACTTATGCCTAGACTTATGTTGTCTTATTATCCTTTAGATTTAACATTATTTTATATGCGTATGGCGAATCCTAGGTATTTAAAAACTGGATATAACGAACATTGTGGATGGCTTGGACTGAAAGTTTTTTACATTTTTCAAACTTTTTCCTAGAATTCTTGCAGCTGAAAAAATATTAAATTATAATTTCGTCGAGTTTAAGGTATTAAAATAGAGGAAAATGCCTTTATGTTACTGCTTTTTCTATCTTTGAATAGATCGAATATAGCGAAACAAATTTTCAGTCCTTTGAAAGTCGTTAAAGCAGGTTTCAATTGTATATTAAAAGTCTCGTATAAGCCATCTTATATGATCAGTTATTGGCTGAATATACATCATTAAATATTATCACACGAATTAAAAATAATTCTGCCAAATATGCGTAGGTTTAATTATTAAGAGTAAATCTTTTATCATTTGGCAATTAATCAGTGTACAGAAGGATACAAAAAACGTAAACAATTTTAAATTAGAAGAAATTATTACTTTGAGTTTGACTTTTGAGTTTGCGTTTCACTTCTTACGTTTCTAAAAACATTAGAACGTCTACAGTTGTGCCTATATTTAAGTATTCATTTCTCACCTGAGCTGAACGACTGGGTCTCATGCCTCTTCTCTGCCCTTTAAGTGGGGGGGGGGGGAGAGGAGAATGTAAGGAAGCGTCAGACTTATTTCTCGTGCTTGTTGTTGTGATGTAAGTAGTCAGCATATTAGCTAACAAACTGGAAGATCCGTGGCAACTACTTAAAAGGCTTGAAAATATTCGGTGCTTTTAGATTCTACAATATATTTCTATAAAACGTTCTGTGACCTGTGCTTTTTAGTAGGATCTGTCGGCATATTTCTGCAGTTGGGGATATGTTTTAGAACAAGCAGCAGAAGAAGAAACTGCTGCTTTTACTGGCTTTGGAACATAAGTTAACGATAAATTAAATTTAGTTGTAATTCTACAAAATATTCTGCAGCATGGTTACAGTCAAAATGAATAAAATCTTTTCTATAATTATAAAAAAAAAGTAAGAGGGAATATCACTTTGTTCAGTGGTGAAAATAGCTTTAGGAGTATTGAAGAAAAATTCCAAACTGAGGAACGTATACCTTAGCCTGCTATCGGTTTGTTTCGGAAGAACAACAGTTTGGAAAAATTTTTCTGCTTTGTCACAACAGCCAATCACCACAGATCGCTTTAGGGTTAATGCAGGGGAAACTGGTTTCCCATTACAAACAAGCTGATAGCGGATTGGTTGAAAACGAACAACCTGCAATTTTTTTCGGCGGTGTATTTAATTATGGCAAAGCACACTAGCTGATTGGCTATCTGCCTAAGAGGAGGGATGCCTTTCGTGGAGGACTTTCTAAGGGAAACTGGCTCGTATACACGTTACACATGGGGAAAACCACGAAAACACCCATGCAGCCAGCCCGTTCGCGGGATTCGAACCTCGGACCGAACTACCAGTGTTCAGCGACTTTACCGCTCGGCCGCTGGTGGGCTCAATATTTTTTTTTTTTTTTTCCGAAATGAAGGAAAAAGTCGCACGTCTTCCTTTCAATAGTAAACCAGGCAGAAAAATTGTACGAAACAGTTGTTCGTGGGAAACAAACGCCGTGTGATATGGGCCTTAGTTATCCAGGTATTTCTTCGTGCTTGGTTTGAGCTAAATTTTTGTTCTTCAGGTTAAAACATAAGACATTTCAAATAATGTTCAAAGGGGGAGGGTACTCTTTTTTTCCCCTCTCTCTTGGTCTGTCGTGGAGGACCTTCCCCCTTTTGTAATATCTATCCATATTCGGGAATAAAATGTTATCTAAATCCTTGATCTCAACACAAAAGATCACGTATTTAGTTCTGCATCACTTAGATTCATATTAAAACCCAAATCAAAGTCCCGCTATTGATGCAGTTGCAAGATTTCCCACAAAAATTACCCTAAACAGCTTTCTCGTCTCTCACTGTTTATAACTGCGGCCCAGATACGGATCTCATTTACAATGCAATCAGTCCCTTAACTGACAACAGCTGAGATTGAACTTCTCCCTTCAATTAGATACGGTTCTAGAGCGCTCTATAAATAACTGATTCACACAGTAGATATCGATTGAGCGAAAGAGCGTGAAGCTTTATGATTGACATTAACTGACTCAGAATAGAATTTGGTAATCACATGAGGCATGGGATGACTGACGTTATAAATAATAAAGAGATCTGTAACAGTTAAACTTGTTTCTAACTTTAAAAAAAAATCGATTATTAACTTCTTGATTGGTTTGTGCTGAGCGAGCACTTTACGTATTATAAACTCATTATAAATAAGGCAGTAACTCTGTAGGTAAAAAAAAAATGGCAAACTTTCAGTGCCATTTTTTTTATTGCCAGATAAATAGTGAAAATGTGCACAATCTTAACGGTTAAGATTTATAATAATAATTTCTAAAAATTAAATAATTAATGAAAAAGATAAAACCTGAAAGGGTTCCGATTTTAATGGTGGCTCATAAAAGCTCTTTTGCAGATTAACATGAATATCATTAGAGATAACTCAGTGGAATAGCGAAACTTTTTGGTACACTAGTTGAATATTTATTTAGATAAGGGAATCTTCTGTTTCTTTTATGTATTTGAAATGTAAGAAAAATATCCCCCCCCAAAAAAAAAACAAAATAAATGAATAAATATTACGCCCAAAAGAACGTTTTTTCATTTACGAACACACATTTTGAGAGCATTTGGGCTAATGCCACTTTGGGATAAAAATATTTTAAACAGCATCTTTAGAATTTCCGATACGCAGTCTTGCGCGCTGGAGATATTTTTTTTTTTTCACCCGTACAGTGTTGCCATTGCTCGCTTTGAAATCGTTGAGTTTGTTACTCAGAAATTCGTTAAAATTCTACAAAATTTGAAATAGGTAATAAAACAAACTCGAAATTAAAAATTCGGGCCTACAAATGCCCATGTTAGGTTGGAGGACTACGTTATTCAAAATTGAATGCCTCAAGTTACCGTTGTTTTTTCACAATGCAAGAAGCAATTCATGTAGATTCTTCCTTATTTAGTTTCTTTAAATATAATACATGGCGATAATATTTGGTGGCAACAGTTTAAAAAGTGAACCAACGCAGAGAGTGAGACGACGCAAAATGCCGTTTTAAGACTAATAGCCCTTTGGGTCTAACGCCACTTTGAGCTTAAATTTGTTTTTACTTGAAATTTACTTTTAACAGCCAGTTAAATTATGGAAATTAATTCAACGCCATTGTTTTGGATTAAGGTCACCATTTAACTGTACTGAGTTTTTACATATATTGTACATGGACAGCTATTTTTCATTAAGTATAGCTTTTGAATGATCACTTGGAATCGAAATTATTCGTTAGGAAAGACTGGAAACAGAAAGGAAATTTGTGATACTTTTGGGAACGATGTTTTCTTTTATTTCAGATTTCCTGCAAAATTTAAGTTAATTTAATATTTAGTCTATAGGCTACATTTCGGAATTTTATTGTTTACCATGTGTTTTTGCATAAATCCTAATGGAAAGTAACATAAAAATTATTTAGGTATATAACAGGAGTTCTAACACATAGTATAAAAATAAACAAAACAAGATAAATTCTTATTTTCGCTAAGTTGCAAGAAATTCCGTAAATTAAAGTTTAGAAATTTTAATAAAACTGTGACTCTTACACCAGCTGTTTGATAAAATGCTCATTGCAACGATGATGTTCGTTACTGTAACGGTGGTCAACGGTGTTAGTTACCAATAAGGGAATTGTTAGATCAGGTCAGCTTCTGCTACATTAATCTGCAAAATCAAATATTTGTAAAGATTTTGCTTAAAATACGAGAAATGCACACTAGTTTACTAAGATTTACCGCGTTCCCACTTGCTTGCTGTCGTAATGTAATTGGTAAACATGTCTAGCTAACAAGTCGAAGACCTGGTTCGAATACCGGCGAGGACACATTTGACTTACCAGGACCCGTGGCTTCGAAAATTTAAATAATATATACAATGATACACGAATTAAAATACAGCGGACGATAATTCCTTACCGTGGTAATTTGGTCGACTGGGTCTTGTACTTCTTCAAAGTCGCTTTCGAAGTTCTGAAGAATGCGAGGAGTTATCGAATTTGCCCATGTTGTAAGTCATATCATGTCCACCTAGCGTTGGAAGATTTGTGATTGGAATCTCGGCGAGGGGACAGTTGATTAATCCCGTTTGCCAGTTCCAAAAAATCTTATATCTTTAGAAAATCAGAGGAAAGGAACTTGCTTAAGCTATTACTTTTTAGGGTATCAGCATAAGATAGACTATTACTTTAACTATTACTTTTTAGGGTATCTGCATAAGATAGACTATTACTTTAACTATTACTTTTTAGGGTATCAGCATAAGATAGACTATTACTTTAACTATTACTTTTTAGGGTATCAGCATAAGATAGACTATTACTTTAACTATTACTTTTTAGGGTATCTGCATAAGATATTTTTAGGGTATCTGCATTGATTTGAAGCCGTATTTTGAGTTGCTGTGCCGCTTCCTGCATTTACTGGGCATATGGCCCTTGTCGTATTCCCAATGAATCATCAAACGTATTCTGTAACCATTCGTCTGTTAGGTCACTAAACGAATCGGATTGATATATTTCACAGTTGAGAATCTAGGTTCAAATTATACAATATGAAGACATTGTAATAATATTATTATATTATTTCTAGCGGCTGAAAAGTAGTCTTTTGTTTACGTTTTTAATGCGAAAATTCAACGTATAAATTGTACGTGATTAAGACACGGTATTTTTATACTAAGACGGATCATTCCAGTGTCCCTCTCCGGAAACACTGCACCGAAAACTGGAAAGCTAAGCCACCTTTCTCTCCAATCCATCACCTTCGCGCAGACAAACAAAAAGCGTGTCGAAAGCTCTTGCGCGTTTTTATGTCGGTCCCAGACCATTTAATCACCCTTTGCTGCAAGTACACAACCAACCATCTCCGCAATCTTCTTGGCAATCTTAGATTGAAACAAATAGCTCCTCTTCTCTGGAGTTATTCGTTCGCTGCATCTTAGCCCTGAAGGATCGTGAGAGGCAGGGTTTTGCTTGTATTTATTCGAAAGGAGTGGGAGAGGCAGGTTTCTCTAAGGGATAATTAGGTTGATGTCTCGAAGCCGCGCTTCGTCGTTCTCAGGTGCGAAGGATTGTCGAGACTGTCGGCCGTGTACAAGAGAATTCTTTTTACGTGAGGCCTGTTTTTTTCCTTTTTCTTGCTTTGCCAGGTTGCATAAATTTCATTCTCACTTTTACGTAATTTAATTTTCCCGCGTCTCTCGCGGGATGGATGCAGAGTGCAATCGAACGTACCTGCATCACAGGAAAGAACAAGAATGTAATCAATTGATACAAACTTGTCAGCATAAGAAAGCTTTTGAGGTACCTTTACATTTTCGTAGGTATAAGAAGACTGTTTTTCCTCCCTTTTTTTTCTTTCCAGTACGATCATTGAGGAATAAAGCTTTTAGATTGAATAATTCTTAGGCCGTGTTAGAGCACTAGTCGTAATTCTGCCTGTCATTGTTAAAATCGGGTACTACACCAATTTCTGGGAGTAAAGATTTATGCAAAAGCACTTCTGTGAAAACTATTATAAAAAAAAGTGTTTTTTTTTTTTTTTCAATACTTTTAAATATAAACTTTGTAGTGCTGTAAGGTGTATGTTAATTTTATAATAGTTATTTTTAATTTTTAAAACCTTTCCTTTCAATTCTTGTTTCCCACTTACAACTCCCCACCAGAATGAGTTTTTAGAATCGCGTTAAATGCAAATGAGTTAGAAGTAGTATTTAAAGGAAGTTCATCTTACTTCGAAAGAGAGTGCTTAGGAGGCCTTAGTGGCGCTTGTTTACCTTCTGGATACTTCGTTCTTGAATCTATTACGCTCGGCCGTATTGTACGTGCCGGTTGAAAATCGCCGGCTAGTTTAAATTTACTACCAACAACGTTAGGTATTTGTGTCTAGCTTCGGCTAAGTCTAAACTCGCAGTCCTAACTAAGCTAAACTAAGCTAAACTCGCAGTCCACTTCTGTGGGCGTGGGTTCGAATCCCACTTCTGACACCAAAAATTGTTGCGTGCGTACGGGTTCGTTATGAAATGAATGCACAAGTCCGATGAAAAATGAATAAAAATTTATTATTATTACAACAAAAATGCTTAAATGTTCTCTTAAAAGCTTAGTATTAGATTAATTTCTTACTTTCTTATCTTCATTTAAAACCCCGAGTGGAGGCTTTCCTGAAAGCCCGAAATAGGGGCCATCTGTTATTATTTCTTTGAGTGCATAAAGGGGTATTTTAACCCTTCTCGAGGCTACGTTGTAAGTACTTAAACTCAGCGATAAGTCGCTACTTACTTCAGTAGATTCCTCGACATTTTATCATAGACAAAATAGCGAGGGACGTTACAGAGTCATTAGGTTATTTTGAAGCAGAAGACGTGAAAAATGAGCAATGGTCTCACCGGGACTCGAACTGTGACCTCTCGAATACGCATCTAGTATCCTGGCGTTACATCACGAGGGCCTGCTGGAAGAAGGGGAGAAAATATCATTAAGTAGTATATATGCTGATGTTGTCAAAAATTTAATTGTTCTGTAATTTTTCTTCTAACTTTGTCTTATTTGCTTAATGAAAGATATGCATCTTTTAATGCTTAGCTTATTATAAATTTTTTATTTAATAAATTTTCCGGTTTCAGTGACACTAAATTTCTTACAGGATTTAATCAATCAAGCGATTAATTTACCATAATTTACCTGTGACCTCTGAATAATCTGCTTGTTGTAGCAGATTCGGATTAAGAAGGTATTTTACATTTAGAAACAAAAGATTTGGTTTTTTATGATTTTGTAGCTGTTAGTTGCAGTTTTGATTTTTTTTTTTTTTTTTTTTTTTTTTTCCATGGAAAGTGTAATGTTTGCTTTAGTACAGATTAACATACCAATGATTTTATCTTTACTGCACATAAATTTTAACAGTGCTGTTGATTTATGGAATGTTGTAAAATTAAACGTATGTATCAACATATGTGCTTGTTTTATTACCTGTTAAGTATTAATTTATGTTTTTATGTTATGCAGTGAATTGGAAGAAACTGGGTAAAGAACTGGACGACATTCTTTGTATCTTTGCCATTTAGAGAGAAGAAAATAAGTCACTTGAATTAATGCGTATATTTTTGTTGTGTTGTGAATTTTCTTACTTGTCTGACAGTAACATCAGAACAAGCTGGCGAAATTAATCGTGGCGAGGAGAGCAAGACTAAGCCAGTCTTTGGCGAGAGCTTTGACCTTGTACGACATTGCTCATTTTTGGCCCAAATTTTTATTTTAAATTATCCTTATTTTTGAGTTGTCACCGTTGTGCTATTCAGCAGCAAACAGAATCACACTCATCAGGGCCAACTAGACATTTTAAATCCCTTCACTTTTTAATATGGAGAACCAGAAGGTAAAATAGGGCAGCGGATATTAACTTCTTTGTGCGCACCCCCCCCCCCCCCACGGCGCTGTGGAAACCGCTCATTTCTCCATCCACCCATTCTTCCTTTAATTCAGCGCCATCCCGAAAAGGTAGGAAATTCCTCCGAGTTCACACTTGTTGCCGTTCACGAAACTCCACCCCATAAATCCAGCCCGCTTTAAGGCCTTGCAGTCTCCTTAATCCCATTTGGAAGCTCCGATTGTAATTTCCTGTTTAATTACATGGGACTCCCTCGTAAGCCGCTTTTATCGGCTTCGCCTTCTTTTATTTATTTATTCTCCTTTTTTTTTACTTTTTGGAATTTATTTATTTTCACTTCCTTTCCCCCTCTCGTTGGAGTTTCGGGATCTAACGACTGTCGGTGTCATTTGGCGTGATGTTCCGCTTGGAAATTGTTCTTCATTTCCTTTGGCCTCCAGAAGTTGAAATGATAGGGGCAGTACCAGTGACGCATAGCTTCCGACGCCATTTTTTGTAGATGTTTAACCTGTTACTCGATGGCAAAATTCTATGTCCTTCCATGTATCATGCTCGTTGGATTTTAAACGTTCGTAAATTGAGATAGATATTTCATACAGTAACGTTTTTGGCTTACTTAAATATTATCAAAATTGATTTGCCTTAGGTTAACTCGAAGGCTTTTTGCAAGTCATTTCTGTTGGGTAACAATCCAGCCGTTTAAAAACATGTACACTTTTCGTCAAAAAGTGTGTATCCCTCCTGGGTGTTTGAATTAGTGTAAAAGCTCTTTTATTTAAAGATGCATTTAAGTGCATCCCGAAATAAATTCTAAAAATTTCGCGAAGATTCATCTGGCTGTAATTATATGTTAAAAACTCGGTGCATTTCACCAGCTTTAATAATCACCCCTCTGACGGAAATCCAAATTAGTTTTTTAATGTTCCTGTTATTATTATAATAATGGAAACGTTTTTTAGAAACAACAATTCCTTGATTTCAAAAAGGAAACTTAGCCGCCACGACGATATAGTTATTCGCGGAGCTTACTGCGGTACTGAATGGCCCGGGTTCCAATCCCAGAGAAGGCGTTGATATTTGTAAATGTATAGTATCCGTGCGGCATGGAGGCATTCTGAATATGTGGCGAGCCGAAAATCCTTTCGAGAGGTTGCTGGTAGGGAAAGAGGAGTGCAATATCCTCAAGCCCGTCCCCCTTGGGTGTTCGCCATTAAAATTGGGTTGCGGAACTAAGCGAACCTATTTGGTGCTTAAGGCTGTTGCCAACAACACACGCAATCTTGCACTCCTTGGCACGATAAATGTCGTGGGTTTGTTCTGATGTTACTGACAGACAAGTGAGATAAGTCACAACACAACAAAAAACTAAACGTTTATTAAAAATTTATCTTTCAAAATGCAGTTGGGAAAAAATTCGCTTCAGGATTTCTTGATGTGATTTCAAAGCCGTGATGATTGTGGCATGCATTAATTTTTCTAAATGGCTTTTACAAAAATCACTGAGAAAGCTAGAAAAGACTAGAAAAAAAAGCAAATGTAAATGTGTAGCCTTATGTGGCTTGCTATTTTTCATCAAGTATTCATGCATAGAAGTATTTATATGAAAATTCGAAATATCATTTCATCCTAATTAGAAAGTGATGTTTTTCCCCATAAACCGTTTTCTGAAAACCATCGTATTACATGCACCATCTAATACATATAGTTAAGAAAATTTATTGCTAAACCTGTTAAATTTTTACTGGAAACGGAGATATATCTACATAGTAATTCAGAAGTCAAACAAAAATCAGAGTTATGTTTACAAAATTTTCACAGGACTAGTTTCGATGTTTTTTCCGAACCACCACCCTCAGCTGCAAAACCGCAAATGAACAAGATAGGAAATAATGATTAGATAAGATAAGAAAGCCTGGACAAGAATAAGCAAGTGGCGCCATCTGTTGGTGAAAGCAGAACTAAAACATAATTTCTTTAAAGGCCGAAGGCAAATTTGGATTGGAATTAGGATCGTTAACTAGAACAGAAAGATTTTTATGAATGTGAAATGCCTCTAGAAAATCCAGTTCTCCAATGGAAGATGTTTTTTGAATAATTTTGGCAGCAGAAAAATTGAAAGTGAGTGTGGTTTTCGGACCAAAAATGTTGAGCAACAGAAGACTTCTATGTTTCCTTTTTTCTAACATATGCCTCATGTTCCTTGACGCGAAATTTTAAGGCTTTCTTAGTTTGGCCAATGTAAATTAAACCACGTTGATTTTTGTTGTTTGACTTCTGAATTAGTATTTATTCGGCGTGTTATTGTGTCTTAATATCTACATAGTTTTAGTTCAAGGCATTATCGAGACAATTTAATTGTTTTTATTATAGTGTAGATTCATTAGGTTTTTTTTATTTGAGAAATGAGCAGTGCTCTCACCGGAAGCATATTTCATAAGTGCACATCAGCGTAGCCACTGAGGGAGGAGTTTCGAAAACGGACCAATGAGCTTCTGTTGCTCTTGTGACGCTGAATCTTCGTGCATGTGAGCGTATGCTGTTAACGTTTTAATTTGCATTTGTTTCGCAGTTATAAATGCATGGTGTAATAGTAGAAAATCTCGTAGTGCTTTTGCTTTAAGAGTTTAATTAATCGCTGACATTTCACTTTCGCGATTTTTATCACTGATTGATATTTGGATTGATGTTCACGGCATATTATCGCTCTTTACACCGAGAAAATAACTCAGGCTACAATTAGCCTCGAATATTATGCATTTACTAACAAATGTGGATTAAGAGAATTCATGTGTATAGTTTTTTTTTTTAATTTTTAATTTTATTGAGCTGAGAAGGACTGGAAGTGTTACAATGAATCTAGTGTTTTCTTATTTTCAGTGCTTGCGTTCTTTTGATTTTGAAAGTGTAAGACTCAGAATAAATATTGCGTGTGATCTAATTATATCCATTGTTAACATTAAAAGTTATATGTGAATAAATTGAATATATTCGTTGTGAATAGATAAATTGATTCTGTTTGATAAGTATTTCCTGTGTAGACAGTATATTTAAGAGCGAGCAACTGGAAATTTAACACTCTAAATGCAAATTCGTGAATTATGAATGCAAATTAGTGAAGTGAATGAATGAATAAAACTGTGAATAAAATTATGCATTGACTATTATTGTAGAACATTTTTTCGTATAGACCGCAATAAAAAGTGCTAACTTTTATTTACATATATAACTGGTGTAAATATTTTTATCATATGCATACATGTAGTTTTATGTAACGATATCATTTGGGCTCAGATGTGTATCCTATATTTACTACGTCTTATTTATCACTTATTAAGTAATATTTCGCATAAATATTTTTGAGGAGTATCCAACATGTGTTTGTATTTATTTCAAATTCTTTCATACAGGTAGTGAAATCTTTCCAGTTGCTTATATTTGATCTAACTTTCAGAAAATTTTCAGGAGAAATAGACGATGTACAGAAAATTGCGGGGCAAAACATCTTGTTTAAATCTTAAAGCGTGCGAATGGTCATGTGACATGACAGAGAAATATTACTGGATGCTCATTGGTCCATCCTAGAAGCCACTCCTTCGGTGGCTACACAGATGTGCACTTGTGAAATATGCTCACCGGAAGTCGAACCTGTACCTCTCGAATACGCACCGAGTGTGCTATCGTTAGGCATGCAGAAAGGAGGGAGAAAATGCCTTAAAGGAGGCATTTTCTCTGCAGAAAGGAGGAAGCCTTGAACATATCACATTCATATGGATAATGTCAACTTCTATTCAAATCCGCGCTTTTTTATGGAAGAGCGTTGTAGATACGGGTCTGTCTTATGCACGAGTCAGTACAGGTATTTTTTAATAAAGTACAAAAGTTTCATAATTTTTAGATGTCTTGCTGCTGGCATTTCGCGTATGTTTAATCTAGTAATAGCATATGAGGAAGTTATATTACATGTTCACTTGAAATAGGAAAGATGAGCTTCGTTGCATATGCCCCAACAAGAATTTCTGCGCTTTTAACATCTTCCCGCACCCGCTTCCTCGCTAAGTGAGGAAATTGCGAAAAGCCCAACAGCATGTATATACTGCAGGGGACCCCTTTTGTCACGGGGCCCCCTTTTCAAAGCGAGTCTCTTGCTTCTAATGACTGCCCGGATGCGATTCCTGGTGCGTCCATTCATCTCCAGCTTCCCAACGTCTGAGGAGAGAGATGGACGATCTATAGTGAACGAGGGGAGAGCCGGGGAGTTCGCGTAGGGTATTCTGAAAGCAATACAAATTGCGGCGGGGGCCACTGGTTATAAATCATCGTCTTGTCAATGACGGGTGGACGTTCGACTTGCAGGAAAGTCGAGTGGGGCTCGGGGGTCGATGATTAAACGTCGAGTTCGAAATGGGGTGGGGGAGAGATTCCATAGGACGCGTTTAAGAAAAGTGGTCTAAGCTGTCTACAAGTCACTGTCATCACCTTCGGTGGGTTAAGATGATAAAATGCGTATCATATCAAGTGTACAATTTCAACTCGATCATATTTGGCCTTGCGCTTTGCGTATTTGAATTTTGTAAAAGGTATTTCTGCACCAAACTACAGAAATGAGTAGTTTGCGAGTATACCATACTATTTTAACTCTGAATTTTTTTAAAAATCATAATGTCAGATATAAAGAAATACTTTGCCGAGAATTAATTGCTTTCTGATACTTGAAGAAGTATGGTATAATGTTATAATAACTTTTTACTTAAATGCCCGTATCATTATAACATTATACCATAGCTTTTTTTTGTTGAAGAAATCTAACAAAAAAAAAATGTAATAGCGGAATAACATTGGTTCTATGTTATATGATTCATATACTCCTGATTTTAAAATTAAACTCCTGTAAAAAATGTTTCTAAATTTATGGTGTTAGACATCAGCCTATTTCTCTTACAAATTAAAGATTTGTATTCCCTATTTCATAGACAGTTCCTTATGTAAGTTCTAAATTAATATTAGATAGATAGTATACTTTTTAAATATTTCTAATGTAATCGATAAATTAAACTTTTAACATGGCATTTTCTAACCTAAGTATAATTATCTTAAAAAAATCCCCCTTCGCATGTTTAAAACTTTTATAGCTGTGTATGAAGATATTAGAAATGTGTGATAATATGAAAAGGATTTATAATAAATGTGATAAATCAGTTATTTTTAACTTTCATTAAAAGAATGTAATGTATTACTAAAATATACTTTTATATTTGATAGGTAAAGTGTGAGTAAATTCGGTAAAAGTAATTCCGATTATCCTATCTAAGGAAAAGGTGGGGTGAAAAAATTATAGGTGCAAGATTAAGTTAAACCTTTTGTACGGGAATTTAAAACACGTTAGAACAAAATGTGGTCTATAAAATTAAAATTAAAGTTAGAAATAACCATAAAAGCAACAGTGAAAAAATGAACGCAAGAAAAATTTGTACATATTAACATGGAAAAATACGAAAATCAAAATATTAATCTCCTTTGTTTACCGCTTCAAACAGAACTTGTCAAGGGGTAAGTATTTGAAACACTAAAACCAGTCGGTTAATGAGTTTTGAATACATGTTTCGTTTCTCTAGATACTTTGAGACTTAAAACCGCATTAAATATATTTCCGTTTTTTGTAATTATAATTACAGAGAGTCTCAAATTAGTTCAGAGCTTCTCCATCATGCACTCGTACTCTTAGAATCACACACACAACAAAACTTATAAACTCATATTTGATATAATATATGTTCTATTTTAGGAAAGGAAATTGCTAATTGGCTATGGTGTAGCTATTAAAATAAAATTATGTAAAAGTTTCAATCAAAGCAACCTTGATGTTTTTCTGCTATTGTGTTCCAACAGAATGTTTCGCAAATTTGAACCATTTTTGTTCCTTTTTGTGTTTTCTGTAAGCATATTAGAATTCGTATTTATTTTTTACAACCCATAGAAAATTGTATGTGATTCCCAAGTTTTCACATTAACTATCAAGAATCCTGTATGGTTAGCTTCGCTGCACGATACGTAAGCTTACTGAGAAACAGTTATACAGGCAAGTTGAACTAATCTGATGCATAAAATGTTCCGCATTTGCTTGCAAATCTCCCATTCTCCGCCCACCCCCGTTTTACTAATTTCATTTCTTGAAAGCTGAATAGAGAAAGCAACAAAGTGTATAACATTTCGAAAAGTAGAAATTAAACTTTGGGGTTTATTAAAATCATATGAATATACTAATACTATTCGTATAATTTCAACTATATTTCAACGAAATCAGTTACAATTACTGATTTCTGGTATATTCTTTTACTTCCATATAATATTTTGCTATGCATCCCTACCTTGCATGTTGTTATCAGAAATTTCGAAATCTCGTGCTGAAAGAAGCCAAGGAAAAGAAATAAGCGAAGAGCAGAAATACGCCAATAAGCTTGATTATTTAATTTCAGTTGCATTCCCTTTTTCGGAAAAGAGAAATAAAGGCAAGAAATTCACTAAAATAATTTTTACTCTCCTATCCGTTTTATTTTAAGGCTGCAAATGACGCTTACGTATATTTGATAACAAATTGGGCATTTACGCAAAGTTTGATATCTGTACCTGATAGCTCCAAGCGAACTATTTACAATATTTTATAAATAAATTTAACCGTTATCTATATTAGGGGTCTCAGATTGGCAGCTTGCCTGCCGCATGCGACCCCCCCAAATCTGTCCCCCCAAACCCGCGGAGACATTTAAATTATGAATTTGTTGCTAATAAAGTTTTAGAGACGTTAGGATTTTTTTGGGGATTATTTGGCCATTTGAGGGTTATTTTGGGGGAAGATGAAAAATTAGCGATGCCTTCGCCGGGAATTGAACCACGGACCTCTGTAATGCCAGCGCAGCGTAAAGAACCACTACAGCACGAAGGCACACTAGAAAGGCGGGAGAAATACCTTATATACTCCCCCTTTTAAAGGGCAACTGTGGTTTTTAACTGTAAAATTACATTGCTTATTTTAACTCTTTGTTACAGGACGACACTTTTTGATATAATGTACATGCTAGCTGTCTTTTCCCTTTGTAAAATATTTTCAAAATTGCAAGATAATCTTTTATTTGGATGAGTGATATGTATATATGTTACCGTGAAAGACCGAAATTGGAGAAAGTCGACTTTAACTGGAGAATGTCAACATTTACCAAATACGTCGGTGAAAGATCGAATATTGCATTACATTCTTGTACATTCGGACCCTCACCGGTGTATGTCGACAATCACAGGTAGGTCGTAGGTCTGGTGTAGATCGAAAAATTAGGAGCTCATCATTACAAAAGGAAGTGTTCCACAAATAAATGCAGTTGTAAAAGCAAGGGCCTCTTGTGCAATTCAAAGTGTCATAATAGTTTAAGTCGTTGCAATAAATAAGATTTGAATCACATAATTTAGTAAGTTTATAAGGTATTTCTCCCGCTTTCCTAGCGTGCCTTCGTGGTGTAGTGGTTCTGCACGCTGGGCCGGTATTTCAGAGGTCCGTGGTTCGATTCCCGGCGAAGGCGGTTGTTAATTTTTCATCTTTCCAGCTTCCAAAAATCTTAATGACTCTACAAGTTTTTAACTTCTATTATTTTCCTTTCTCATTTTGAATGTATTTTGTGTTTTAAATTCTTATGTTCTTTAGTTCTTATTTTAAGTCTCAAGTGCGTTTTTTCGCGACTGAATTATGGAGAAGAAACTATAATATTCTGTTGGTGAATGGTGAATGTCGACATTGACCGGTGTAAGTCAGAAATAAGAGTATTTGGAAAATATTTTGGACATATACCGAGGGACTATGTGAATGTTGACATTCGCCGGTGAAAGTCGACATTCTCCAGATTTCAGTGTTTCACCGTAACATATACATGCATATCTGAGTGGTGTAAAGTGTGCTGTATCGGTATCGAAAATGAAAATTGGAGATCACTATTTGATACTGTCATAGTTTAGAAAGATAAACCATAGAAAACTACTTAGAACATAAGTATTAATATTTGATTATAGGATGCTTAGACGCTAAGAATTATTCTTGTAATATGGCTGCATTTATATTTTAATAATCATTCCACATTTTGCTAATTGCCGCGTGAATTTTAGAGGAGCTCTACTGTCTAACTAAGAGTAGTAATTGTTATCCATTCTGTTTCAGTTTGAGATTTTTAGATTTTTAAGAAAGACGTGCAGGTGATTGAGACAAAAATGAATTCTATTTAGTGTTTCCAGTTTTTATTTACTGACCTTTTTTCCGACGAATAATTTTAATTCCAGCCGAGCTGTTAGAATTTTATAACTAACGGGCGAAAAAAAATTAAATTACCCAATTACAGCTTTTACTTGGTCTACACTGAATATTTTTAAGCATTTGTAATTTCTGTCAGATGCTTCGATTGAAAAAATAGTCTTAAGATATTACAGAAACTGTGTACTGCCGTGAAACAATTTAAGTACGTAAAATTTATGTTGTGCCTTTGATTTATATTATGAATTGACGTAAACTTGACTGTGATTTCGGCATAACTGTCAACGTAAATTATAGTAAGCTAATTTTTGATACAGTTAAAAATAATTTGCAAACCACTACCCTTACGTGTACTCTAGGAATGAATAAAAATTCCTACGCATATTAGCCGGATTACTTTATTACGCCATCCTTTCCCTTGCGCAATAAATAAGATTAGGAAAACGGTGCAAACCTCTTTTATGGATGAGAGCTAAGTTAAAGGAGCTTCTGCCCTAATTTCTATCGGAAGGAAATGTCTCGGGAAACCCTTTCTCGTGGAATGTGTGTCCGGAGTAAAAACATTCCCCGTGACGTCATAATACCTAGACCAAACACCGACGTTTGCTAGTGTGTGCACTGCGGCTCATCCCCTAGCGGACGCTGATGGCCACTCGGCAGGATTGGCTGCTGGGTATTAAGCAGGTGGCCCCTTTCGTATTAATTTCATCATTTTATTATAAGCGATGCACTTAAGGTAATTGAAGGGGGTCTCTGGATTGGTCAGCTCTTCCCTTCACCCTCCACCTCTTCAGTCTATCTATCTATCTATCTTCTATAAGGCGTCTTTGAAGGCAATGCTTTCAACGTGCATTGGGGGAACTGCATGGAAATGAGTCTCTGGCCGAAAAGGCGTCAGCGGTGTCTTCGGATGGTCGGTTATGGGGGTGGTGGAACCTAGATGCCATTACTGCATATATGAATATGTCGCCAATATTTAGTGAAGTTGGGCTGCTAGCGCTCTCCGGATGCCTCGAAGAGCGATATGTAGATTATACTCCAATCTGTTTGGCATGAGTGTCTTATGGCTTCATCAAATGTGTAGCCTTCCCTTTCTTGGACCAAATACGGCTGTCTTAATACGGTTGAGTGAAGAATCGCGTCAAAACTTTGTAAAACTGAATGGCATTAGTAGACCGTTGACTGAATTATATAGAATTTCAGCATAATTCGAGAATGGATAACTTTGTCTCCCCAGCAGTATAGTCTATGTGAGTTGGTCTACCATAATAACTACTGTTGAAGTTTTATGTTGGCCATAATTGAAATTATCGAGAAGAAATTCATTTATTACATTTTAAGTGACATATTTTTCTGCGACGTGTTAGAGAAAAGAATATATTTAATGCTTCAGACGATAGTGAAACCTTTAACGTTTGATGCCAGTAACGTTTATTCATGGAGAAAATCCAAACCGTTACAAAGATGTGTAAACACTCTCTGTAACTGGAACATATGTGTCCCAGCGTTTAGCTTGAAACCGCTTTGTCAAAAAAATCCCAAATGCTAAATTTACCTTATTTATGACATATTTTGTTCACTTGGATAGAAAACGGGGTAATTTTTTTAAAAAATTCGTAGTCAAAGGGTTAATACCGAATTAAATGAATACATACAATACATTTATGAAAGTTGCCAGTATATGAAAGGTGTTCCAACAAAAATGCCGGATTCAGTATGCCCGCAAAAACATTTTATTTTTACGGATTTAGGAGAGGTAAAGTCATTTTCACAGTCTGTCAAGGTAACTAATGACATGTTCAATTTCCTGTTTAACCCTTTAACTGTCAAGTTATTTTGATGATTTGGGTACACAAATTGTCAAATTTTTTTATTGCAAAAATCCAATGTTTAGTACAAAATAAAATATTCTTAAGTAGTTAAAAATTGATAATTTGAAGTACATGGGTAAAATTTTTAAAGTTTTGTAGCCACTGCATATTTGCTTGAGGCGGCTGCCACTCAACATGGCAGTTGTAAAGTTCGCTTCTAGTGGAGCATTGTTTTCTAAAAATGAAAAAAAATTAATTATTTTCTAAAAAATAAATAAATATAAGTGAATACCTATTAGTAGTTCAGTAATTCAGTCTTGTGTGGTACAATTGGAAACACTTTTCCAAGCACAAACCAACTCCACAATCACTACACCAGAATCGTGATTCCTTCCTTATCTTTTCCCCATTTTTATCCTTTTTCGAACAACACACTTTTCACTGTCTTGCAGGCTCACGTTTCGCAGGAGTAGGAGGAATATGAGATATAAAATGTCGTTCAGTAAAAACGGGCAGGGTTATCTACTGTAGGTGGTCTGCCAACATTCTTTTGTCCAGAAGCTGCATCATCATATTTATGTAAAAGCTCTTCTACAACTTGGATTCGAAATTCTAAAAATGTAATACGTTTCCCAACTACATTTTTATAGAGTAAATATGACTTCCAGAGTACCTTGTCTAGTAAATGTAAAAATATCTTTTTATAATATTCTTTCTGACGTTTTCGGATTGTTGGATGAAAGGATATTTCCTGATCACAGCGATCTACACCACCCATAGTTAGACTGTAATTAGAAACAATCTTCGGCTTGAGTATATCTCCATTTTTTTATTTTTGAGGCTGACCATGGAAGTATCATGAATACTGCTCATCAAACACACATCCTTCATCTTCGGTTGAAGAATCTAAATCATCTATATAACGTTTCAAAGAACTGGACGCATTTTACAACAAAAAGATCCCTTGCACTTTGAACCAAAGAACTTATAACCTCTAATCTTTGAAATCATCAGTAAAGTGCTGTCATCTATTGAACTGAGCGCACATTAACTTTTCCCGAGATACAGTCGGGTTTGACAAAGAGATGAAGCCGAAATAAACGTCTCCCGATATATATTCGGGTATAACATTACGATACACTCAAAGAAAATTACCCCGAGTAATACTCGGGCGTGACATTTTCGAACACCAGTGATCTCGGGCATGACAGTTAAAAGGTTAAGTTCTTGTAAGTTGTGGTTTTTTTGGGACTTGCAACGGCATGGTCGTACGCAACAGCGACGTTGTCAGTGAACTTACTGGATCGAGCGCATTGTGATTTAATGTTGGTTCTCGAACTTGCGTCCTGATATTTATTTATCAATTTGCAAATTTTTGTTTCCTTGAGTGCATTTTCGCGTCAAAAGATTACACGAAACCATCCCACAGTCTAGGCATAACATTCTTGTAATGAGGAGAGAAGATAAAACACTCCAAACTAAAACATAAAATTAGGCGCTGCCCAACCGGTGTAGTGGTTAGGATCGCAGACTGCCATGCCGAAAGGCCAGGGTTCGAGTCCCGGAGAAGGAATGGATGTTTGTAAATGCATAGCGTCCGTGCGGTATGGGGGCACTCCAAATCTACGTCGAGCCGAAAATCCTCTCGAGAGGTTGATGGTAGGGAAAGAAGGGTGGGAGACCCTCAGACCCTTCCTTCACGAAATTCCTCGTGAAGGAAGAGTCCGAGGCTTGGACTGACAAGTGAGCATTAGCAACAACAACAATGTAGATTTTAATCAAGGCATTGTCAATTTCAACGACAAGCGGATATAAATCCCTCTTCATCAGGAGCAACGAAATGAAAGTCACGGTTGTATTTATACCCCCCACTGGAATCAAACGAGATGGCTTATCAGCTTCCGGAAATTAGAGAATCCAATAACCACATTGAACGACGTACTTTATGAATTATGGCTTTCCGATCATTGCAGATTTCTTTGCTTCTGGTGAAGAGAGACCTGTACTTACCTGCCCCCGAAATCGATACTCTTGATTTTCACACGCTGTTCCTTTGTGTGGCACTCCAAGTCGACTGCGCTATGATTATGAACTGACGGTTATAAAATGTTGTCGCGTCAAATCAAAGTGAACATTCTTAAATGGGAACATTTGCCTGTTGTAAGTACGTAAAATTATTTTCCATTTTCTGAACTAAAGTGTTTTTGTGCGCTTCTGTTGCGACGCCCTGTATGTATTATTTATATTTTAGGGTTTTTAAATAATTCAAAAGAAATGTCTTAAAATAATTTACCAAAAAACGTGTATTGTATATGCTTGATTACGAAACGGTAACTTTCCTTTCCTTAAATTTCGTCTAATATTTAAAAAATATATATTAGGATAATTTATTACGTCTCCTTTATATTTGCGTTGAAAGAAAACATATTATTTAGCTTTATGTCATCGCGTTACCATACATATGTATAGCATTAAGACCGTTTAATTGTATCGTATCTTATCGTATACCATTAAGACAATTTAATTATCTTTGTTTTACTGTAGAACGGCCATCAACATTTTAATCTCATGTTATGTAAAACCTTCTTATATTCGAAATAGCATTTTCATGAATCTAGTTTTCGAATTTGCAGAGATTACAGTTCTGAATTTTTCTTATTGCATGATTTTATACATTTGATCGTAATTACGATTGGTTTCTTATTATTAAATAATGTTTAATGCAGTCTCTATATTTATTATTATTACCTCATTGTTACATTTTCTTGCAGCTGGACATGCTAAACTATTTACACGATGGGAGCAATCGCGTGAGATTAAATACTTTCTTGCATTTTCTTCAATTTCAAGATTGACTGGGAAGAGACACGAGTCCCAGTCGACCAAACTCGGGTGATAATGGGCTACCGTTTTCAACATTTATAGTTCTGCCACCTAGATGGTATACTGGTTAGGGTAGCCGACTGCGATACCGTATGGCCCGGGTTCGAATCATGAAGGCATGGGTGTAAATTATTTGTCCCTTCATAGGAGGTAAAGGTGGCCGCTTTTTAGGTGTCTCCATAATAAAATGACCACCACTTCTGGCCTTAGTAGTGGCGAAAGTTGAAATGGTTAGTCCCTGCCATTAAAAATAAAAAGAATGACATTTCGACGCTGTAAAGACTTAAATTTTTCGGAGGAGGAGATAAGAAAAATCAGTTATGCCTTTGTTCTGTTTCAAATGTTAGATCTTCCTGCTGCTACTTAAACGAGATAACCAGTTACACCACAAAAAAAACGCACGGGAGAATAAATCCTCCCTTTGGCCTGTACTCGCATGAGTTCTGTGTTACAGATGGAAAACATAAATGTAAATGTATTACTAATATTATACGTATTACTAACACTGGATGTCAGATATGAAAATTTTTGTAATGGATTTATGACAAAGTACACTAGTATCTACACATGATTTCTCATCATGTATGGAAGTTAATTCTGTTTCACATTTCTAAGTTGAGGTTCGCTTTTTGGAGTTTTCAAATCGTCACAAATCCTCAAAATACATTTCAACGCATTTACTGAAAAATATTCACGTATAGGTTTCAATAGGTTCGTATAGGATTTTATACAATTCAAACCCGCATTGTTCGAGGGGCAATTTTATGTATTATTTTTAAATTTCCAAATAAATTTTTGGGTGTATGAAATTTGTTGGATCTATCGACCGGCCCTCGACATCATGGCAGAAGATTTCTTATACAACCCCTCTATACCTGGCGCTAGTGTTTCTATGGCAACCGCCTCTCTGTCCGCGTCCAGCAGCATCCGGAGCACGTGACTGGCATGCCGACATCTTCCACCCATCTACTTAATTCCCCCTGGTCCACAGTCTGTGGTTTGGGAAGATCTTTCCTCGGGGAGTCAATCCCTATATTTCAAACCACGCGCAATTCAACCTTCGGAGAGCGTAGGGAAATTGCGTTGTTTTGTTTTGTTTTTCGGGATGGGAATCCCCGGGCTAGGGATTTCTCCCGTCAGCCCCCCTCTTCCTGCCACCAACGGGGTATTATTTATCTTTTTTTGTTGTTTTTTGTGCGGTGGTCGCTTTTGTCTTCTGTGGCTGTTGTCCACAGGGTATTCCAGCAAGAATGACAGTTTTCCTGTCCACCATAGTTTCGGTCCTTTTCTACCATCGACTGCATAGTATTCCCTCCTCTGTCTGTTCATGGAGAAGTTCAGAAGGCTTTTTAAATCACTGCTGTGTCTTTGCTAATTAACACTGTGACTAGTGTACAGAAATCATTTGTCTTGTTTACAGTTTAGCGTAGCGTATGCAGAATTTGTTATCACGTAAGCTAAGTTAAAGGATCCTTCCTAACATCTGCTGCAGTGCAGCTATCGTCTGATGATTCTAGGCCTATGGAATGAAATTTTCCTGCTCATGTGCTGTAAGCAGTCAGACATCGATCTAATAAAAGATTCATTGGTGGCAAAACACGCGAGGGCTAATTAAGCTTAAGGGAAAACATGCTTCCGTAGAGAATTTTAAGAAAACTTCTCGCGTATTTACGTAATACACTGAGAAAAACCCCCAAAGAGAAGTGATTAGATGTAGAAAGAGAGAATAAGCAGACACGAACTTAATAATTTTTCTTTTACGAATTAAAAAAAAAATATATAATTTTATTACCTTACTCTATTTACTAGCATAACCACACTTATTTATTTATTTTTTTATTAATATTATCGTCTGAAAATCGAGAAGGGAAAATTATGCGAATGATTTAATTTCCGAAGGACGCGGTTACAGTAAGAGCATAAAGAATGAAAAATATTCCTTGGTTAAATTACCGGTGACAATCCCAAACTATTTAAGACGAACCTACAGGCCAGTAAAGATTGGTTTGGTCCATCTGATTATGGCAAAGCACTCAAGGGCTCTCCGCGTTTGTGGAGGGATTTTTAAGGCAAACTGGCTCGTATGCACGTTAAACGTGGGGAAAATTACGAAAACGCCCATGCAGCTCGTTCGCGGGATTCGAACCTCGGACCGAATTACCGGTGTTCAGCGACTTTACAACTCGGCCACTGTTAGGCCTATATGCCAATAAAGATACATAGTAATATTAATCTTTTGAGGCCGGGCTTTGGTAGCAGTAAAAGCTACCAAAGGACGGGGAATCTTGAACCGAATGCTTTCCCCCCTTTAAGAAATCACCTCCTATTTGCAACAAAGATTCTTGTGTGTAGTTTTAATGGATTCTCAGAGGGGTGCATCTATGTCGCAAAAGGAAGACTTTTGAAAGAGATAAGTGGTTAAAACCACAGGGACGTCAAATTTGACATTTCACCCCACCTTTCAGCCTGGAAAATGGGGAAAAGACATGGCCACTAAAGTGGACAAACCCGTCTTTTCAAAGAGGGCCTCTATGGCCACTATAATGGCCATCTCGTCTTCAAAAGGTTAACGTTACAATATCTAAGAAGATATTGCAATTTCTGCGTCATTTATCTGAATTTGCCCCACTGTTGCCCACTGGTAATCCCTAGGCTCAAATCATTTAATATTGCTAGAAATACTCTTTGTTTCGTCTGCTACAGCTTGCAAATCTTTGCTATCATCACCGTTGTCATCAGCTTCGTCACCATGAAATCTGTCTTCAGCCGCCCAACCGGTATAGCGGGTAGCGCCAATGACTGCCGTGCTGAAGTTCCATGATCCGAGTCCCGAAGAAGGCATGGATGTTTATATAGTTTCGGCACTCTAAATATGCGACGAGCCGAAAGTTGTCTTGTCTGTCTTGGTCATGGAGGTAAGAAAGGACTATGGACCTCCATGGGCTTGGTGAAAGGGGATAGAGGTGGGAAACCCCTGGACACGTCTTCCCAGGGTGCTCTCAATCAGAATTGGGGACCAAAATGAGCTAAATCTCACTCCCACGGTACTCAAGGCTGTTGCCAACGGCAGACGTAATCTAACACTCCTCGCCACCAGGAATTTTGTTGCCTTGGGCTGACTTCCTCAGACAAGTGAGCATAAGCAACAGCAACAACAGCAAATCTGTCTTCCCAATCTTCAGAACTGTAAAGAGTGTTAGATATCTTCATTTTCTTGAAGCTCTTTTCTGTTATTATTTCATGAGCTGGAGCCGATGCATCCAAAATCCAACGGAGCGCCCCTCTAGCTACTCCACTGACAGACATACGTACATAGATATCTAAAAAGTAACTGTTTTAATAGCTTTCATTTTAAAGAGGACAATAAATAATTATCTTGTACTATTTTTCCTTTGCCCTATTTTCCACGTTCTCGAGAAGCCAGTGTTCTGGAGTAACTGGAAATTTATATTAATTGTACAAATAACCTAATCTTTGTGCTATGGTGTGTTATTCTTACTACCTATCAGTAATACAGGTAGTAAGTAATAATGCCTGTATAAAGCAGGTATATATATACAGGGGTTGGACAAAAATATGGAAACAACTTTAAAAAAACATGTTTCTTTGCTTAATATGGTGTAGGAAACCCGTTGGCATCCAAAACAGCTTGCAGTCTTCTCGGAATGGATAAATACAGTTCCTGTATGTTTGCCAAGGGAATATTATACCATTCTTCCTGCAAAACGGTGGCAAGTTCAGATAACGATGTTGGCAGTGGATAACGAGAACGCACTTTCCGTTCCAATGTAGACCACAAAGGTTCGATAATATTCACGTCTGGTGACTGTGGTGGCCAGGGGAGATGGGGCAACTCATCCTCGTGCTCAGAAAACCAGTCCTGGACAATGTGAGCTGTGTGAACAGGGGCTTTGTCGTCTTGGAAGACACCATCACCATCGAGGAACAAAGTTTGTTCCATGAGATGAACTCGATCGGCCAAAATGTTCACATAAGTCTTGGCAGTCACGTGCCCTGACACAGTTATCATGGGGCTAGCAGAGAACCACGATATGGCTTCCCAAACCATAACAGAACCCCCGCCATGTTTCACTCTTGGCAACAAGCAGTCTGTATTATAGGCTCGAGATGGCGTTCTCCAGACGTAAACTCGGCCAGAAGTGGGAAAGAATGTGAAAGAAGACTCATCAGACCATATTACTCGCTTCCACTGCTCTATAGTCCAGGCTTTATGACTTAAACACCACCTTATCCTGTTACGAGCATTAGCATCACTGATAAGTGGCTTCTCAGTTGCAGCACGGCCAGCAATTCCCTGTTTATGAAGCTTCCTTCTAATTGTTTTGGTACTCACAGGGTTCGGTAACACAACATTCATTTCAGCAGTAACTTTTGCAGCTGTGGTCTTCTTATTTTTCGCCACAATTGCCCTTAATGATCGTCTGTCACGATCACTCAGGACACACTTTCGTCCGCGCTGTGATTTAGCAGATGATGTTTTTCCGCTTTTTAAATATGCGGAATAAATCTTCGATACAGTACCTTTTGAAACACTAAACACCTCGGCTACCTTTCTTACGGAAGCACCTACCATACGTGCTCCAACAATTTGCCCACGTTCGAAGTCTGTTAACTCTGACATAATGCAATGACAACCTCACATAACAGTACTCCGACAACAACTGAACTGTTTAGCACATTTACGAAGTTGTATAGGTGACGTCTGTAGTCAAAAACGCCAGCGCCACCTACATATTTCATTAAAATGAATCTTTCTTTTCAAACATGCATTTCACAAGGTGTTTCCATATTTTTGTCCATCCACTGTATATATATATGTAAATAGAGCGATTCTCTGTGCACGCAGAAGCAGGCATCAGAGTTTGTTCTTTCTCTCAAATAATAATAATTTTTTTAAATGTTCCCTCAAATTAAAAGATAAATTAATTATGCCAAAAAAATATTGCATTTTGTGTAAAATGCATGGAGGGGAAATTCAGATTTTTTACGAATTTAGATTTTGTAACGTCCTTAGTAAGCCGAAGGTTTTGAATCATAATCCGACATGTAATATTAGTTGAATGATTTGCTGTCATAACTTTTTTCTCGCCGTGAATTCTTAAGCAACTCTATGCTTCGTACAAGAACATACAGTTTACGTTATTCGGGAAATCCGACCATATCCAGCGAAACGCTGTTATGTCCCTTTTGCCCTAGAGCTAGCACTCCTCTTCCAGTTATTAACATGTAAATGAGTGCGATCGTATCGCCTTACCGGGTTGGAACAAACGGTCGGTGGCGCATATTCCTGAAGATATGACCGGGTCGGGGAGTCGGAGGGGGTGGTCTTGGGTGTCGTAAAATCCGAATGAAGAAGATCGGCATCGAAGATTGGGGAACGCTCTTCGCGTTTTAACAGGAAAGGAGCAAGTATTTCTTGTGAATAGCTTCAACTTTTATGGAGATTGCGAATTGTCTACTTGTGCTGCCATCTGTCGACAGTTTGAGGAAAGAGAA